>NC_133855.1:930000-1240000 GCF_047830755.1 Zonotrichia albicollis
GACCATATTAGGATAAGAGTTCAAAAGTTTAAAGAGGAAGACTCATCAGAAGACCCGCGCCCATGAGGAAGGCATCGAAGGACCACCATGAATAATCCTCAAAATAGATGTCTCCGCCCACACCACGCCTCTTATGAATATGATGTAACCCTGCACCCAAGACTGTATAAAAGCTTGCTTCTGTTATGAGATAGCTAGAAATCCCTTTTGTGATTTCTCCGACGCGTCGTAATAAAATACCTCCTGTCTATGTTGACTTACTTGAGTCTCTTAGGCAGTTATTCTCGCCTTTTGGGGCAAAATTCGGCATCATATCTGGCGACCCAGATGGGACCAGACAGGAGCGGAGCCTTTGACGTCCTCCGGAGCCGGGTCCGGGGCCGGGACCCTCGGGCGCCCCTGACAGATTTTTGTCAGAAGAGACTCCCCCCCCCGGACCAGCGCTCTTCGGTGGACGAGGGGTTTCCTGCATCTCCTGCTCCAATTAAGAGGTATTTTAATTGTTTATTGCATATTGAATTTGGAACAAAGCGCTTTAATTGGGAAACGGGGACTAGACGTAGTCGCCCGACGGGAGCCATAGGGACGCCTTGGCATAATCCCATTTGGTATTGGGGTTTGAGTCCCCATTTGGTATTGGATTTGGTATTGGGGTTTGAGTCCCCATTTGGTATTGGTTTTGGTATTGGGGTTTGAGTCCCCATTTGGTATTGGGGTTTGAGTCCCCATTTGGTATTGGGGTTTGAGTCCCCATTTGGTATCGGGGTTTAAATCCCCATTTGGAATCACAGTATTTGTTAAAAGAGTGAAAAAAAAAAGAAAAAAGAAAAAAAAGGAAAAAGGAAAAAAAAAAGGAAGAAAAAAAAAGGAAAAAAAAAGAAAAAGAAAAAAAAAAGGAAAAAGAAAAAAAAAAGGAAGAAAAAAAAAAAGAAAAAAAAAGAAAAAGAAAAAGAAGGAAAAAGGAAAAAAAAAAAAAGGAAGAAAGAGAAGGAAAAGAAAAAAAGGAAAGGAAAAGAGTATTTGTTAAAAGGGTGTATGTTTTTCCTTAATGTTGTTGTTTTGTTTGAATTTTTAAAAGCATTGTTGCTTTGTTTGAATTTTTAAACTACGCCTGGGAACGTATCCAGCCAGGTCCGGCACCTTGTCCAATTTTTCCCTTTCTCTGATAAGGTTTTGAGGAGATACATTTGTGCTACACCTTTGTTTAACTGTTATGTTGTTTGCAAGAATCTCGTAAAGGATTTGGTATTTTGTGTTAACTGTAACCTTTTTGTGTGTAAGAATTTATTGTGATATCATCTGCAAACTGTACCTTGGTTTACAGCTGTTTTACGGGTGTGTAATAGCCCGAAGTTGACCAGTATGGGTACTATAGGTTTGCCAGCGACATCTCGGGGCAAAGCGGTGTACTTTGATAGACCGGAAAGGTAGGACGGTTTGGATTAAAGTGTGTGGGTGTGGATGAGAGTGGATGAGACGCGATTGGAAATTGTGTGTATGAAGTGTTAAAATAAATTGACATACAGTGTTTGCGAGAAAGAGATTAAACCGAAAACGCAGACACAGAAAATAGCCATGGGAGGTCAACAGAGCAAGGACGTAAATATGAAAACCCCCTTAGGATGTATCTTAAAGCACTGGAAAGACTTGGGAAAAATTCGGGGGGTGCCCCATTAAAATCAGGGATCGATGAGAAGATAAGCAGCCCTCAGGGACTAGATAGTCCACAGGGGTCGAGAAGCTACATGGATGCTGACAGCCCACCCAGACTAGAAGTCGAAGGGGAGAAAGGCAGTCCGTCAGGAGCGGAGAGCCGAAGGGAGACATGTAGCCTGCCCGAACTCAGTCCATATGAAGATAACCACACACCCAGAAGTGGAGGCATCTGTAGAATGGAAACCAGCACACCAAGGACTGGGGACAAAAGTAACTCACTGGGAAGTGACGTCTCTAAATTGAGATATAGTGAGAAGAATGATGAGACGTGAAAGGGAGGCAGAGAACAGCTCACAGAAACTGAATATAGTAATTCAGATAGAGGATAGGAGAAGTTGAGGAGAAGAAAAAGGAAGACGGGAAGATAGCTCGAGTAGTGGCTGTAGCAGTGGCAGCTCAGAAGACAGGTTACTCGGAACCTGGAACTAGGGGAAGAGGTAGAGGCAACCCAATAGGAGGGAGGGGGAGGTTCCAACCCCACCCAACTAGAGTAGGGCCAAATCAGTGTGCTTACTGCCTAGAAATGGGACACTGGAAGCAAGAATGCCCCCGACTAAGGGAAAGGCTGATGGCCACTACTACTACCACACATCAGGATAGTGAATGAGGGGGACCGGTGGGCCGTACCCTAGCAGACCCACTGGTTAAAATGGAGCTAGGGGAAGGTAAAAAGGAATTGAACTTTTTGTTTGACACGGGAGCAACCTTTTCGGTTTTAAATCAGGAATTGGTACCTAAAAGTGATGAATTTGTACAAGTTGTGGGAGCAACAGGCCAACCAGAAAAGGCTTACTTTTTGAAACCTATTAAATACAAAATTGGGAAACAAATGGGAATTCACCAGTTCCTGTATTTACCAAATTCACCAAAACCCTTATTGGGGAGAGACCTATTGGAAAACTTGGGAGCCGTAATAAAGTTCAACAAAGACAAATTGGAATTTCAAGTAAATGAGGAACAACTGATTACAGCTATAAGCCTAACAATCAGTTGTGTGGAACCCAAACCTGAGAGTCAAAAGATCTTTGCTTTTGAGTGGGAGTCTGTAGATAGAGGGAGAAAGACCCAACTCACCTGGACGGTATTACCCCAAGGATGGGCCAATTCCCCCACGATTTTTGGGAACCAGTTAGCCAAAGAATTAGAACAGTGGGAAAGGCCGCTGGGAGATGGTACCCTTTTGCAGTACGTAGACGACCTCCTAATAGCAATGGTGACAGAGGAAGAATGCATTGAATGGACCATTTCCTTGCTAAATTTCCTGGGTTTAAGCGGATATCGAGTCTCTCAACAGAAAGCACAGCTGGTGCAAAAGGAAGTGGTGTACCTGGGATACGAAGTCTCCAGAGGACAGCGATCCCTGGGAGCAGCTAGGAAAGAGGCCATCTGCCAGATGCCTAAACCAGAGACGGTGAGAGATCTGCGAGCCTTTCTGGGAATGACAGGTTGGTGTCGGCTATGGATCTACCAGTACGGAATACTCGCTAAACCATTGTATGACTTGTTGAAGGGATCCAAGAATGTCCTAGTGTGGACTCCCGAAGCAGAAGGGGCCTTCAAGAAGTTAAAGCTGGAACTAATGAGAGCACCAGCCTTAGGTCTCCCAGATGTATCAAAACCATTCTGGCTGTTCTCCCATGAGCGACAAGGGATGGCCCTAGGAGCCCTAGCACAGCAGTTGGGACCACATAAGAGAGCTGTGGCCTACTTCTCCGAGCAGCTAGATGAAGTAAGTAAAGGATGGCCAGGCTGTCTGAGGGCAGTGGCCGCAGTGATAATTAACGTAGAAGAGGCCAGGAAGCTCACGTTGGGTCAAAAGGTGACTGTGTTGGTATCTCACACTGTGTCGGCTGTGCTGGAACAGAAAGGCAATCATTGGTTGTCGCCCTCCAGATTCCTAAAATACCAGGCCATCCTGGCTGAATCAGATGACGTAACTATTCAGGTAACTAACATTGTGAACCCAGCTTCATTTCTAGAAGGAAGAGCCCCAGCAGAATCCATTGAACACGACTGCCTGGAAACAATTGAAGCCGTCTACTCCAGTCGTACGGATCTCAAAGAGGAGCCGTTCGAAGATGCAGACAACTGGTTCTCGGATGGCAGCAGCTTTGTGAAGCAGGGAGTAAAACTGGCTGGCTATGCAATTACTACCACAGAAGAAGTAATTGAGTCAAACCCTTTGCCTGCGGGGACTTCAGCCCAAAAGGCAGAGCTGATAGCTTTGACTCGAGCTCCGGAATTGGCAGAGAACATGCAAATTAATATATGGACAGACTCTAAATATGCCTTTTCCGTTGTGCATGCCCATGGGGCCATCTGGAAAGAAAGAGGACTGTTGACTACACAAGGGAAAACAGTCAAGCATGCAGAGGAGGTTCTACGATTGCTAAAGGCGGTCCAACTCCCAGCACAAGTGGCCATAATGCATTGTAAGGGACACCTGAAAGGTAATACTATTCCAGAAATAGGGAACAGGAAGGCAGATACAGAAGCTAATTTGGCTGCCACAAGGGCTAGGGAAGTGAAAGTAATGGCCCTAATACCAGGAGAGCTGGATACCAACATCCAGCCAGAATACCAGGAATCAGATCATAGATGGATTCAAAGGAATAAGGGCAAAATACTAGAAAATGGTTGGGGTAGATTGGAAACGGGACAGCTTGTGACAACGTCATTATAGATGGTTGCCAAGAAGAGACTAACAATACTAGCTTTTGTGTATGCAACTTTACCAAGATAATAGGTTGTGATTTTTATTATACTGTCCCAATAACTACCCAACAGCTAATTAGCGCAGATTTTAACCTATATCAAGAGATACCGAAATTACAAATAGGGATGGACGTTGAAATTCTTAAAGCAATGCTCGCACATCCTAAATTGAAGGAATTGGTGCAAAAGGTAAATCAAACGACTAAACGAATGATATGGCAGGTGGAACATAATTCAGAGAAAATAAAGGATGTCCTGACCAAAGTAGAACAAGTAGGTCAGCATCATTGGTGGGATATTTTTACAGGACACTCCCCAACAGCTACACAGGTCTTCAACTACCTGGTGCACCCAACGCTAATAGTAATTGTAGCTCTGCTACTGTTAACTTTTACAAATATTTGCATGTGGTGGAGACTAAGGATTATAATGAAAAGAACTCAAATAGTTTGGGCTATGGTACGAGCGTATCAGCGCCCTACAGGAATAGAATTAGACGAAAGAATTCGTATGTTATAAGAAAAGGGGGGAAATGAAGCCCCAAACTGCCCATCCGATCAGCATTTTACTACTGCACAAGAACATAACTTTGTTATCAAAATGCTTAGGCAGAGCCACAGACTGAGAATCAACCCTGAGCAGTCCTATCCCATTCCCATCCCATTAGCTACTCACACGACCCCTAACACTAGAGCCATATCCCATATCACCGGCGGGTGGTCTCATGTTAGGTACAAGGGGATTCACCCCCATCCACACTCAGGAATTGCTTATGATGCTGTATGGTAGGTTATTCATTAATCCGGAAGCAATCCTGGAATTATTGATAATGCTGTATGATAGGTTATTCATTAATCCAGAAGCAATCCTGGTGGATCCTTCTGCTTGAAGTTTGGTAAGCAGGGCAAACAATAAAGAGAGATAGGGATAAGGGAATTGTCGAGCTAAGCATGATCAGAGCTAATAATGTCAAACTGACCCTAAGAGCCGTGCCAGTGTCAAACTGACCCTAAGAGCTGTGCCAGTGTCAAGCTGACCCTAAGAGCCGTGCCAAGCCATGGGAACCAAGCCAAGTACACCGGGAATTGACCATATTAGGATAAGAGTTCAAAAGTTTAAAGAGGAAGACTCATCAGAAGACCCGCGCCCATGAGGAAGGCATCGAAGGACCACCATGAATAATCCTCAAAATAGATGTCTCCGCCCACACCACGCCTCTTATGAATATGATGTAACCCTGCACCCAAGACTGTATAAAAGCTTGCTTCTGTTATGAGATAGCTAGAAATCCCTTTTGTGATTTCTCCGACGCGTCGTAATAAAATACCTCCTGTCTATGTTGACTTACTTGAGTCTCTTAGGCAGTTATTCTCGCCTTTTGGGGCAAAATTCGGCATCAGGTGATTTACACCACCTTTGGCCCAGCAGTGAAGGTCAGACTGGCCCAGGCACCATCTAACTGGTGATATTGGGATTCATATTCCAATAGCAGGTTATAGCCAGGCAGACCTGAGAGCCTGAAAGAAATGCAGGCAGACCTGAGAGTCTAGAAGTCTGGACAATGTATGAGACGCCACCCCCAAGAGGAAGGGTGCTGGATATGAGGATAGGCACTGCACACTTTGCTTATTTGGTATGAAAGAAATAGAGTGAGGCAATGCACTTTGCTTTTTTGGAAGGAGATGGCTTGGGAGGTAACATACAAACTGCTTTGTTTATTAAAATGTGGGAGAGTACCAGCCACACTTTCACTTGTGCCACTGTCTGCCACTCTCTGCAGGTGTGTTGGATCGAGCCCTGCGCCCCCTGCCAAGGTATGGCCACAGTCAGGTAGGGACCAAGGACAGTGCTGGGTTCCCCCTGAATGGCAGTGCGTGCAGTGGGACACAGAAACAGTGCAATGGAAGTGGCAAATGGCATGGCCACAGCAGCAGCTGCGGCCTCAGCACCAGCACAGCCCCCGAGGAGTGTGGGGGAGGCTTGCTAAGTCGCTGCTGCATGAGCACTGGAACAAAAACAACATCAAACTCTGAGAGGCAGAGTCAGAGCTGCACAGAAAGCACCTGAGAGAAGCCTTCTGAAATTGTATGGTGGCCAACTCCACAGTGAAAAACGTGATGTGATTTGGGATTGGGCTGTAGAGCGAGGTACAGCCAGAGATGCCTGGTGTAGCATTGAGAGCAGCAGGTGGATGCTGCTTGGTCTGGACCAGACTGATTTTGACACCTGGGGTACAGGTGAGTCCCTGGGGACAGAATGGGAAATAACTTAGCAAGTGAAGAACAGATTGTTTTGTCTACATGGAAAGCTTTGTTGGAAAGAAAAGGCATTAAGACTACTGACTACGCCCTTTGTAGTGTTTTACTATGGGCAAAGTCACAAGATTTTGAGACTGATGCAAGTACTGCTTTTAGTGTTAGAGCATAGAAAGAAGTTGGGGACAGTCTATGGGACATGGTATCAAAAGGGGCAAAGAAGCTGCAGATTTGGGAATCACCTGGAGATTGCTCTATGAGACTATAAAAGAATGGAAAACAGGAGGACAAGAGAGGCTTGCAGTAACCAATTAATATAACAAAAACTGTAAAAGGAAGAAAAGAATTTATGAAAGCAGCAGTGGGAGCTGGGGACAAAGTAGCTCTATTTTTCAGCACAGTGTATTTGTTTGCTTATAGAATGTGTATTTTGTTTGTGAATTGCAGCTATTAATCTTTGATTAGGTGTAAGTGTAAAAGTTAATATTCCATATGCATAAGTACACTCAACAGATACTGGAGTTCTGTGGGTGCCTGCTTGTTGCATTTGGCTTGTGTTGAATGACAGCCCTTAAAGCAATGAACTTGGCTGTGGCTCACTTGACTCCCTGGAGTAAGCTAAAAATGTGTGGGTGATAGGAACATATAGACTCTATCTTATCCTTGTATGTTACTTTATGAAGTTGTAGAGTTATTGATGTTGTTCATGTGGTATATCTATTGATAAAATTATGTAGCTGTTGATTTTGTTACTATCCTAATATATGGCCTTTAGCTTATTCTTGTGTGTTGCCTTATAAAGTTGTACAATTATTGGTATTGTCAATAGTCTAGAAGTGGAGGCATAAGGATTTTTGATGATAGATAATGTAAATTTGGGAAATAAATCAAGGTCAGCACATGGATGCATTCCAGAGTTAGTGGAATCTATACAAGGGATACTTGTACCATGTTTGCTATTTCTTCCACAAGGGCCCAGTAGAGATATGGTAGACATGGCATTTATTTAAAAGAAAAAAAAAAAAGGGGAATTGTAGACACAGAGTTTGTGAAAATTGGGAGTGGGGCTGTGCCTGAGCCTCATCCCTTAGAGCTGCAACCATGCAGTGCAGGTGAACAGTATTAAAGGTAATGAGACATGGAGTGCTGAGGTGTACTGACCAAGCACAAAAGGGTACAGAGGGCACACAGGTGCAATGCATGTGAGATGAAGGGTATAAAATGTTGTACTGAAGAACAATAAAGGGCTGATACTTGATGCCTTCTTTGGTGTCAGTTGTACCCCCAGCTGTGATATCTGGTGCCCCCGATGTGATCCCGAGGTGAGTTGATCAGATGACTGTGGACCTAAGAACAGTAAGATGGTGGAGCCAGGTGGACTATGAGCTTGGAAACTGAGCCAGGTGGACCAATAGCCTGAGAGCCTAAAAATCTGGATGAGCTATAGCCAGGCAGACCAGAGAGTCTGAAAAAAAGTAGGTGGACCTGAGAGCCTAGAAGCCTGGACAATGTACGAGATGCCCCCGCCAAGAGGAAGGGTGCTGGATATGAGGAGCAGATGCTATACACTTTGCTTATTTGTTACGAAAGAAATAGAGTGAGGCTATGCACTTTGCTTGTTTGGAAGGGGATGGCTTGGGAGCTAACACAACCTGCCTTTTTTAAAATGTGGGAGAGTACCAGCCACATTTCTGCTTATGCCCCTTCCTGCAGGCACAGTGGAGTGAGCCCCGCACTCCCTGGTTATGTTTTAGCCTGCTCTGTGATGTCACAGCTCATACTATGATGTCACACAACTGGTCTCTGATGTCGCAGCCAACTCTGTGATGCCATAGTCTGCTCTGTGATGTCAGACCTCTGCCCTGTGATGTCACACCTGGCTCTGTCATGTCACAGAAACAGCCTATGATGCCATAATTGCTCAGTGACCTCAAAGAACCTCTGTGATGTCATAGCCCACTCTGTGACCTCATATTACCAGATGATAAATTGTCTACACCAGGTGAGCACCCACCGTGCTGGTTCTCCAAAACCCCAGGCCTATGGAAACCACACAATGCCCATTGTGTGAGAAGGGGAACTGAAATTCACCAGTCTCAGTGTCCTGCCAGCTCAGCCAGGCCCACGGGAACATTGGGGTCCATGAGCACCAGGAACCACCAGAGAGACCCCCAGGACAGGAGAATGCATGGGTAAAGGGAAGGGGAAATATGTTAATGATTTTGGGGAAATTATTACCATATGTGTGTCTAGTCCAGGACAATCAATGAATATGTGTGAAAAATACAGAAAATAAACAGAAACTTTCCAGCACTCAGCATGCATAGCTTTGGGAGGAGCTATCCCCCATGCACCCAGCCAAATAAAGAATGCTGCCTCTTAATGGTACATTGGGGTTATGGAGTTTTATTATTTTGCCAAATTTTTGGTACCACACACAAGCAAGGCTCTGTCTCCTGCTGTTCACAAACAGAGAAGGGCTGGTGGGGAGATGTGGTACTTGGAGACTGCCTGAGGCAAAGTCACCATGAAATAATCAAGTTGCCGATATTCTATGAAAGAAGGAGGGGCAGCAAGAAACTTCATCTCTGGAATTATGCGGGGCAGACCATGGATTCAGGATGCAGATTTGGAGAGTACTGAATCAGGTACTGATTTTATAAGGGAAATAGTCCTTAAAAACAAAAGTGTCCCGGAAGGATGGACACACTTCAAGAAAGGAATCTTAAGGGGGAAGGAGCAGCCTCTCCCTCTGTATGGAAGTTGAGCCTGAGAGGAAAATGACTGTCCTGGCTGGGCATGGGCTTTTTGTGTGAAGTCAGGAAAAAGAGAGTGCGTCACCATTGGACAGAAGGTCAGGCACCTTAGGAAGTGGTTAAGGACGTTGTTAGGTTCTGCAGAAGGAAAAATAGAGTGGTGAAAGGTCAATTAGATCTTAACCTGGCCATTTCTGTGACGAATAATAAAATATGTTAAAAAAAAAAACCTAAAAGCAAAAGGAGAGAGAAGTAGAACACCTACTCTTTATTGGATGCAGTGAGGAATAGAGTAACTAAGGATAAGGAAAAGCTGAGCTACTTAACACCTTCTTTGCCCCAGTTTGCAACATTAGGACAGGTTGCCCTCAGGACAAGTGTTCTCCTGAGCTGGTGGATGGGGACAGGGAGCAGAACAGCCCCCTGTAATCCAGAAGGAAGCAGCTGGGGACCTGCTGAGCCAGGTGGGCAAGAAGGCCAATGGCTCCTAGCCTGGATCAGGAATGGTGTGGCCAGCAGGAGCAGGGCAGGGATTCTTCCCCTGTGCTGGGCACTGGTGAGGCCACACCTCGAGTCCAGTGTCCAGTTCTGTGCCGCAATTTAGGAAGTCCATGGAGGGGCTGGAGCGTGTTCAGAGAAGGGCAAGAAGGCTGGGGAGGGGTCTGGAACACAAGTCCTGTGAGGAGTGTCTGAAGGAGCTGGGGTTGTTTATCCTGGAGAAGAGGAGGCTCAGGGGAAACCTCATCACTCTCTGCAACTCCCTGACAGGAGGGTGCAGCCAAGGGGGAGTCGGGCTCTTCTCCCTGGGAACAGTGACAGCACAAGAGGACACAGCTTAAGATGTGCCAAGGGAGGGTTGGACTGGACATTTGGAACAGGTTCTTCACAGAAAGTGTGATTGGGCATTGGAATGGGCTGCCCATGGAGGTGGTGCAGTCACTGTCCCTGGAGGTGTTTAAGGAATGACTGGATGTGGCACTCGGTGCCATGGTAGGGGTGACAAGGTGTGTTTGGTTCACAGGTTGGAGTTTCTGATCTCCAAGATCTTTTCCAACCTGGGTAATTCTGTGATTCTGTGATGATTGTGAACTGCAGGGCCCTGGGGCAGCAAGAGGCCATTGTGACACTGCAGGGCCTTTTGGAACTGAGAGGATCACAGTGACACTGCGTACTGAAGGCACCATAGAACCAAGGCCCCACTGTGACTGTAGGGCTGAATGGAAGCAAGGAGTGCAGTGTGACACTCTGGGTCCTCGTGGAACCATGGAGGCCACTGTGACACTGCAGGGCCTTGTTGAACTGAGGGGCCATTGTGACACTACAGAACCAAGGAGAGCCTTGTGAGACCCTGGAGCTCCATGGAACCAAGGGGCCATTGTGACACTGCAGGGACTGGTGGAACTAAGGTGTGGGGCGTTCAGTGCTGCTGAAATGCCAGTGCTGCCACTAGAATATACTTACTCATCTTCTGCTGTGGGATAGGATTAGGGGGAAGGAAAAGCAGGCTTAAGGCTTTAAAAGGGTATAAGGAAAACTTTATTAACAGTAACTAAAAGAAAAAATAGTAAGAATCAGAATAAAACTTTTAGAGCACTACTCCCCCCTACAACCTTTCCTACTAACAACGTACAGAAACAATTCAGTCAATTTATCACGTCTAGAATTGTATTTCTTCAGTTCACTTAGGGAGAGGTGTCCCGCTTGTCATTTTATGGAACTGCTCCACAAGAAAACAGTTCTCTCATGGCTTTTAATATCCATGAACAGCAGCTGTCCAGGACTCTGCAATCGTGAGTCCCTCCCATCTTTTCACAGCCTTCCCTTAGTTGTGTTTATGGGCTGTGTTCACTTATGGGGTAATTATTTAAGAATGATCTGTTAAAGAGCAAAAGATTTCTTTATCTGTCTCGGAGATGATCTTCATCCCCGGGAACAGAGGTCTTCTTCTTTTCCTGGGGCCAAAGGTTCTTCATCACTCCCCTCTCTCTCTTTTCAAGCTTCTCATGGGATCGTAGCTACTTCAACATCTGCTTGCTTTAGCATAAATGCCTTTCCCCATATCTACAATTTGAACACTTCCATCCCCTCATACTTTCAATGAGTTATAGGGAAAAAAGAGTCTGCTATATCAATTCTATTTTCTCCATAGCCTTACAAGAGAATTTCAGCCCAGGACTGAGGCATCTCCTCAACCCTCCCATCTGGGACTTCACTTCTTCTTACTGACCTTCATGTCTCATGTTGTTCTCTATGTGTCTTCACTATGTCCTTTTCTCTCACCCAAGGCTGGACTGAAGGTCTGTAAGCCTTATCTATGCACTGAAATAGTTAATATCTCACCTGGGGCCTGCAGATGCTCATGTCATTCCTGCCATGTGGCAGCTGAAGCATCCACGGTGATGGATTTTTCAGACTGCCCTTGGGTCTGCGTCAGGATCAACCCCATAGCCGGTCTCTGGCCCCTGCTGCGTTCAATTCCAGGCACAGGGCCACTCTCTGTGTGGGCTACAAGGCCGCCTCTGGCCTCAGCCACATGATCTCGTGCAGGGCCACACTGGGGGAAAATGGCTGAGATCTCAGCTGGAACACGCCACGGGCTGATGGCCTCCTCTGCCTGGCAGCTGCTGGTACCCAGGTCTGCTGGGACAGGGCTGGGCAGGGTCCCTGAGAAGGGGCCCGGCCCTGCAAAAGGCTCAACCTCCCCTGGCCCAGCTGAGACGGGAACCAGGCTGGCCTTGTTACTTGTTCCCAGGCTGGAAAGAAAAGACAGCATTTCCTGGAGTTTGTTCATTTTTAACATGTGTGCTCATAGAGGCACGTTCAGCTTTCTAGTGGTTTAACAAGGCATCAGTATTCAAAACCAGTCACTGATTGGTGCTGTTAGGCACAGAGGAAGCTCTCAGCAGCTCTTCTCAGAATAATCATTTCTATGGGTAGCTTCTTCCCTCCTCACCAAATGTCAATTAATGCAAAACCAGCACATAAGGGACAAATTGTGACACTCTGGTGCCCCATGGAGCCAAGGGTTCCTCGTGACACTGCAGGATCTTGTGTAAGCAGGGGTCCATTGTGACTGCACCACCAGGGAATCCATTGGGGCACTCTGGGGCCTCATGGAGCCAAGGGACCACTGTGACACTGTGTGGCCTTGTGGGACCATGGAGGCCATTGTGACACTGCAGGACTTTGTGCAATGATGGGGCCATTGTGACACTGCAGGGCCCCATGGAACCAAGGGGCCAGTGTTGCTCTGCAGGGACTCATGGAATGAAGGAAACATGTTTGACACCGTGGTGCCCCTTGGGACCAAGAGACCATTATGACACTGTGGAACCAAGGAGAGCATTGGTGCACTGTGAAACCTCAGGGAATCCGGGTTTCATTGTGTCATTGTGGGACCAGAGGATCCAAGGGGCCTAGTGACACGAAGAGGTGCCATAGATAAAAGGGGCCATTGTGAACCTTTAGGGACTCCTGCAATTATGAAGACATTGTGATATTCTTGAGCTTCATGGAATTCTGGTGATCAACCTGGGTACTAGCGTGGATGTGCTGAAAGGTTGAAAGGCTCTGCAGAGGGACCTGGACAGGCTGGATCCAGGGCCCAAATCCAGCAAGGTGAGGTTGAACAAGACCAAGTGCTGGGTCCTGCACTTTGGACACAACAACCCCTGCAGTGCTACAGACTGGGGACAGAGTGGCTGGACAGCGGCCAGGCAGAAAGGGACCTGGGGACACTGATGGACAGCAGGCTGGACATGAGGCAGCAGTGTGCCCAGGTGGGCAAGAAGGCCAATGGCTCCTGGCCTGGATCAGGAATGATGTGGACAGCAGGAGCAGGGCAGTGATTCTTGCCCTGCACTCAGCACTGGTGAGGCCACACCTCGAATGCTGTGTCCAGTTCTGGGCCCCAATTTAGGAAGGCCATGGAGGGGCTGGAGCGTGTCCAGAGAAGGGCAAGAAGGCTGGTGAGGGGTCTAGAACACAAGTCCTGTTCAGAGTGGCTGAGGGAGCTGGGGTTGTTTATCCTGGAGAAGAGGAGGCTCAAGGAGACGTGGCAGTGTCAGGGCACAGGTTGGAATTGATGGTCTCCAAGGCCTTCTCCAGCCTTGCTGATTCTGTTATTCTCTGGAACCACCTTTGGAGCAGTTGAAGGAGGAACCCTGGGCTTCCTCTTCAGCAGCTCCAGCAGCCCAGGTCGCTCAGCTTGTCCTGCCAGCCCCAAAGCCCATCCTGTCAGTCCTGCAGAGCATCTGCAGCCCCTCCTCACTGCCCAGAACAGGGAGCCCCAGAGCCAGACACAGCAGCCCAGATGTGCCTCCCTGGCCTGGAGTGCCTCTGGCAAGGGAGCAGCACGAGGCACTGCAGGAGCCTGCAGACAATTCCTGCAGCACTTGTAGGATGATCCTGCTGCCCAAGGGACATTCCAATGGTGCCAAGTCAGGAACTGCAATGGGGAGTGGGGCCAGAGAGGAAAGGGCAAACAGGGATGGGCTGTTTGCAGGGGAGGGGACAGCAATGGGCAATAGGAAGAAATCTGGATCAGGAAAGAGGAGAGAAAGCAAAGGTGAAAGCAGGAAATGCTCAGGGCTGTTTGGGGGTGGCTGCCAGGCAGCCCTGGCTCTGGGAAACAGCGTCTGCAGTGGGACAGGAAACTCCCAGCTGATGGGAAAAAACTTTCTGGCTAACTGCAGAGGCCACAACAAAGCTGAGTGGTTTCCCTGGTGTCCCCCAGCCCTTGCTGGCCCCAGGGGCTGATGGCGTTTGTGCTCCCTCAGGTTCATGTCCCCACACCAACAGCATGGGGGTGCTCCCCCTGCTCTGTGCAATGCAAACAGGGGCTGCTGAGCCAGTGCTGCCGTGTCTGTGCCTGCAAGGATGGGGCACCTGTGTGAGCTGGGGGAGAGGCCAGGGCTGCAGAGGGGGGATGTTGTTGGCAGCTCCATGAGGACGCTCTGGGACGCTGCCCTGGGCTGTGCAGCGCACTGGGGATGGATCAGCCCTGCTCTGCTGCTCCTTCCCGTCTGCCCCAGGGCCCTTGCAGAGCCCCAGCCATGCTGTTTGCCCCCAGCCTGCCCACGGCCAGCCTGGGGCTGCTCACGGGGCCTTTCTGTGCTGAGCATTGGCCTGAGTATGTTCTTGAGAGAGCCTGGGCAAGGAACCTGGGGCCCCCAGGCCCTGGGCTGAGGCGTCAGCGCTGCCCCAGCAGTGCCCATGGCCTGTCCCTGCTGCAGCCCTGGCACTGCCACCCCCAGGCCCTGCAGTGACACCAGGGCCACCAGGGCAGCGGGGCAGGGCCACGGCAGCAGCACTGGCAACACCAAAGTAGCATTAAAAATGACATTACTTTGTAGAAAATATTCAAAATTTAAAACAAGGATAAAGAACCTCCAAAATGAAACTAACAAGAAGTATTGAAGGTTACTTTTATTACAAGTGATTGGCAGAAACTGGCCTGCAGTTTAATGCTTCTGAAACCATCCAGTCATCAGTCTCCACACTGCAGCCTTGAGCTCTTGGTTCCTCAGGCTGTAGATGAGGGAGTCAGGGCTGGAGGACCACTGAGTACAGAACTGACAGGGCCAGATCCAGGGATGGGGAGGAGATAGAGGGGGGTTTTTAGGTAGGCAAAAATGGCAGTGCTGACAAACAGGGAGACCACAGCCAGGTGAGGGAGGCAGGTGGAAAAGGCTTTGTGCTGTCCCTGCCCAGAGGGGATCCTCAGCACAGCCCTGAAGATCTGCACATAAGAGAAACCACTGAACACAAAACAACCAAAACCTAAAGAAATGGAAAACACAAGAAGCCCAAGTTCCCTGAGGTAGGATTTGGAACAGGAGTGCTTGAGGTGCTGTGGGATTTCACAGAAGAACTGGCCCAGGGCATTGCCATGGCACAGGGGCAGGGAAAATGTATTGGCTGTGTGGAGCAGAGCATTGAGAAAGGCACTGGGCCAGGCAGCTGCTGCCATGTGGGCACAAGCTCTGCTGTCCAGCAGGGACCCATAGTGCAGGGGTTTGCAGATGGACACGTAGCGGTCATAGCACATGACGGTAAGAAGGGAAAATTCTGTGGCAAGAAGAAGATAAAGAAAAACACCTGTGCAGCACATCCTGAGTAAGAGATGGTGCTGGTGTCTCAGAGGGAATTGTGCATGGCTTTGAGGACAGTGGTGCAGATCATGCCCAGGTCGCTGAGGGCCAGGTTGAGCAGGAAGAAGAACATGGGTGTGTGCAGGTGGTGGCCGCAGGCTACGGCGCTGATGATGAGGCCGTTGCCCAGGAGGGCAGCCAGGGAGATGCCCAGCAAGAGGCAGAAGTGCAGGAGCTGCCGTTGCCGCGTGTCTGCCAATGCCAGCAGGAGGAAGTGCCTGATGGAGCTGCTGTTGGACATTTGCTGTCTCCGGACATTGGAACCTTTTGAAGAAGGAATTACAGTGATAATTGTGGGGAGATTTCTCACAGAAAAGGCAAAGCCCTTTCTCATAAATCCTTTCCTGCCACTAAACACCTCCCCCTCTCCATGTCTCAGAGACCTTCCTTCAGCTCTGTTGCTGGAGCCCTGATTGCTGCTGGCCAATGTTGTGTGAGGAGCTGCACCTTGGCCTGCAGGACACCTGAGAGTCAGCCCTGACCCCCCACTCAGTGCAGGAGAACAGTGAGGGCAGTGGCCAGTCCTGGTGTTTTGACTTGGATGAAGAAGGTTCAGCTAAAGCAGAGGAGCTACCTGGGTGAAGGGATGGGGATAAGAGAAGGCAGAATGAGAGATTCTGCTGCACCTGGGGAGAAGAGAGAGTCCAGCGAGGCAGAAGGATTGTCTGAGGCTTAGTGCAGACTAAAGAGACCTGCTCTGTGCCTCTCTCCAGTTCCAATTGCCATGTACTTGCACCATTCTGAAATCCATTCCTGTGTTACTCTGGACAGCCAGGAGTCACTGCTGAGAGCAGAGGGATCCCTGGCACACAAAGGGGCTCCTGCCTTTCCCAGAGTCAGGAGAGTGGGCTCATTGCCAGCCTCCCAGGCTGCCCTGCCCAGAGCTTTCCGGGCACAGGGAGCTGGGACACCCCATTGCTGTGCTCAGCCTGCACAGGAGGAGCCCAAGGGCTGGGCCTGGCCCTGCAGCTGGAACTGCCATTGCAGAGAGCCCCTCAGCAATGCCAGCAGCACCTGGGCAAAGCAAGGAGAGAGAGAGAGCCGGGCCTGAGGAAAAGCCTTTTCCTGGCCAGCCCTGCCCAGCCCCTGCCAGGCAGCAGCAGGGCAGGACAGTGGCCCTCAGGCCCTGGTCAGCAGGGAATGGGCACATGGCCGCAAAGATGCCCTTCATCTCTGGGGCTGCTCTGCCGGCCCAGGAGGGACTGAGGGCCCCGAGCCCCCAGGCTGAGGGCTGTGCTGGCTGCGAGGGGACACAAGAGCTGTGCTGCTCAGGGCAGTGTCTGCCCTGCAGGGCAGGCCCGGCAGGTGCCACATCTGCCCTGCAGCAGGGCTTCCCTCAGCACTGCCTCCCTCCCTGCCCATGGCTCTGCTGCTGGAGCTGTCCCAGCCCCAGCTGCTCCTGTGGCCCCAGGCTCCTTCCCTGCCAGAGCTTCGAGAGCCCAGCCCAGCCCCTGGGCCAGCCCTGCCCGGCAGCTGCTGGGCCCTGCAGGGATGAAAGAACAGCTCCCCCAGCCTGGGCACCATGGAAAGGTGATGCTGCATGGATCTGGAGGCTGGGCAGGTGCAGGCACTTGCTGAGGTGCCCAGGAATCCTCAGGGTGATGGCTTGAGAGTCCCTGGCCCTGCTCTGCTCTGCAGAGCTGAGTTTCCATTGCCACCAAGCTGAGCCAGGGAAAAGTGGGAGCACAAATTCAGCAAAGCAGACACCCAAGCAGGAAACCCTAGCCCTGAATCAGTTCATGACAGGTCCCCTCAGAAATGAGCTGGGCATGAGCTGGAGCTCTGGGCAGCCCTGGCTGTAGACCCAGCTTCAACCCTGCATCCGTCCCTGGCAGCATGAGCCATCCTGCCCTGTCCCTGTGATGGTGCGCAGGGTAGTCCCGCTCTGCAGCACCTCCTCCTCCTCCTTCTCTGCCACACAGAACTCACCATGCACAGGGCTGTGAAGATCTTTCCCCAAGTGAAGTCTCAGCTCAATGTCTTCCCTATCCTGATTGCCTGCAGCCTGTCTCTGCCTGGCTCCTGTCCCCTCAGTGCCTGCAGGCAGAGCCCTCAGCCCTCCTGGGCTGGCAGAGGAGCTGGCCCTGGGAAGAGCTGTTCCTTTAAAGCTCAGCAGCACAGACACAGCACAAGGACTTTAATGAGCCTCTTGGGGATTTGGTGTTGTTTACATCAGATTCAGTCCCTAAGAGAGTATTCAAAAAACTTCTCAAGAACTCAAACTTAAATTGAAACTCTGAACTTTCTTGAAGTTTTAATGGGTCTCACAGAGAGACACAACAGAGAAAGTGTCCCCAGGTTCCAGTTAGAGCAGAACACGGGAGGCAGTGATGAGAGCTGGGCACAAACAAGGCAAAGGTTCTCTGGTGCTGAGCAAAGCTGGATGTGTTTGAGGAATGCCAAGGGCCAAGGCCTGAGCCCCAGCCCCTGGCCAGGCAGATGCTGTCCCTCCCTCCTTGCTCAGGGCTCTTGCCGCGATGGGCACTGGCATGTGGGGACGTGCAATGGCAAGGGCAGGAGCATGGGCGGCCCCTGGCAGGCTGCTGAGCAGGGACAAGGAGGCAATGAGGCCCCAGGCCTGCAAGGGTCACTTGTCTCCTGCTCCTGCCTCAGGCCCAGGCCCAGCAGCCATGGCCAAAGTGCTGCCCAAGTTGGCTCTGGCAGGGCTGTCTTGCAGCTGCTGCACATGCCTGTGCCCTGTGCAGCCCAGGTTGTGCTACGGTGTCCCTGTCCTGCGCCTCTGTCCCTGCAGGCTCTGGGGAATAGGTTCCCCTGTACGATTTTGAAACATACCTTGGCATATTGGAATGTTGTCCACATGTATGGCTACTGAACACCAAAACATAAATACTCATCCCTTTTTCTTGAAAATATAGAATCATTAGTCTCTATATTATCCTTCTGTGTTTTTCATTATAATGAAACTGACCTTTCTGAATAGAAGGGTGTGCTTCTTTGTGTGTAATATGTAATACAAAGGTAAAAATATTTAGGAATTATTTAAGGCATTGGCATTCATGACCATGGCACTCCAGGAAGGGGCCAAGTTAGAATCCATGCGTTTTTAAATACAACTATTTTTCTGGAAGCTTGAAACATAACTGAAGAGGACAACAGGGAAGTGACATTGTCCTGCAGCCTTATGGTGCTTCTTTTTTAAGAAATTCATGTTTAAATTATAACTAACCTGATGTCACGTGTATTTTTAGAGGAAAAAATGGGTGATTAGGGGAACTAAGGCCTATCCATAAGTCTTTAGTTACCATTCTATAAATCTTTAAATTACTGATCCCCAAAGGATAAGTTATCATGGTATACCATGATAAAGGGTACCTTTATCAACCCCCTGTGGATCACTGTTTATCTGGCCTTTGGACATGTTCATACAGACATGTTCATACACACAGACAAGAGTGCAAAAAGGTTTCTCATCTGACTCCACCACATCCCACTGCCTCTGCAGAGCAGTCAGAAAATGCACATTGAGTCTAATGAGGAAACAGGGTACTGTGGAACAGTGCAGGGTACAGGTGGAAGGCAGGGCCTTACAAGCACACTGATCACCATTTATCAGCATCTCTCAGCATGACTGACTCTACTTATTTTATTATTCCTGTATTTTCCTATGTCTATTTCTCTCCAAACCACCCTGATCCCTCCCTTTTTCTTCTTTGGTTCTTCCCCTAACATTCCATATTAAGTCTAGTGAAATTCAAAAATGCTGCTTCCTTGCACCCCAATATTAACTCTGTACCACTATGCAGTAATACCAGCCATTCTGCAAAGCAATCTGTCAGGATCTGTCCTAGTGACCAGATGACCTGATGGTTCGTAGGAATGATCTCAGAGTGCAAAAACCAACATGGTACAAAGGGGTTTGCAGTGATAGTCAAATCAAATGCAGTTTTATTGAAATAACCAGAGCGAAAATGCAATAGAGGGATTAAGGGAGAGAAAAAGATAGAGAAAGAGGAGAGAGAGAGGGAAGGAGAGGGGATATAGCTACCAACGTAGAGACGACGTCCTTTGGTCCAGTCCAGTCGAGGGTCCGCCTGCTACCCTGGGGAGATCTCAAAGGCTCTAGCTAACTCAGAGGTTTCTATTATTGAAAATTAGGGGCGGGGAACATACATTAGGGAGCAGATATAACAGGTAGTCCATGTTCTCAGCAGTAAATGAGAGCCATTGTTTTCTTGCTCCAGTGATCACAACCTGCAGGCAAACATCTCGCTTCGGTCAGCTTGTCTCCCCCACACACCTCTGCCGGGCTGGAGGTTTCAGTCCCAGTCCTTGGAAGGAGCAGAGAGGCCTTTTAGGAGTTTCATGTCTCAGTCCTTGATGGAGAGGCTTCTTACATCTCAGTCTGTCTGTCACGGTGGTTGTAAAACAGGTGAGGGTCTTCTGTGGGAGACCCCCTGAAACTCAGGAGAAGTCCAGCCCGGCCAAGAGGTGGGACAGCTCCCAGAGCTGCTATTGTTGGAAACGGGGCATGGTGCCCCCTTCTTTACATACAGCAAACACACTTGTGAAAACAATAGCTTAACACTGAGCTTTCAGATCTCAGGCCCTGTTGGCGTGTGACTTTTCTCCTTCAGAGCCAGAGATTCTAGACAGTGGGGGGGTCTTCTCTTTAGTGGTCTCCCAAGGACGATCGTGAGGCAGATGAGGGAAAATTCTGACAGACTCTCACACGACCCTGTGACTCACAATTGTCTTGAAGGGATCTTCATCAGCAGAGCTCTGGAGTGTTGCCCATCAGTCTTGCCGTACGTTGGTAGCATATCCCGAAAAGCAGAGACAGTATGACAGGTGAGAGAGAAAAGAGAAAAGAAGGAAAAAAAAAAGGATCAGAAAAAGAAGGGGGAAAAGGGAGACAATAAACAAACTTAATTATTATTGATTGTCATAACAATTTTCACAAATGGTTAATTAATTCAAACAATATTATTTTTAAAACAATTTCAAAAAATGGTTAAAACAAATCACAAATAATCAAAGCAAAAGCAATAAACAAATCCTAATATAAGCATTAACTTAAAAAAATTCTAAAACAATTCACTAAAAATCAAAAATTTATTTTCACAAAGGATTACTCTAAAACACATATGCTAAATTCATAATTGCTTTGTGCCAAATGTTTGGGGATTTTCGCAGTGCAGGGGACATCAGCCAAATTGTGTGCATTAACTGTAGATATCAATTATGTCAGATATTCACTATCTTCTAATTCATAATGACTAGGATTGCTGATAAAAATGAAACCAAACAGAATTAGTATCAAAAGGATAACAATGGGATGACACACACACTGTTCAGGACACCTGTGGCAGTAGGAGACCACCCAAAAGAGTATCCCACCACCCGTACTCGACATCTTTCTTCACTCTTTCCTTGACACGGTGTGTCTTACATTGTGATGAACAGTCACCAGGGTCTTCTGTCTGCTTTCCTTGATTTTCTTGAGGATCTCAACCAAGTTCTGATGGAGCAGCAGTTGTCTTACCAAAGAAGGTTTCATCTCAATAGGAGTAGGCATCAGTTTGTGAATCATTGTGTAGTTAGATTGCAATAGGTAGTGAGAAGTGACTGGGGGTTCACAAGAAAAAATCACATCCTGAAATCTTAGTAAAGTTACAAGCACAGAAATTTGAATGATTTTTAGTATCTACTACATTTTCTACAAGGACAAGATCACAGGTAGTTCTAAAGCATGCACATCCATTGCCTATGTATATAGGAACTGTTTCATAAGCCTCATTAGGACAAATTTCAAAATGACAGATATTTTGCTCTGTATCTTAACAAATGTCTTGAGCTATGATTGCATTGCTTTCACAGATGAACTCTTATTGTTCTCGGGCAATACAAGATTCCAAATTAATAGTTTACCATTTCTTACCAATTTGATGGGCCCATTCTCTATGTTCAGAAAAAATAGAGAATGGCTCCGTCGTAATTCAGTTCTAGTGCTATAACAGGGAAAATCAAATGCACTGAGGCATTGTGTATGGTTAACACAAAAACTGTGGCTGTATTTAAAATGAGGTCTCAGGTCAAAATTCACTAGGTTCCACCAGGATTGGAATTCTATTTCAAAGTCAGTGGCACTGTCCCAAATTATTTTCCAAAATTCAGTGGGAAAAGTGCTTTCTTGACCTTCTCTTATAATTGAAGCAGAAACTGACTGCATCTACAATTGTGCCTGGATACAGCTGAGAGCCAAAGAAACATTGTTTTTTGTAGCATCAAGTGTATCAATTATCAATTTGTGATCATTTACATTTGCCTTCTCCCAATTTGATAATATGTTTGATAGCAGCCACTGGTGTGTTCACAAAAGCCAATAAGAATGACTGCAGTGGTTGCTGTAATTTGATCAAATCTCTAATTGTGACAGCCAATTTATTCAAGTTCAATTAATTCACATGTCATGTGTAATATCATCACCTGGTGTTACCATAAAGGGAAGGGAAAATATTATTTCTGTTGTCCATCAGTAGTGTTGTCATGGTTTATCAGGTCTTCATATCCCTCAAAGTTGTTCTGAAAAAGTAAACCCAAGAGACTCTGCCACGAAAAGGCAGAAAAATTTAGAACAATGGAATGGTCAGAGAGGTTTTGAACAGCAGTGGTACTTCCCCTGCAGCAGCAGCGAGTCCACCAAAACCAGGTTATCCGGGGTAATGTGCTGGATTCTTGAAATCATCTGGTCTCTGTAGTGAAGGAATTATGCTTGGAGCTGTCGGGCAAAAAGCAGTGATTTTGGAGCACTCATTTACCCCCCATCTATAGTAAGAGGTGTGAGAAGTCCATTCAGCCTTTTCACCTTCTGCCCAGTCCTGCACACTTTTGACAGTAAAGTGAGAAACATTATCAGATTGAATTTCCTGTGGTTTTAGGAAAATCCCAAACCATCCTTGCATTGCTTTAACGGTATTATTTCCTGTAGCTCTTTTAAAAGCATCGGCCTGGACCAACCCAAATATAAACATAGCACAGGACTCGGTGTAAATACAGACAAGAAAGTAATTCTGTCCCTCACTTTGGAAAATGCTCCAAACAGTTAACAGTTCCCCAACCTGGGCATTGTCCTGTTCCTTTCTTGTTAGCAGAAGCAGGGGAGAGAGGAGGGGTTGCTTTAGTCACAGAGGCAGGTTTATTTTGGCTGCTACCCAAGCTCCCAGTTTCTTGGATTGCCCACTTCTCCTCCACCTCCCTGGGAGCCAAGCCAACCACAAACACCCCTTCCCAGGCAGGGTACCTTTTCTCAGCTTCTTTGAAACCACAGGAATAAAAACCAACAGTCTTTGTCAGACCTTCAGGACCCCGCTGCCAAATGTGTACTGAAAGCTGTGAGGAGGCAAATCCCCACTCCACCTGAAAGGGATCTGTGGGATGGATAGGGTCCAGTGCCTGATGAGCTGTCACTTCAAAAATCAGAAATTGCAATGTTTCCTTCTGAGAAGAATTCCAATCTCATTTTATTCTTTTTCTCAGCAAGTCATAAAGGGGAACAAAAGGGTCATTCTGGTTACTAAGAAATTTATCTGATCTTTCTATGGGAGACATAGCTACTATGGTTTTCTGAAGGAGAATTGCTGTAGGTTTAAGTGTCCTGGAAGCCCTTGAGTTAAAGAGGTCATAATTTCAGGCTTTACAGGGGATTGGATTGGAGATTCAAAACGAGGAATTAATTTCTTTTCATGAATCAATTGCAGGCAGCCGGATTTGTGAATGTTTTCCCAGAGTTGGTCAGGGGTACCGACCAAAGGGTCTCTCCTTTCCAAGGGGTTAAGCCCCCCTGCCCAATGAGCTGTGTGCTGATTTGGGGACCATGGGATGCGTCTGTCTGCTGTTGTTAGGAACACCCCATGTCCCCAGCACTCACCGGCTTCTTGTTCTGACAAAAGAATTTGATCTTCCCCAGTGAGAGACACTTGACAAATGTGTTCTGTTTCAGATTTTTGGGGGAAAAGCCCATACTGCTTTGCAAGTTTTGTTGATTCAGTAGCAGTGTACAGGATTTCTTTAGTGGTTATGTGCAGGTCAAGATCTTCATTATTGATATAGTTGCATTCTGTTTTAGTTAGAGGTTTTATGCTATTACAACAGTGTTTCCGCCAATTTTTCATCAGAGCTAATTCTTTTTGAGGGCAATTTTGACTAATGTGAGGAGTTTCTTTCTCCTCTGTTTCTTTTGAGGAATCAGTGTTCTGTGAATTTTTAACATGCTCCTCTCTCAGGGCAGCCCGTAACAAGTTATTTACATTTCTTTCTTCATCCAACTGTTTTTGCAAAACTTAACTAGGTTTTGGAGGGAGTCTATGATAGCATTTTCCTCACCTTTTTGCTTAAAGCGAGTTTCTATGACTGCTGTGAGGCAGGCGTCCAAGACTGAGCAGAGGATGGTTTTATTTGTGCCCAGTTTGAATTTTGTTTCATGTTGCAAAAAAGATAGTCTATCAATAACATTTTCTAAGTGAAACCAGTGGTAGCTTGCCCATTTTTCTCCCCCTGGAGAAGGTGTGGCATTGTATTTAGCAAGCAGAGTATAAAATTCAGCTTTACCTTTTGCAGTGAAGTTTTTAGTCATTTTGTGAGGGGACCAAAGCTACACCAGGGAGTTACCTTAAGTTACACAAATCACACAGCCTTTCCACTGTCCCCTTCCTTCCCTGGGTAGTTGAAGAGACAGAATCAGTCTGGGAGGCTCTGTGAGGTTGCTTCAAATTTGTCTCTTCCTTCCCAGACAGTCCAGATACACTCACACGAACACACACACACAAATGTTTTCTTTGTGAGGGGACCAGAACCTACAACAGGGGGAAAGCCACTCAGCCTTCGCTGGGCTGCCCCTCACTCCCCTGTGTAGGTGAAGGGACAATATCTGTCTAAAAGGCACTGCTTAATTTCTTCAGGTCTGTCCCTTCCCTTTTAGACAGTCGAGGTACACAAATACAGCAGTAACAGGTTCGGATTCACTCAAATACAACAATAACAGGATCCGTATCAGGATCAGGATCAGTGTTGGTATCAGATCAGTATCAGTAACAGTTACCAATGTTTTGAACTGAGAGATCTTTTGTGCCAATTCCGGAGACAGAGCACTCAACTGAGCACGAGATTTGCCTGCAAATCCCTCTGTCTATCAAAATCCTGTCCGTGATGCCAATTTAATGTCAGGGTCCGTCCTAGTGGACAGATGACCTGATGGTTTGTAGGAATGATCTCAGAGTGCAGAAACCAACACGGTACAAGGGGGTTTGCAGTGATAATCAAGTCAAATGCAATTTTATTGAAATAACCACAGCAAAAATGCGATAGAGGAATTAAGGGAGAGAAAAAGACAGAGAAAGAGGAGAGAGAGGGAGAGGGGATATAGCTATCAACGTAGAGATGAAGTCCTTTGGTCCAGTTCAGTCGAGGGTTCGCCTGCTATGCTGGGGAGATCTCAAAGGCTCTAGCTAACTCTGAGGTTTTTATTACTGAAAATTGTGAGAGGGGGGAAACAGATACAATAGGGAACAGGTAGTCTATGTTCTCAGCAGTAAATGAGAGCCATTGTTTTCTTGCTCCAGTGGTCACAACCTGCAGGCAAACATCTCGCTTCGGTCAGCTTGCCTCCCCCACACACCTTCCCCGGACTGGAGGTTTCAGTCCCAGTCCTTGGAAGGAGCAGAGGAGCCTTTTAGGAGGTTCATGTCTCAGTCCTTGATGGAGAGGCTTCTTACATCTCAGTCTGTCTGTCACGGTGGTTGTAAAACAGGTGAGGGTCTTCTGTGGGAGACCACCTGAAAGTCAGGAGAAGTCCAGCCAGGCCGAGAGGTGGGACAGCTTCCAAAGCTGCTATTGTTCAAATGGGGCACGGTGCCCCCTTCCTTTCACACCTGTGAAAACAATAGCTTAACACTGAGCTTTCAGGTCTCAGGGCCCGTGGCATGTGACTTTCTCCCTCAGAGTCAGAGATTCTAGTCAAAGGGGGGTGTTCCCTTCAGTGGTCTCCCAAGGACGATCATGAGGCAGATGAAGGAAAATTCAGACAGACTGTCACAGTGAATTACATTGATTTGGACCAAGGAACATATTTTACATCAAAGATTATTAAGCAGATGGCTGATGTGCTAGGCCATTCGGTGGGAATACCACACTGTGTGGCATGCCCAAAGCTCAGGACAAGTGGAAAGGATGAATCAGACCCTGAAAGCGCGGTTGTCTAAATTAATTTTAGAAACTCGGATGTCCTGGCTGAAATGCCTACCTTTAGCCTTGCTTGATATCAGGACGATGCCTCATTCAGAGACAGGGCTCTCACCCTTTCAGATGCTATATGAAATGCCATATAGACATGTGATGCCGGCAGGACACCCCAGGCTTGAGGATTGTCAGATTCAACCATATTTGGTTGCAATCAACAAAAATTTGTGGAACTCAGGAAACAAGGGATAGTATCTCAGAGTGCTCCTCTGGGATTCGCTATCCACAAAATCCAGCCGGGTGACAGAGTGCTTGTGAAATTGTGGAAGGAGGCATCCCTCTCTCCTCACTGGGGAAGTCCCTTTCTTGTGCTCCTGACAACAGACACGGCCATTCGGATGGCGAAGAAAGGCTGGACACATGCGTCTAGGGTGAAGAAAGTCGAACATCAGGAGGAAGCACCCGAGTGGAGAGTCACTTCTTCCCCAGGCGACTTGAAACTCAAACTCCAATATCATTGTAAATGACCAACGGCAAGCGGACAGGTTGTGTACAGTCTGACTGTGTATGCTATCCGTTTGTACATTTCAAGTGTGAATATTGTCAGGAGGTGTTTGTAGTACACTGTAGAAGGGGACAGAGGCCGAAGGGGTTGTGCACTCAGTGTCTGAAGAAGGAGCTGGAGCTGACTGACCGAATCCTAACCCTAGCCACAAGCCTAGGAATCATTGCATTAGATTTACAGGAGTGGTTTCAGATTTTTCAGAACAGGGTGCTTGGAAAGCTTAGATCAAAGGCAGAGGTTCTGGATGTGGAGTGCTGGAAATAATCAAGGTACCGTGCAGCTCAGATGCTGTCAAGGTTTCACGGTGAGGCACCTTTAAAAGGAGGTATGCGGCTAGGTCAGAGAATGTATTCCCTGAAGAATACTCCTGCTGCTGTGAAGATGGTCTTCCTGGCCGCTGGTGGCACCCCAGGGGGTGGAGGCAAAGGCAGCGGAGTACGCCTGGTGGGAATCCTGATTGGCCTGAGCCTAGTCATGTGCAGGACGCAGAGTCTGCACACTGAGGTCCCGATGAGAGGTGGAAATGAGAGCTCCACATATGAGAGTGGAAATTGCACTCAGGTGGTCCCAGCTGTAAAGGGAACAAGAAACCCTCAGCATATCAAGCCCTGGAAGATTGTCTCAGGGAACCTGGCAGGTACTGTTGGAAGAATGGCATGATGGTCAAATTGTGTGAATTGGAAACAGGGTTTTGGTGTATCAATCCTGCGGCAGGGCTAAGGAATGGGCAGTCAGATGAGCACAAACACCAGATACAAAAAAATGCAGAAATAATGTCAATCTCCATTTGTAACCAATGTAACCCAACCATGTGAGTTTGGGGAAAAATGGAATCGATCTTTGTCCCATATCACCAGGTGAATCCATCGTGTTATGACAATGCGAGGCTGGGGATATGCATGATGAACGGGAAAATGTATTGGATGGAAAGATATGTTAAATTTGATAGGAAATTTACCTTGAGCAGAGAACCAATCATATTGGATTTAGCAGAAGCGAATGATGATAGAGTGTGCCTGCAATATGATCGGGTTGTCTGTTTCACGAAAAATGAAGATGGTGAGGATCCTGAGGGAAGAATGAGAGAAATAACTCAGGAATTGAAGCGAAGGGAGTCAGAAATGAGGAGAAAGCAAGTTGAACAGGAGAGATTAAAAACCCTGGAAGAACAGTATGAATTGCTGGAGAAACAATATGCTGATGGGGAACTGCTTTCCCCAGACAGGAACCTGTTCATTGACCTGATGAAGGAAACTGCAATTGAACTGGGATTGTCAAATTGCTGGATTTGTGGGGGCTGAAGTCAGCAGAAAACTGACCTTGGAAAGGGGAAGGTTTGGTTCTGGAACAGCTTTCGAAATGGGACAATCCGAGGGTCTCAAAATTGGCACAGAGACGTGAGGGATGTATTTTGGACCAGAGGGTGATTGAAACCATATGCACCAGATGAGAAGGAAAGAAGGACACCGAAATGGTGGGATGCACCCCGTGTGTGTCTACCCTGACGGTGAACTCAAACACCAAAAGCAAGGTCTGGCAGCCAGAACACCCTTCAGGGTACTGGAGCAGGAAGAATGAGACAAATTGTGAATGGAACAAAAGGATAGGACTGTGTTGGGTCAAAAATCCTGCAGTCAACCCTTTTCAATTCTTGGAGGGCCTGAGAAAGTACTGGGGAGACCCAGGGAAAATAACCATTAGATGGAAAGCCCTGGATGGAATTTATTGGATTTGTGGAAAGAAGGCATACAGTGAGTTACCCCCAAGGTGGAAGGGATCATGCACTTCAGGCATGATTCGGCCGGTATTCTTTACTCTTTCTCGAACAAAAAGTAAACAGCTAGGGGCTCCATTATACGAGACCCTGAGAAGAGAGAGAAGAAATCTGAAAATGATGATACCAGTGATAAGTGGTAAGCAAGCCTGGGAGAAGGAAGAGTGGCTGGCGGCAAGAATAACTGATTATTATGGACCGGCCACGTGGGCCCAGGATGGAAGCTACGGGTATAGGACTCTGATTTATCTACTGAACTGGCTGATTCAGCTGCAGACAGTGGTGGAAATTGTTTCAAATCACACCTCTGAGGCCCTGGATTTACTTAGTCAGCAGCACACCCAGGTACGGGCATTTGTGTACCAGAATTGAATAGCTTTAAACTATTTGCTGGCCAAAGAAGGGGGCGTGTGTGCAAGGTTCAATGAATCAGAATGTTGTATTGAAATTGATGATTATGGGGAAACCATAAGAGGTTTGGTGGCCGAGATCAAAAAGATGGCCCATGTCCCAGTTCAAAAATGGAACTCGATTTTACAATCTTCATGGTGGGACAAATTGTTTGATGGGGCCTGGTGGAACAAAGTGATGTTTTTTGTGCTCTGTTCAGTAGCTGGAATCCTATTCCTGCCTTGTCTAATTCCATGCTTTTTTAGACTGATCCACTCTGTGGTCCAGGGAATGCAGATAGCAATAATTCCTGTGGATCCGGAGGGAGCTTCCGGAGGCAACACATCTAAAATCATGTGACTGGGAGAAAGGAAGTATGCCAGCAATGCTGCTGGAGTATTGGCAAAGTTCGAGAAACAAGCAAAAGCGAATGAATGTGAATAATATGGGATAACAGGGTGTTCCACAAGGGGAGTACAGAATAGTGTAAGGGAGGCACTCTGTTTGTGAAAGACTCTCAGTGGTGGCTGGTAGAAGTAGAAAATGAAAAATTTAGCAATTTGAGAGCATGAATTAAATTGGTGATATAAATGGGGAGGGATTGTAGTATATGATAGAGATAATTCATGCTATTAATGTATAAAATATTGTAAAATTCACTCTATGTCTTTTGACCATCCTGGCCAGGAGCAGTGTCTTATTCATATCTAGTACCTGGATGTTCGCTGAGATAAACACTGGGGTTTTAACGTAAGAATAAAAGTTTCCAGGCCAATAATCACCGGCTTCCCTCGGTTGCCGGGTCCACCTAAGAGCAATTATCACCTTGATGATTACATCTACCACGATGATCGACAGCGCCACCCTGATGCATGTGAATGCTGACTTCCCGGGAGTCGACTGACAGCATCGAGACACCTGGACTGAGTCTTTGTCTACCTCTGCACATGTAAAGCCACGGTTCTGCATGTGAAGAGACACAAAGGACATTTGGTCATTTCTGCCTCAGGAAGAATAAACTGTATATGAACTTGCTGCGTGAAGCATCATTCATGAACAGGGAGAGACTCTGACATTTGGAGGTCAGATCTGTGTTCACCCAGCGCCGATCCCGGGCTCGACGCTGACCCTTGGCTGAGGTGGTTTCGATGACCAAACTTCGGTCTCACAGACAAATTAATAAATCTTTGCTAAATTTACTTAAAAATTTGGCTCTCAATTTGATAATTTAAAATGGGATGGAACAGCACAGACTGCTGAAAAGATTCCAACTGGTCTCAGGGCCCAGAGAAAGCCAAAACTGTTAAACTTGGTATTTGGTAGTCCAAGTCTGTATAAAAAAATGCTCTAAAATGTCAGCTTTCAAGAAAATGTCCTATGTTGATGTTTCCTGTGCTGGTGAGAATCTTTTAAACCCAGCCTTCTCCTGACCTCTCTGCTGTTGCAGTTCCATGGACAGAGGCTGTTGTCTCTTACCCCCTGCCATGGGCAGGCTGGTGTTCATCCATCTCCAGGACAGCAGGGCCCCATCCCACATCACTGTGACTTGGGAAGGCAAAATCCATCACTCCAAATGTCACCCTTTGCTCCTTCTTGCCAGACTGGGATTTGCTGTGGGTTGCTGCAGGAAAAGGGAAAACTGTCGGATCTCAAGATCTCAGTCCTAAGATGCTGAGCCTCCGAGACCAGCTTGGGGGTCTCAGGAGTCCTGGAATGTTGCCAGAAGTGTCTGGTGGCAGGACTTTAACCCTGCACAGGAGACGACAAGGATGAGGGCTTCACCGGGTGAATGGTGAAGGGATTAGTTAATTAGAGAGTGAGACACAGGGTTTAGGATTTATGTACAGGGGGGTTTAGAGGAGTAAGATGGAGGAATTGGGGTGTGTCCTGTCCTCCTTCTGTTCCTCTTCTCCTCCATCTTCTTTGGCCACGGTGGCACTCTTGGATTGGTTATTACTGAGAGTGCACCCAGCAATGAGAGTAGATGGTATTGGGGAAAAATGATAAATATTGTACACGTCACAATGGGTATAAAGATAGGTGCTTGCCCCGGAGGGAGACAGTGTGCCCATGGCTGACTGCTGAGCGGGTCTTTGTTAGGCTGAAAGAACATCTTTTAGATAAACAATTAATAAACATAAAACCAGAAAGAAGAACTGAAGCCTCTTCTCGTCCTTCAACACGCGGGCTGCCCCAAGGCCACCCCCGGGCCTTCCAGGCCCCTCAAACAGCCGAGATAAACCGGACACTTGGCGTCCCTGGGTGGGCACGAACCACCACAAAACCTTTCAGGGAGACAAACCGGACATTTGGCTTCCACTGGGTGAGCTCTGACCACCACAACCTTTCGGGGGGGGCACCACCACCACCTTCAAAGCCCTGAAGAAAAAGAGAGAGAAGAAGAAAACAAAAAGCCAACAGAGACTGCAAAAAAAAAAAAAAAAAAAAAAAAAAAAAACAGCAGTCACTGAGAATTCCACCTCTCAGTTTCTGCCGAAGACAATCGTAGCAGAACAGCCCGGACTGGAACCAGAAGGCGCCCTGGAACCACTTCTCCTGATCTGCTGGACAGATCGAGACGTCCAGACTGCTCTGACACCAGATTTGGTAAGAAAGCCTGAAAATAAGAACATGGGAGGCACACCTTCCCAGGAACAACGGGAAATTTTGTCCACCTTATAAGGTGTGAAACAAACATACACAAAAAAAAAAAATTAATTAGCTCTGGCCTTAAAAGGCCAGGAAGGAAGACCCCCGAGACGCAGCAGACGTCCGGGGGGGGGCCCTCAAAAGAGGGGGGAGCAAGACTCCGGAAAAAATTAGCTCTGGCCTTAAAAGGCCAGGAAGAAATAATCCAACAGACGCAGCAGACGTCTGGGGGGGGGGGCCCTCAAAAGAGGGGGGAGCAAGACTCCGGAAAAGATTAGCTCTGGCCTTAAAAGGCCGAGAGGAAAATGCTCTTGGAGAAAAAGAGCAAGAAATATTATTAAAATACCCGGTCCCAAAACCCAGAAACCCTGGGAAACTCCCAAAAAGCGTCCAAAAAGTCCAGAGAGCATGGAGGACTCAGGAGCAGAGGGAGAACAGGGGGGGGAGAGGGGACCGGGGGGCGCGCTTTCTCGCGATGCCGCGGCAACGGAGCAGGGAAGCCAGGCCGCAGCCCCGACCGGCGGGGATGCGGGGGCGTGTGCGGCAGGCGGAGTTCGCGAGGGCTCGGAGAAGTCACATGCCAGAGCAGCAGGGGCGTCCGACATGGGCAGCGGCATGGGGGAAATTGCGCAATCCCAGAAAGCTGCGGTGAGACGCAGGAGGCGCGCGGTTGTGACGCAAAAAACCCGGAGCGAGTCGCGGGGGGCGCGGGTGCCGGCGGGGGCGGCCGCACACACTGACGAAGGGCCACACACACACACAGCGTCGGAGGAGGAGGAGACAGTCAGGGGCAGACCGAGGGGGAAAATTCAGAGGCGGAATAAAAAGGGAGAGGGAAAAATTACCTCGGGAGAGACAGAGGGCGGCTCGGAAAGCACGCATGCGCAGAGTAAAGAGCGCGGGCGGGGGCGGGCCAGACCCACGGTGACGTCTCAGGCGAGGAGGGGCCCTCTCCAGACTTGGTGCCTTTGGTAAAAACCCTCGGGGTCCCAAGCCTCTCCCCTCCCGGGGAAGCTTGTGTGTTCTAACCCTATTGTCAGTTGAATCAAAAACTAGGTAACCCTTGAGTGAGCCTGCAAACAGCAACAATCGGCGGAACAAAGAGGCAGTTGTGTTCATGCAGTCGTCCCAGCCACGGAGCCCAGTGACAGCGCCACTCGTGGGGGAATGACCGAAGTGCACAACATGCCGGATGCAACTATGCAACGATTTTCCTCAACAAGATATAAGAAGAAACGAATACTCAGACTGCAAAGGACAACTCAGAAGAGAAACAAGAGAAACAAAAGACTCTGGGGGGGTTTTCTCTTTGGGGTCTTGAATATTTCTGTATAAGGACGAAAGACTCTGGGGGGTTTTCTCCTTGGGATCTTGAATTGCAATAGGCAATGGGGTAAATTTACCTATTACAGGGGAAACTGACAAAGGATCATATATTGATCAGCTGGTAGATTTCTTTGACATCTCTCCCATTTGGAGAGGAATTTTAAGGGCAGATTTCTTTGACATTTCTCCCATTTGGAGAAGAATTTTAAGGGTAGGATTTTATGTTTTAATAGTTTAGGATTTTATATTGTAATAGCTCTCCTAGTCCTCATCCATGTCGTCCCAGATGCCATGAATCGGATTGTAAAAGAGGTTTTCTTGGGGCAAACAGAAGGGGGAGATGTCGGATCTCAAGATCTCAGTCCTAAGATGCTGAGCCTCCGAGACCAGCTTGGGGGTCTCGGGAGTCCTGGAATGTTGCCAGAAGTGTCTGGTGGCTGGACTTTAACCCTGCACAGGAGACGACAAGGATGAGGGCTTCACCGGGTGAATGGTGAAGGGATTAGTTAATTAGAGAGTGAGACACAGGGTTTAGGATTTATGTACAGGGGGGTTTAGAGGAGTAAGATGGAGGAATTGGGGTGTGTCCTGTCCTCCTTCTGTTCCTCTTCTCCTCCATCTTCTTTGGCCACGGTGGCACTCTTGGATTGGTTATTACTGAGAGTGCACCCAGCAATGAGAGTAGATGGTATTGGGGAAAAATGATAAATATTGTACACGTCACAATGGGTATAAAGATAGGTGCCTGCCCCGGAGGGAGACAGTGTGCCCATGGCTGACTGCTGAGCAGATCTTTGTTAGGCTGAAAGAACATCTTTTAGATAAACAATTAATAAACATAAAACCAGAAAGAAGAACTGAAGCCTCTTCTCGTCCTTCAACACGCGGGCTGCCCCAAGGCCACCCCCGGGCCTTCCAGGCCCCTCAAACAGCCGAGATAAACCGGACATTTGTGATAAACTGTGACATTTTGGGGCAGATGGAAGCAAGGAAACCCCTGTGACACTGTGGGGCCTGATAGAACCAAGGGTCCTTTGTGACACAGAGGTGCCACGTGGAGCCAAATATCCATTGTGACAGTCTGAGATCTCATGGAACCCATTGTTCGTTGCGACAATGCGGATCCAAGGAGACCATGGTGTTGCTCATTGTTTATGCAAAGCTTTTGCATTCATCATGGAATCATGGAGCCCATTGTGACACAATGGGGCCCCGTGGAACCAAAGGGCCATGGTGACACTTGGAACTAAGGATACCACTGTTGAGTACAGAACCTCGTGGAACCAAAAGTCCATTGTCACAGAGCAAGGCCTCATGGAACCATGGAGTGCAAAAGTCTAAAACATTTTATGCACAGTTCTGCCTTGGGTAAGGGAAATATTATTGTGGCAACTTGGTCTTGGCACACAACTGAGAAGTGTGTATGTTTTCAGTGGGGAAATTCAGGAGTTTGAGATTGCTTAAAAAAATACACAAAGGGAAAACCCCTCTTAAGTTGAGTGCAGCCAGCTCTGCAAGCACATCAGGTCCCAGGGGAGTGAGGACAGACAGGATGGGGCTGGGCAATGTGGAGCAAGATTGTCCACATTGGGTCAGAGCACAAGGCACAGCTTCTGTGAGCAGGCCAGAGCTGCTGAGGAGAGACCCTGGATCAATATCAATCACAGAATGCTGAAATTGTCTCTGCTCCAAAGAGAGCAGTAATGAAATACACCCATTAAAATAGGAGTGCATTTTTTTAAAAGCTCTTTGAAATATTTCTCCATAACTGGAGTAGGAAACCTAGAAACCTAGGAGAGCCAAGGACACTGTTGCTGCTTCAGGCCCAAAAAGTGCAAACAGTGAATTGAGCAGAGCAGACTGGGAGGATGGGTCTTCACAACCTGAAGCTGTAATTGGCACAATTAACCCCAATATGGAAATGGACCAAAGCTTATAAAAGTGTGAAAATGTGTGACCCATTGTCCATCTTGGGTGTACCCTCAGCCGGGCTCTTGTACTGTCCCAGGTGTATCCTTTGAAGGCCTTTTAATAAATCCCTACTTTACTCCTGTAACACTGTCCAGCCTCTGCTCTAGGCAGCCTCTCAAGGCATCAAGGCCTGGCTGGCTGGGACACCTGGGGGCCACCGGACACGTCCAGCTGACCCTGGCATATTGAGAGCTGCTGCTCATCAGCCCCTGGAGCACTGGGGCTCTGGGCTCTCCTCCATGTGGAAAGAACTGTCCTTCTCCTCCAGGTGTCCATGGCCAAAATCAGGATTCCTCCTCCAGATTTCCATATATGCAAAGTTTGTTCCCAGATGAATCTGCCAGGACTGACAGATCCGGCTGGCTTGGCCACCCAGGGGCCACTTCTCATCTGCCTTTGAAACACTGGGACCATGTGCTTTTCTTTCATTAGGGAAAAAAGCATCTTTTACATCCAGGCACCCATGGCCAAAGTTGGGAATCCACCTCCAGAATTCCCTGTATCCAAGGATTTCTCCCAGACAAATGCTTCCAGGAGACTCAGGTCTGGCTGGCCTTGGTTTCTGAAGAGCTGTCTCTCATCTGCCTTTGAGGCACTGGGGCTCTGTGCTTTCCATCCTAATGAAAAGAACTCTTCTTCCTAGCCAGATGCCCACAGCCAAAACTGAGATTCCACCTCCAAAATTCCCTACATCCAAGGATTTCCCCCAGATGAAAGGTGCCAAGAGAGAAAGGTTTGGCTGGCTGGGCCTATGGTGGCCACCTTTCATCTTCTTCCAAAACACTTGGAGTTCATGCTTTTTTTCCTATAGAAAAACCATCTATTTCAAGCAGGTGCCCACAGTCGAAACTGGGACTCCACCTCCTAAACTCCGTCCATCCAAGGATTGTTCTCAAGTGAAAGCTGCCAGGACAGACAGGTCTGGCTGCCCTCGGCCTCTTGGGAGCTGCTTCTCACATGCTCTTGAAACACTGGGGCTTGGTGCTTTCCTTCCAATGGAAAGGAACTGTCATTCTTGTCAAGGTGTCCATGGTCAAAATTGAGATTCAGCCTCAGAAAATTCTGTATATACAAGGATTCCTCTGTGACAAAAGCTGCCAGGACAAACAGGTGTGTCTGGCTTGTGGCTCAGGTAGCCTCTGCTTCTGCCCCTAAAACAATGGTGTTCCATTATTTCCTTCCCATGAAAAAGAATCATCCTTCTTGTCCAGTTGTCCATGTCCAAAGATGGGATCCTACCTCTAAAATTCTGTATATCCAGGGATTTCTCCCAGAAAAACTCTGCCAACACAGTCAAGTCTGGCTGGCCTTGGCCTTTGGTGACTGCCTCTCATCTGCCCCTGCAACACTGGGACTCAGTTGCTTGCTTCCTGTGGAGACCATTGTGCCACTGTGGGAATTCATGGAACCAAAGGGCCGTTGTGATCCTGCAGGACACCGTGGATCCATGGGAGAGCATTGTGGAATTGCAAGGCCCCATGGAATCATGGAGACCATTGCGATACTATGGGGCCTCACGGGACCAAAGGGCCACTGTGACCCTGCAGGGCCTCATGGAAGCACGGGGCCATCGTGACACTGCAGAAGCAAGGAGAACATTGTGACACTGCAGGGCCTTCTGGAACCATGGGGACATGGAACAGGTCTGGCTGGTTTGGCCTCCCAGGGGCCACCTGACAGGTCCAGCTGACCTTGGAATGTTGAGGGCTGCCTCTTATCAGCTCCTGAATCACTGAGGCTCCATGCTTTCCTTCCTATGCAAAGAACTGTCTCTCTTTTCAGACACCCGTGGACAAAATTGGTACTCCCCCCTGAAAAATTTCCTGTAGGCAAGGGAAAAGTACCCAGAAAAAAACCTGCCAGGTCTGCCTGGCGTTGGCCTCTAGTGATCACATCTCATCTACCTCAGAAGCAACAGGGCTCTGTGCCTTCCTTCCTATGGAAAAAAAATGGCCTTGTCCAGGGGCCATGGAAAAAACTGGAATTTGGCTGACAAAATTCCATCTATCCCAGGATTGCTCCCAGACATAATCTTGCCATTGACAGACACCTCAGCCTGGCCTTGGGCACTTGTGATACATTCCAACACTATGAGCAGAATGTTTTCATCTGAAAGCACCTTGGAGATGGCTCAAAGATCTCCCAGGCTGGGGTTTGCAGGCCAAGAGAAGATAACCCATATATGGAGGCTGCTGTGCCTGGTCTGTGTTGTGAAGAGACTGAGGAACGAACAGGAGAGGCCTGGCAGGGCTTAAAAGTGGGAGTCAGAAATGGTGGAGCTTTTCTCCATAGTGGGAAAGAGCCAGATAGAGAAATTTTATCACAAATGCAGCTGGGGAGGCCCAGACAGAACACGAAGAGAAAGGAATTTTCCTCCCAGGGAAGGGCTATGGTGCAGAACATCTCCCAGAAGGAGTCTGGGTCAACCCAATGCTCTGTGTGGGCAGGCAGAGGCAGGCAGGAGGCAGAGCTGTCAGCAAAGGAAGGGCCCAGCCAGGTGGGGCAGCCGGGGGATGCCGACAGCCTGCAGGGACAGAGGCGCAGGGCAGGGACACCGTAGCACAGCCTGGGCTGCACAGGGCACAGGCATGTGCAGCAGCTGCAAGACAGCCCTGCCAGAGCCAACCAGGGCAGCACTTTGGCCATGGCTGCTGGGCCTGGGCCTGAGGCAGGAGCAGGAGACAAGTGACCCTTGCAGGCCTGGGGCCTCATTGCCTGCTTGTCCCTGCTCAGCAGCCTGGCAGGGGCCGCCCCATGCTCCTGCCCTTGCCATTGCACATCCCCACATGCCAGTGCCCATCGCGGCAAGAGCCCTGAGCAAGGAGGGAGGGACAGCATCTGCCTGGCCAGGGGCTGGGGCTCAGGCCTTGGCCCTTGGCATTCCTCAAACACATCCAGCTTTGTTCAGCACCAGAGACACCTTTGCCTTGTTTGTCCCCAGCTGTCATCACTGCCTCCAGTGATCTGCTCTAGCTGGAGCCTGAGGACACTTTCTCAGTCGTCTCCCTCAGTGGAACCCATTAAAACTTCAAGAAAGTTCAGAGTTTCAATTTAATTTTGAGTTCTTGAGAAGTTTTCTGAACACCCTCTGAGGGACTGAGTGTGATGTAAACAACACCAAAACCCCAAGAGGCTCATTAAAGTCCTTGGCTGTATCTGTGTTGCTGAGCTTTAAAGGAACAGCTCTTCCCAGCACCAGCTCCTCTCCCAGCCCAGCAGGCCTGAGGGCTCTGCCTGCAGGCACTGAGGGGACAGGAGCCAGGCAGAGACAGGCTGAAGGCAATCAGGATTGGGAAGACATTGAGCTGAGACTTTACTTGGGGAAAGATCTTCACAGCCCTGTGCATGGTGAGTGTGTGGGTGCAGGGCAATGTCCCCTGTTCTCCTGGAGGGATCTCCTGAAGCCAGCACAGCCCACAGCCTGGGGGATGTGTCAGGAGGACTATCCCAGTTTCTCTGTGACACAGGAGCAGGAGGAGGATGTGCTGCAGAGCGAGGCTGCCCTGGGCACCATCAGAGGGAGAGGGCAGGACGGCTCCTGCTGCCAGGGACGGCTGCAGGGGCTGAAGCTGGGGCTGCAGCCAGGGCTGCCCAGGGCTTTCCTGCAGAGCAGCTCCTGCAGCCCTCAGGGCTCTTGGCCAGCCCAGGGCATGTGCCACCTGCCAGGGGCAGCTCTCAGCCTTCCTGGCAGCTCCCCATGGACGCTGCAGGGGAGAAGTTGGAGGTGGAAGGAGCCACCCCCATCAGAGCAGATTCCTCCTGCTCTGGAGATGGTGCTGCATGGCCAGGGCTGCTCTCAGTTTTATCCTAAAGGGAAGGGAAAGGGGCTGTCAGCTTTGGCTGTGTCACTGACACTCCTGCACTGTCAGCCTGGGCATCAGCAGATGGGTCTCAGCTCTCCCTCAGAAAGAGCCTCCTCAACCTCCTCTCCCTACAGGCAGCAGCAGCAGCACCTTGGCTTGCAGCATCTCTGTCTGGCCTGACCTTAAGGCCCTGCTGCCAGGGAGATGCCCCTGGGCAGTGCCCTGTGCTGGGAGGGGTCTGCAGGGCAGAGCTGAGTCCCCAGGGCTGGGCTGGGCTCAGGCAGCACTGGCAGGGACAGGGCTTGGATAGAGAGAAACAGCTCCCAGTAGGCACAACTGCAGGCAGCAGAGAGCCAGACCAACCCTTGGTATCCCATCCTGTCCAGCTGCATTGGGAAAGAGAGAAGGGTTTCGAGAAAATTATTTTTAAATCGAGTGTTCAAAAAGTCCACTTTATTTTTCAATAAATTTTTAAATGCAGGCACCCTGAAACAGACGAGTTGGAATATTCAACAGACTCCTGTGTGGGGACTAGCACTGAATTCAGTGGGGCACAGGGAGCCCTGTTTTAATTGGATCTCCCAAGTGTTCAGGCTGAGAGCAGTGCTAAAGATGTAGCAGGAACTCAGCAGCACATACTCAAAATCCAAAAGATTTAGCAAAATTCCCTTACAGGAAGAGTGGTGATTTGGGAGAGATTCGAAATAAAATACATAGAATTTACTCAAAGCAATTGATCACACTTTGTCAATGACTTCTTTCAACAGTCCATGATGCCCAGAGTGAAGAAATGTCCAACAGCAGCTCCATCAGGCACTTCCTCCTGCTGGCTTTGGCAGACACACAGCAGCTGCAGCTCCTGCACTTCTGCCTCTTGCTGGGCATCTCCCTGGCTGCCCTCCTGGCCAACGGCCTCATCATCAGCGCCGTAGCCTGCAGCCACCACCTGCACACGCCCATGTTCTTCTTCCTGCTCAACCTGGCCCTCAGCGACCTGGGCATGATCTGCACCACTGTCCCCAAAGCCATGCACAATTCCCTCTGGGACACCAGGGACATCTCCTACTCAGGATGTGCTGCACAGGTTTTCTTCTTTCTTTTCTTTATCATAGCAGAATTTTTCCTCCTGACCATCATGTGCTACGACCGCTACGTGTCCATCTGCAAACCCCTGCACTACAGGACCCTCCTGGGCAGCAGAGCTTGTGCCCACATGGCAGCAGCTGCCTGGGCCAGTGCCTTTCTCAATGCTCTGCTGCAAACAGCCAATACATTTTCCCTGCCCCTGTGCCATGGCAATGCCCTGGGCCAGTTCTTCTGTGAGGTGCCCCAGATCCTCAAGCTCTCCTGCTCACACTCCACATTCAGAAAAATTTGGATTTCATTGTTTGTTACCTGTTTAGCTTTTGGTTGTTTTGTGTTCATTGTTTTCTCCTATGTGCAGATCTTCAGGGCTGTGCTGAGGATCCCCTCTGAGCAGGGACGGCACAAAGCCTTTTCCACCTGCCTCCCTCACCTTGCCGTGCTCTCTCTGTTCCTCAGCACTGGCATGTTTGCCTACCTGAAACCCTCCTCCATCTCCTCCCCATCTCTGGATCTGGCCCTGTCAGTTCAGTACTCAGTGGTGCCTCCAGCTCTGAATCCCCTCATCTACAGCCTGAGGAACCAGGAGCTCAAGGCTGGAGTGGAGAGACTGATGACTGGATGGTTTCAGAAGCATTAAACTGCTGGCCAGTTTCTGCCAATCACTTGTAATAAAAATAACCTTCAATACTTCTTGTTAGTTTCATTTTGGAGATTCTTTATCTTTGTTTTATATTTTAAATATTTTCTACAAATTGATGCCATTGATTGTGCCAACTTGGTGTTGCCAGTGCTGCTGCCGTGGCCCTGCCCCGCTGCCCTGGTGGCCCTGGTGTTGCTGCAGGGCCTGAGTGCTCTCGGGGCCAGGCACAGCCCTGGGGGTGGCAGTGCCAGGGCTGCAGCAGGGACAGGCCATGGGCACTGCTGGGGCAGCGCTGACGCCTCAGCCCAGGGCCTGGGGGCTCCAGGCTCCTTGCCCAGGCTCTCTCAAGAACACGCCCAGGCCAATGCTCAGCACAGAAAAGCCCCGTGAGCAGCCCCAGGCTGGCCGTGGGCAGGCTGGGGGCAAACAGCATGGCTGGGGCTCTGCAAGGGCCCTGGGGCAGACGGGAAGGAGCAGCAGAGCAGGGGCTGATCCATCCCCAGTGCGCTGCACAGCCCAGGGCAGCGTCCCAGAGCGTCCTCATGGAGCTGCCAACAACATCCCCCCTCTGCAGCCCTGGCCTCTCCCCCAGCTCACACAGGTGCCCCATCCTTGCAGCCACAGACACGGCAGCACTGGCTCAGGAGCCCCTGTTTGCATTGCACAGAGCGGGGGAGCACCCCCATGCTGTTGCTGTGGGGACATGAACCTGAGGGAGCACAAATGCCATCAGCCCCTGGGGCCAGCAAGGGCTGGGGGACACCAGGGAAACCACTCAGTTTTGTCATGGCCTCTGCAGTCAGCCAGAAAGTTTGCTACCATGAGTTGGGAGTTTCCTGTCCTTCCCCTGCAGACGCTGCTCCAACTGCTCCAAGGGTGGTTGCAGAGAATCACAGAATCAGCAAGGCAGGAAAACACCTTGGAGATCATCAAGTCCAACCTATGCCCTGACAGTGGCTTGTCTCCCTGAGCCTCCTCTTCTCCAGGATAAACAACCCCAGGTCCCGCACCTGCTCCTCACAGGACTTGTGTTCCAGATCCCTCACCAGCCTTGTTGCCCTTCTCTGGACACGCTCCAGCCCCTCCATGGCCTTCCTAAATTGGGGGCCCAGAACTGGACACAGCACTCGAGGTGTGGCCTCACCAGTGCTGAGTGCAGGGGAAGAATCCCTGCCCTGTTCCTGCTGGCCACACCATTCCTGATCCAGGCCCGGAGCCATTGGCCTTCTTGCCCACCTGGGCACACTGCTGCCTCATGTCCAGCCTGCTGTCCATCAGTGTCCCCAGGTCCCTTTCTGCCTGGCCGCTGTCCAGCCACTCTGTCCCCAGCCTGTAGCACTGCAGGGGTTGTTGTGGCCAAAATGCAGGACCCAGAACTTGGTCTTGTTCAACCTCACCTTGTTGGATTTGGGCCCTGGATCCAGCCTGTCCAGGGCCCTGTGCAGAGCTCTCCTGCCCTCCAGCACATCCACACTCACACCCAGCTTGGTGTCATCTGCACATTTGCTGATGCTGGACTCAGTCCCCTCATGCAGATCATCAGTGCAGACATTGAAATCCACGCTGGCTGGCTCTGATCCCTCGGCCATCCTGTGGGTGCCCTGTGATGGCACTCAAGGTGATCTGTTCCATCACCTTGCCGGGCACCCAGGTCAGGCTGACAGGCCTGGAGTTGCCCAGCTCCTCCTTCCAGCCCTTCTTGGGGATGGGCTCACATTGGCACCTCCAGTCCTCTGGGACCTCCCTGCTGAGCCAGCACTGATGGTCAATGATGGAGAGCAGCTTGGGGAGCTCATCCACAGCTCCCTCATCCCCCTGGGATGGATCCCATCTGCTCCCAGAGACACCTGTGAGCATCTGAGTGGCTCAGCAGGTCCCCAGCTGCTTCCTCCTGGATTACAGGGGCTGTTCTGCTCCCTGTGCTGAACTACCCTCTCAGGAGAACACTTGTCCTGAGGACAACTTCACTTATTCTTGAAAACTGAGGCAAAGAAGGAGTTAAGTACCTCAGCCTTTCCCTCATATTTAGTAACCATATCTCCCGCAATAATGACAAAAGACTGGCTTTGTACCTCCTTTTGCCATTGATGTATTTTTAGAAACCTTTTTATTCTCCTTCACAGAAGTGGCCTGGTTTAGCCTTTAGCTTTCACCTCTCTAATTTTTTTCTGCATGACCTAACAACATCCTTAAACATTTCCTGAGTTACCTGCCTCTCTATACAAAGGTGATGCATCTTCTTTTCTTTCCCCAAGTTCTTGCAAAAGGCCCATCACATTCAGAATGTAACCTGTTGTCTAAAGTACACCTCAGAGGAGGAAAATACAAGAGTCTATAGATTAAAAGAGGGAAAGCAAGCTAGGAAAATAAAAGAAGGAGAGGCAGGGAAGGCTGACAAAAACTGGGACTCCCCTTGACCACTTACCTCCTCCTACCCTTACAGTAGCTCAAATCCTTCCTCCAGTTCCTCTTGCTGTGGACCCAATTCCTCCTCCTCTCCCAGCTCTCATTCCTTTACCACCTCCTTACCCAGTTATACCTCCACCACCTTCCCCTCAGCCCTCTCCTTACTCTCTTTACCCTTCACTACCGTCCCCTTACCTCTGCCATCTCAGGCACCCCTTATTCACCAGCAAGTTCCTGCTCTGCCTCCCCCAGCACAAATGAGAAGCCAAACAACATCTCAGAATCTCATGCCCAAGAGTGAAGTTACCCAGTCAGCCTCCACAGCTGATGTTGTAACACCCGGTCCAAGGAGCCTAAAGTGGAAAAATTGTTCCCCCTCAGAGAAGTTCCCATGGGCGGGGTGGCCAGTGGGATTGGATTTGTAAATGCTCCTTTGATTCTGTCTGAAGTTAGAAACTTAAAGAAACAATTGCAAAATTTACTGGAAGACCTAGTAGGAATAGCAAATCAAATTGATCCATTTTTAGGCCCTAATATTTATATATGGGGAGAATTGAACTCCGTCTTTAACATCCTATTTTCCCCAGAAGAGACTTGATTAATAAGAACTGCAGGAATGAAAATTTGGGAGCAAGAAAACCAGCCCGGGCCCCCAGGTGACCAAAAAATGCCTTCAGTGGAGCCTGACTGGGACCCTAATCAAGAAGAGGGGAGAAGGAACATGAGAGATTACAGGTCCCTGATGACCAGAGGAATAAAAGAATCAGTCCCTAGAGGGAGTAATACCAGGTTAGCGTTTGACAGCAACCAGGAAAAAGATGAGACCCCAGCAACACTGCTTAATAGGCTAAAGCAGAACTTCCAGATTTACTCTAATGTTGACCCAGACAGCCCAGAAGGCCAATCTCGGGTTGCCCGCAGTCAGGGATGACCCTGAGAATCCTTATTTCCCAGACTGGTGTTTTGAAGAAGGAGTCTGAATTCTTCGTCTCTGGTTTCCAAGGTTGTTTATTGTTTCTTATCTATAACATTTTTTCTCTGGCCTGCCAGAAGTCAGACAGAGGCACACTCTCCATCCCTGGGCCGGTGTCTGTTTTATACTATGAACTATGTGTACTTTATTTATCATTATTTTCCAGTACCTAAAGACACACAGCAGGGGACATTCAATCAAAACAAATGCACGTTTTATTGAGTGCCCACAGCAAATGTAACAGAAGGATTAGAAAGGAGATAAAGGACAGAGAGAGAGAGAAAGGAGGGTTGGGTGGGGAGAACAGCTACCAACAGAGAGATGAAATCCTTGTGGTCGGGCCAATAGATCTGTCTGGTCACATCAGGGAGAGTCTCAAAGTCTTTGGTTAACGCAGGGCTGCTGTATAATCCACCGCCGGGAGGGGAGCAGGACGGCACATGGAGGGCACAGTGGAGAATAAATCCATTGGGAACAGGTACAGACAGTCCAGTTCTCAACAGCACAAACCGGTGCCAGCAGTGAGAGGGGCCCGTTGTTTCAGGACTGGTTCCTATGGGAAACCTCCCGCTTCCTATGGCAGACATCCCGCTCCAGTCAGGCCAGCACCCCTGGGTTAGAATTTTAAAGGTCTCATCTCAGTCCTTGGGGAGGACTTCAATCTCTGTCCTTGCTGGCGGTTGTGAGGCTGATGAGGGATCTATGGACTGTCTCTTACAGAATGACATCCCAAAGCATAAAAAATTTATGCATTTTCCTGGAAAAAAAAAGTAATGAGTTAATAAATGACAATTATTTGTTCTAATTTATTTATAAAACTGTTATTCTATATTTGTATTACCAAATTTTAATATTTATTTTTTAAAATCTATGCATTTTTAGCAAGCAAAAAATTTATTGGTCATTGGTTTTAAGTAACACAGTTCCCTTCATTAATTCATTGACCAGTGTGGCTATTGATGTCTCCTCCTTAATGCTAATTGGTCCTACTTTAAATTCTTTTGTCATCATTTTTATCATTATCACAGTCAGGGTAAAAGGGGCCACTTTGGGATCCATGGAGACATTTCTGGGGCCCATTTGGGGCAGTTTTGGGTCTGGGGAGGGAATGCAGAGAGAACTTGAAGGTCTGGGGGACATTCGTGGGAGCTGGGTGGGCACCTGGAGGGGCACTCGGGGATTCTGAGGAACAGTTCGGGGTCAAGGGCAGCACTTGGGTGGTCCGGGGGGGCCCTTGGAGATCAGGGAGGGGAATTTGGGGCCCTTCGGAGTCCGGGCGGTCCCTTGGGGGGGGGTCGAACGGGGCTCTCGGGGTGCGGGGGGTGCTGGGAACTGTAGGCGCGGCTATCACACGGTTAAACGGGGCCGCGGAGCATCGCGGGAGTTCGAGGCGTAGCTGCAATGGCTCTCGGTGGGGCGCGGGGCTCGACGGGAGATGAAGTCCCGTCTGGAATATCGCCTGACGTGCGCCGCGGAGCATGATTGGAGCTGTAGTCCCGGAAGTGGCTCGAACACGATGTTTGGGGGTCAGAGAAGGCACTTGGGGGACACTTTTGCGTCCGAGCCGCGACTTGAGGCGCTCGGGGAAACGTAAACGGTTCGGGAGCCCTTGGGAGGAGGTCTGGGAGCTCTAACACGGCAGGAGTTTTAGGCGCGGGACTGTGTTCTGAGGGGCTCTGGGGCCGCGGGGGATGAGAGGAGATGAATTCCCAGAAGTGGCTGTACCGGGCATCTGTGGGGTTGGAAGCACTCAGGGGATTTGGGGACGCTTTTGGGGGGTTCCCGAATGGGCTTTAAGGGGGCACTGAGGGATCCTGGAGTGTGTGGGGGACACTTATGGGACAGATGGGGACGGATCCCGGGGTTCTTTGGAGCGCAGGGCATGACGGGAGTTGTAGTCCCGGCTCCAATGTGGCTGTATCCAGCCGCGGGGCATGATGGGAGATGTAAACAATAGGAAATATGGCGCCCATCTAGGAACCGCACCCAGACCCAGAGTCCAGATGCTGATTGGCTGCAACTGCTGATGGGCGGGAGCCTCGGCAAATGGGATGCGCTGTAGGTGGGAACAGCCAAATCACCCTCCTTCAGGCCTTTCCACTACAGCCCAGTTCATTCCCAGTACAGACCAGTGTAACCCCTGTAAAGTCCATTTCATCCCAAGTAGAACCCAGTACAACCCCAGTGCCCCTCCAGTTCCTCCCAGTGCAGCACAATCTATCCCAACACACCCGAGTTCACTCCCAGTCGTTTCCACTTCCTCCCATTGTCATCCACAGGACGTCCCATTGTCCCCCGGTCTTCCCTGCAATATCCCCGGTGTCCCCAGTTTCTCCCAGTATCCCCCAGTGTCACTCTCAGTATGCCCCAGTGTCTCCCACAGCGTTCCCAGTGTTCCCCAGTATGTCCCAGTCCTCCCCAGTGTTTCCAAGGACAGTTTAATTTCTCTCGGTGGCCGTGGCAGCCAAACCCAGCAGTGGGGTCAGTGCAGTGCCCATGGCCACAGCCCCTTGTAGTGGCCCAGTGCAGCTTGGGCTGATGATCCACCCTCACAGCTGGCCCAGGGCAGCTCTGCAGTGGCTTTGGTGGCACCTGGGGCTGGCACACACCTGAGCAGTGTGTCTGTTTGCAGTGGGGAAACTCAGGAGTTTTTGATTGCTTCAAAAAACCCAAAAATGGAAAACCCCTCTTAGGCTGAGTGCAGCCAGCTCTGCAAGGACAGCAGGGCCCAGGGGAGTGAGGACAGACAGGATGGGGCTGGGCAATGTGGAGCAAGGTTGTCCATGCTTGGTCAGAACTCAAGGCACAGCTTCTGTGAGCAGGCCAAAGCTGCTGAGGAAAGACCCTGGGTCAATATCAATCACAGAATGCTGCAATCACCTCTGCTGTAAAGTGAAATAAAATAAAATACATCCTTTAAAATAGGAATGTGTATTTCTTATAAGGTCCTTGAAATCTTTCTCCATAACTGTGCCAGGAAAACTGTAATGATTCTCTCAGGGCTTAGGTGTTGTTTACATCAGAGTCAGTCCCTGAGAGTGTCTTCAATCAAGTTCTCAAGAACTCAAAGTTAAATTGAAACTCCAAATTTTCTTAAAGTTTTAATGGGTCCAACTGAGGAACATGAATGAGAAGGTGTCCCCAGGTTCCAGTTAGAGCAGAACACTGGAGGCAGTGATGACAGCTGGGGCCAAAGAAGGCCAAGGTGTCTCTGGTGCTGAGCAAAGCTGGATGTTTTTGAGGAATGCAAAGGGCCAAGGCCTGAGCCCCAGCCCCTGGCCAGGCAGATGCTGTCCCTCCCTCCTTGCTCAGGGCTCTTGCCGCGATGGGCACTGGCATGTGGGGATGTGCAATGGCAAGGGCAGGAGCATGGGGCGGCCCCTGCCAGGCTGCTGAGCAGGGACAAGGAGGCAATGAGGCCCCAGGCCTGCAAGGGTCACTTGTCTCCTGCTGCTGCCTCAGGCCCAGGCCCAGCAGCCATGGCCAAAGTGCTGCCCAAGTTGGCTCTGGCAGGGCTGTCTTGCAGCTGCTGCACAAGCCTGTGCCCTGTGCAGCCCAGGCTGTGCTACGGTGTCCCTGCCCTGCGCCTCTGTCCCTGCAGGCTGTCGGCATTCCCCGGCTGCCCCACCTGGCTGGGCCCTTCCTTTGCTGACAGCTCTGCCTCCTGCCTGCCTCTGCCTGCCCACACAAAGCCTGGGGCTGATACCAAAAGGGTTCATTCCATGTTTACACTGCCTGTGAACTTTCAGCACAGGAACAAGGCATGCAGGGGCTGCTCCCCCAGCAAGGATGGATGGAAGAGAAGAAATAGACATCTGGCTCAAGGGTGCAGGGATAGAGGAAACAAGGAGTGAATGTGGGAACTTGAGGTGGATTTTATGGAAATGGGTAAATTGTAATTCGCATTTAGTGTCTGTATATAAGCAAGGCACTGGTAGAATTACATGTCCAATTAACGTTGGGAACTTTCCCATGTTGGACCTCAGGCCTGAAGAAATGATGCTCTCATAAACAGCAAATGAGTGTTAAGGAGCCTTTTTCTGATATTTTGGACATTTGGTGACAGCAGAGGCTGACAGATCCAAGGGCCTAGCTCTGACACTGTGGAACCCCATGGAACAAAGGGTCCGTTGTGATGCATTGGAGCCCCATGGAACCTAATGTCCATTGTATCAGCACAAGGCCTCATGGAACCAAGGAGAGCATTGCTGACAGTGTGGAAGCTCATGGAGCCATGGGCTCATTGTGACAGTGTGGGGCTGCATGGAACCAATGGTCCATTGGGACAGTGCAGGACCTTCTGGATCAAGGGGATCATTTTATGCTATGGAACCCCATGGAACAAAGCGTCCATGGTTATGCAGTGGAACCCAATGGAACCAAAAGTCCATTGGGACCCAGCAAGGCCTCCTGGAACCAAGGGTCTGTTGTGGCTCCGTGGGGGTTCCCAGAACAAAGGAGACCATTTGGACACTGTGGGACCTCATGGAACCACCTGGTACTGTGACACAGCAGGGCCACATGGAGCCAAGGGGCCACTGAGACACTGAGGAACCTCATGGAACCAAAGGTTCCTTGTTACATTGCGGGGCCCAGTGGAACCACTGGGATCATGGTGACACCGTGGTGCTCCATGGAACCAAGGGGCCATTCTGATTCTGCTTTGCCTCATGGAGCCAAGGAGCCACCATGACACCTCTGGGCCTCATGGAATCAAGGGGACCACAGTGACACTGTGGGGCTCCATGGGACAAAGGGGCCATTCTGACACTATGGAACCAAGGAGACCATTGCTCTGCTATGGCACATCATGGAACCAAGGGGGCCACAGTGACACTGTGGGGCTCCATGGGACAAAGGGGCCATTCTGACACTATGGAACCAAGGAGACCATTGCTCTGCTATGGCACATCATGGAACCGAGGGGGCCATTGAGCCACAGCAAAACCTCATGGAACCATGGAGATCATTATGACACATAGGACCTGAAGGTACCAAAGGGCATTGTGACACAGCAAGGCCTCATGGAACCAAGGGCACAATAGTGACACTGTGGGGTGCTGAGTGACCAATGGGGCATTCTTGCAGTGCAGAACCAAGCCGACCACTGTGTCACTGTGATGCATCATGGAAACAAAAGTCCATTTTGACACAGTATGGCTGCATGAAACCATGGAGGCCATTTTTACACTTTGAAGCCTTGTGAAACCAAAGAGCCATTGTGGCACTTTATGTCCCTATAGAACCAAGGAGTCCATTGTGACACTATGAGACCCTGTTGGGCAATTGTGGCTCTGTGTGGCACCATGGAACCAAGGGACCATTGTGACACTACAGGAACTAAGGATGTGACATCCCCATGGAACTAAGGATTCATGGAACAATGTGGGAGTCATGGAATCAGAGGTCCATTGTGACTTTGCAGGGCCTCATGGAACTAAGGGGAGGGACAATTCTGACACTGTGGGGCCCAATGGAAGCAAGGGGCCAGTGTGACACAGCTGGGCCTCATGCAGCCAAGGGGCCGCTGGGATCCTGAGGAGCCCAAAAGAACCAAGGGGCCATTCTGACACTCTGCAGCTGTGGAGACCCTGAGAGGCATTCCCCAGGTTAGGGAGACACAAGAAGCTTCCCTCAAAAGCTGTTTGACCCCATTGGCTCCTTCCTCTTGTTCTCTGTCCCTCAGCCACTCCCTCCCTATTCCCCCATTTGGCCCCATCTTTGTACTGCCCTCATGGCACTGATCAGCTCCTTCCTCTCGAGATACAGGAACCTGGACTCCTCTCAGGAGTCCTGCCTTGTGACCCTGAACATCTCACCACACGGCTGAATTAAACATCTGTGGGTACTATGCAAAGGCCCTTTTTACTTCCGTACCCTGGGCTTTATTAGCAGCTATTCCACTTGCAACAATGGCCCATTATGGCAGTGTGGATCCAAGGACATCATGGTGACACTGTGGGACCTCAGGGATCCAGGGGGCCATTGTGACACTGAAGAACTTCATGGAACCCAGGGTCCATTGTGACACTCCAGGACCTCATTGAACCAGGCAGACCATTGTGACACCACAGAACCTCATAGCACTGAGGGTTTATTGTGACACAGCAGGGGCCATGGAGCCAATTGTCCATTGTGACAATGTGGATCTGAGGAGACCATAGTGACAGCATGGAAGCTTATGGAACCATGCGTCCATTGTGACAAAACAAGTCCTCATGGAACCAATGAGACCATTGTGACATCATGGAACCTCGTGGAACCAAGGGTCCATTGTTACAGTCCAGAACCAAGCAGACCATTGTGACAGTACAGAACCTCACATAACCAAGATTCCATTGTTATGCAGTGGGGCTTCATGGAACGAAGGAAGCATTGTGACACAGCAGGACCTCTTAGAACTAATGGTCCATGGACATACTGCGGATCCAAGGAGACCATGGTGAGCTGTGGAAGCTCTTGGAACAATGGGGCCATTGTGACGCTGGGAAACATCTTGGAATCAAGGCAACCATGTTACACTATGGAACCTCGTGGAACAAAAGCACTTATTGTGACACTGTGTGGCCTCATGGGAACAAAGGACATGGTTGATTGGACAGAAGCCCCTGGAAAATAGGGAACATTGTGACACTGCAGAGCCTCATGGAACCAAGGAAACCATGGGGACACTGAGGAACCTTATGGAACCAAGCAGCCATTTTGACACTACGGAACCAAGGAGAGCATTGTGACATCATGGAACCTCGTAGAACCAAGGGTCCATTGTTACAGTCCAGAACCAAGGAGACCATTGTGACAGTACAGAACCTCATAGAACTGAGGGGCCATTGTCATACAGCCAGGCCTTGTGGAACCAAGGGGCTGTTGTGACACACCAAGGCCTCGTGGAACGAAGGAGAGCATTGTGCAGTGCAGAACCAAGAAGGCCATTTTGACAGTACGGAACCCAATGGAATCAATGGCCCATTGTTCTACAGTAGGGCCTCATGGAACCAAGGGGCCATTGTGAAACTGTGGGGCATAATGGAGTCAAGGTCACCACTGATACTGAAATCTGATGCATAGAAACTTCTGAACAGAGTTTGGAGTATTTGAAAGCAGGTATTCTTTATTACAGCATGGTGGTCACTTGGGCCATCCTTCCTCCATGGGAGTGCACTGAGCATCAAATGAACAGAGTTTTTATCAGACACACTGATTATGTTTCCATTAGCTATCCCCACTTCCTGAGTTTATTTGACATAGTTGCACACCTTATCATAAATCCTTTCATGGTTCTTTGAGTTTTGTCTTCAACATCCAGTGCCCTTTTTAGGTGGCTGTTCCTTGACCCCCCCTTTTGAGTAAAGGCAATATTATTGTTGTGCATAACTTCTGTTTTGTCAGCCTTGCAGAGCTGAGCTGGCATCCTGCTTGTATTGTGTGTGACTTCTGTTTACCAGAGGTACATCCTCAATCAGTTTCTCCAAGGCTGTCCTGTTCTACTGTCCTTGACAAGAGTAAATGTTGTTCTGTTCTCCTGTCCTTGTTTTAGTGCTCACCCCCCATGAGGCATCTGCAAGCCCTCCAACCTATGGGCCTGGGGTGGGTAAGTGTTCCTGGGGAACAGGAATGCGACAGCTGGGCTGGACTGACCCAAGGGATGTTCCACTCCATGTCACACCATGATCAGCAATCATCTGAGAGAAGCAGAAGGGCAAGGGGTGTAGCAGATAAATTTCTTTTTTAAGACATTTTTCTTTCAAAACGGCACCTACACCTACAGAATCCTCTCCTGCCGCAAGGTGGTTGAACATTTTCTGTTGTTAAGAGTTTTCCTGTGGATTTGCATTTCTTCTGTTTGTGGTCTTTTCTTTTTGTGGTTGGTTTGTTTGTGGAGTTTTTGTGTTGTTGTGGGTGGGTCTTGTTCTGGTTTTTTTTTTTTTTTTTTTTTAATTTGGTTCTTTTAAATTTTGTTTGGGTTTGGGTTTTTCCCTATTGAACTGCCTTTTTTCTGACGCGTAAGTTTTTTCTGCCCTTTCTTGTGCCTTGCTTGGCGCCTGATGCCAAGATAAATTTACCCCACTCAGTCATCCTGCCCAATTACATTTTGCAGTCACCATTAAGTAGATGAGTTCAGGCACAGACTCCCTGCAATTTGGCAGCATCCACAAAGGAATTGAAAATACATTTCATGCCATTTTAGACATGATAGAAATACTCCACAGTGGTGGCCAAGGGCTGGTCACTGAGGGATGTCACCAGGGCGTGGCTGCCAAGAGGACTGTGTACCATGGATGACATCTGACCCTCATTGTTCAGCCAAATTCCCACCCAGCCCATGTTCCACTCCTTCAGCCCAGCTCTCTCCAGTCTGGCTCTGAGGAGACCACAGCAGACCTTGTCCCAGGCCTGGCTGAAGTCTGGGCACACAACATCCCCTTCTTTTCCCTCCCACGTGGGCTCTGCAGTCCCTGCCCTGTCCTGCCAGTGCCTGGAATGGCTGCAGGAGGATTTGCCACATCCCCTGCCCTGCTGAGCCTGAGCAGGCTGTGACTCTCCCAGTCCCCTCCCTGCCTTGTTTGCAGACTGGTTCCATGTCTGCCCTTCCCAAGTGCCCAGGACCCTGTGGGATGGCTCTGGCCTTTCCAAGGGGTTTGGGAGAAGTCCCACAGTGACACTGCCCAGCCTTCCCAGCAGCCCTGACACCAAAGGCCTTTTCCACCTCCCTCAGTTCCAGGTCAGTGCCCAGAACACAGCACAGCCCTGTCCAGGTCCCTGGGCTGGTTCAGAAGGGAGGCAGCTCTGATTTCTCCCCAGACCCTCACTCTGTCCAATGTCTCTCTGTGCAGTCCATGGCTGCCCTGAGCATTTTTTCCTGGAGCCTCCCTGCCTGGGATATTTCTCTCTATGCAGTCCTAACCACAACCCAGCAAAGAATTCAGGTGTTTTCCCAGAGGACGTTACTCTCAGAGTGAAGTGGCCTCAAGGCACTGTTTGTGCCACTGGAATTGTGCCACCCCTGGGTGCTGCTGATGGTGTTTGTGCTCACTGGGGTTCATCTCCCCACACACACACAATGCACTGCTGAGATTTCCTCAGCGCAGAGCAAACATGGCCTGCTGGCCTGGTCACTTGGTGTCCCTCCATGCAGGGACAAAGAACCTCCTGCAGGTGGGGAGAGGCCAGTGCTGGCAATGGTGGTTGCAGGGGCTGGTGTGGGACAATTGCTCTGGGGCACCTTCCCAGGCTGCCCCAGAACAAAGACACAGCCCAGGCCCTGCTCTGCTGCTGTCTCAGGTCCATGCCAGGAGCTCTGGCTGTGCCAGGACACTGCTGTGAGCCCCCCCTGCACACTCCCCCCCTGCCCCAGGCACTGGGCTCTGCTGTGCCAGGGCATTCCTGGAGCATATTGCTGACAGCAGCTCTGGAGGGGAGCAAAGCCTCCCTGCCCTGCCCTCAGGAGATGCCCTTTGCTGCTGGAGCTGCTGTGCTGGAGCCCAGCTGTGTCCCAGCAGTGCCCATGGCCTGGCCCTGCCTGTGGCCACAGCAGGGACACGCAGCAGGAGAGTGACCAAGCTGCCAGAGCACTCCGGCCTTACAGCCACAGCAGGGCTGGCAAGGACAGGGTGCAGTTGGGCAGAGCAGCTCCGAAAGGACCAATCCCTGCTGCTCCCTGGCCGTGCTGCTCTGCTGGGACTCTTTTCCCCTTCTTCCCCCTAACTTCACACAGGGCACAGAGTTGGAATTCCAGATGAAACACGCACTGCAAGGAAGTGTCTTTTCTTCAAATGTAGTGATAGCCCAATCCCTGGTTTACAGAGCTTGTGGGTCAAATTCAAGAGAAAGACAGTGAATTAGATGGTGATTAAATAACTTCATCAAGTACAACATTATGACTAAAAACCCCACTGACCCCTACCAAAGACCCAGGAAGGCCTGTTGGGCCTGTCATGAGTTCCATTCCAAAAGCTATGCAAAAGAAAACAGGCAATGTTCTGCTTCTCAAAAGCAGCTAGTCATCATTTTCCTCAGGGCATCCTTGAGCTTCTGATTTCTCAGGCTGTAGATGAGGGGATTCAGGGCTGGAGGCACCACCGAGTACAGAACTGACACTGCCAGATCCAGGGATGGGGAGGAGATGGAGGGGGGCTTCAGGTAGGCAAAAAATGAGGTGCTGACAAACAGGGAGATCACGGTGAGGTGAGGGAGGCAGGTGGAAAAGGCTTTGTGCCGTCCCTGCTCAGAGGGGATCCTCAGTACGGCCCTGAAGATCTGCACATAGGAGAAAACAATGAACACAAAACAACCAAATGCTAAGAAGGTAGTGAAAACAGAAACTCCAAGTTTCCTGAGGAAGGATTTTGAGCAGGAGAGCTTGAGGAGCTGTGGGATTTCACAGAAGAACTGGCCCAGGGCATTGCCATGGCACAGGGGCAGGGAAAATGTATTGGCTGTGTGCAGCAGAGCATTGAGAAAGGCACTGGCCCAGGCAGCTGCTGCCATGTGGGCACAAGCTCTGCTGCCCAGGAGGGTCCCGTAGTGCAGGGGTTTGCAGATGGACACGTAGCGGTCATAGCACATGACGGTCAAGAGAAAATACTCTGCTGAATTGAAGAATAGAAAGAAAAAGAGCTGTGCAGCACATCCGGAGTAGGAGATGGTCCTGGTGTCCCAGAGGGAATTGTGCATGGCTTTGGGGACAGTGGTGCAGATGGAGCCCAGGTCACTGAGGGCCAGGTTGAGCAGGAAGAAGAACATGGGCGTGTGCAGGTGGTGGCCGCAGGCTACGGCGCTGATTATGAGGCCGTTGCCCAGGAGGGCAGCCAGGGAGATGCCCAGCAAGAGGCAGAAGTGCAGGAGCTGCAGCTGCCGCGTGTCTGCCAATGCCAGCAGGAGGAAGTGCCTGATGGAGCTGCTGTTGGACATTTGGTGCCTTTGGGTACAGGTATTTATACAGCATTAACACCTGCCTGGGAAGAAAAAGGCAGTGCCAGATTGGACATTTCTTCACTCTGGGGATCGTGGACTGTTGAAAGAAGACTTGAATAGCTGGAGCAAGTCTTTAAGTCTATCCTGTGTATTTTTGTTGGAATTCCCTTCAAAATTAATTCTCTTCCTGAGAGGGAACTTTGCTAAACTTTATTTGAGTTGGGATTTGTGTGCTGAGTTTTTGCCTCATCTTCAGCACAGCTCTCAGCCTGAACACTCTGGAGCCCAGAAGGAAATCGGGGCTCCCTGTGCCCCAGTGCAGTCAGCGCTAGTCGCCACAAAGATGCCCTTTGTTCATTTCACCTCTTTTGATTTAAGTGTGATCACACCTAAAACTTTCTTGAAAACAAAGTGGACTTTGTGAATTCTCCAGTTTAAAGATAATTTTCTCCAAACTCTTCTCTCTTTCCCTTTGAAGCTGGACAGGGAGGGATACCAAGGGTTGGTCTGGCTCTCTGCTGCCTGCAGTTGTGCCTATTGGGAGCTGTTTCTCTCTATCCCAGCCCTGTCCCTGCCAGTGCTGCCCGAGCCCAGCCCAGCCCTGGGGGCTCAGCTCTGCCCTGCAGACCCCTCCCAGCACAGGGCACTGCCCAGGGGCATCTCCCTGGCAGCAGAGCCTTAAGGTCAGGCCAGACAAACAGAGATGCTGCAAGCCAAGGTGCTGCTGCTGCTGTCTGTATGGAGAGGAGGATGAGGAGGCACTTTCTGAGGGAGATCTGAGGCCCATCTGCTGATGCCCAGGGTGACAGTGCAGGAGTGTCAGTGACACAGCCAAGGCTGACAGCCCCTTTCCCTTCCCTTCAGGAGAAAGCTGAGAGCAGCCCTGGCCATGCTGCACCATCTCCACAGCAGGAGGAATCTGCCCTGATGGGGGTGGCTCCTTCCACCTCCAACTTCTCCCCTGCAGCGTCCATGGGGAGCTGCCAGGCAGGCTGAGAGCTGCCCCTGGCAGGTGGCACATGGCCTGGGCTGGCCAAGAGCCCTGAGGGCTGCAGGAGCTGCTCTGCAGGACAGCCCAGGGCAGCCCTGGCTGCAGCTCCAGCTTCAGCCCCTGCAGCCATCCCTGGACGCAGGAGCGGTCCTGCCCTGTTCCTCTGGGGTGCCCAGGGCAGCCCCGCTCTGCAGCACATCCTCCTCCTCCTCCTGCTCCTGTGCCAGAGAGAAACTGGGAGAGTCCTCCTGACACATCCCCCAGGCTGTGGGGTGTGCTGGCTTCAGGAGATCCCTCCAGGAGCACAGGGGACATTGCCCTTCACCCACAGACTCACCATGCACAGGGCTGTGAAGATCTTTCCCCAAGTGAAGTCTCAGCTCAATGTCTTCCCAATCCTGATTGCCTTCAGCCTGTCTCTGCCTGGCTCCTGTCCCCTCACTGCCTGCAGGCAGAGCCCTCAGGCCTGCTGGGCTGGGAGAGGAGCTGGCCCTGGGAAGAGCAGTTGCTTTAAAGGTGAGCAGCACAGACACAGCACAAGGACTTTAATGACCCTCTCAGGGCTTTGATGTTGTTTACATCAGGCTCAGTCCCTGAGAGAGTGTTTTAAATAACTTCTCAAGAACTCAAAGCTAAATTGAAACTCCAAAGTTTCTTGAAGTTTAATAAGTCTCTCTGAGAAAGTGTCCGCAGTTTCAAGTTAGAGCAGGTCACTGGAGGCAGTGATGACAGCTGGGGACAAACAAGGCAAAGGTGTCTCTGGTGCTGAGCAAAGCTGCATGTGTTTGAGGAATGCAAAGGGCCCAGGCCTGAGCCCCAGCCCCTGGCCAGGCAGATGCTGTCCCTCCCTCCTTGCTCAGGGCTCTTGCCGGGATGGGCACTGGCATGTGGGGATGTGCAATGGCAAGGGCAGGAGCATGGGGCAGCCCCTGCCAGGCTGCTGAGCAGGGACAAGGAGGCAATGAGGCCCCAGGCCTGCAAGGGTCACTTGTCTCCTGCTCCTGCCTCAGGCCCAGGCCCAGCAGCCATGGCCAAAGTGCTGCCCAAGTTGGCTCTGGCAGGGCTGTCTTGCAGCTGCTGCACATGCCTGTGCCCTGTGCAGCCCAGGCTGTGCTACGGTGTCCCTGCCCTGCGCCTCTGTCCCTGCAGGCTGTTGGTATCCCCCGGCTGCCCCACCTGGCTGGGCCCTTCCTTTGCTGACAGCTCGGCCTCCTGCCTGCCTCTTCCTGCCTACACAAAGCTTTGGCATGACCCAGACTCTTTCTGGGGGATGTTCTGCACCATAGCCCTTCCCTGGGAGGAAAATTCCTTTCTCTTCGTGTTCTGTCTGGGCCTCCCAAGTAGCATTTGTGATACAATTTCTCTGTCTGGCTTTTTCCCACTATGGAGAAAAGCTCCACCATTTCTGACTCCCACTTTTAAGCCCTGCCAGGCCACTCCTGTTCGTTCCTCAGTGTCTTCACAACACAGACCAGGAACAGCAGCCTCCATATATGGGTTGCCCTCTCTAGGCCTGCAAACCCCAGCCTGGAAGATCTTTGAGCCATCTCCAAGGTGCTTTCAGATGAAAACATTCTGCTCATAGTGTTAGAATATATCACAAGTGCCCAAGGCCAGGCTGAGGTGTCTTTCAATGGCAAGATTATGTCTGGGAGCAATCCTGGGATAGATGGAATTTTGTCAGCTAAATTCCAGTTTTTGCCATGGCCCCTGGACAAGGCCATTTTTGTTCCATAGGAAGGAAGGCACAGAGCCCTGTTGCTTCTGAGGTAGATGAGATGTGAACACCAGAGGCCAATGCCAGGCAGAGGTGGCAGGTTTTTCTCTGCGTACCTTTCCCTTGCCTACAGGAAATTTTTCAGGGGGGACTACCAATTTTGTCCTTTGGTGTCTGAATAGAGAGACAGTTCTTTGCATAGGAAGGAAAGCATGGAGCCTCAGTGATTCAGGAGCTGATAAGAGGCAGCCCTCAACATTCCAAGATCAGCTGGACCTGTCAGGTGGCCCCTGGGAGGCCAAACCAGCCAGACCTGTTCCATGTCCCCTTGGTTCCACGAGGCCCTGCAGTGTCACAATGTTCTCCTTGCTTCTGCAGTGTCACAATGGCCCTGTGCTTCTATGAGGCCCTGCAGGGTCACAGTGGCCCTTTGGTTCCCTGGGGCCCCACAGTGTCACAATGCTCTCCATGATTCCATGGGGCCTTGCAATTCCACAATGCTCTCCATGGATCCACGGTGCCCCACAGGATCACATCGGCCCTTTGGTTCCATGAATTCCCACAGTGGCACAATGGTCTCCACAGGAAGCAAGCAACTGAGTCCCAGTGTTGCAGGGGCAGATGAGAGGCAGTCACCAAAGGCCAAGGCCAGCCAGACTTGACTGTGTTGGCAGACTTTTTCTGGGAGCAATCCCCGGATATACAGAATTTAAGAGGTAGGATCCAATCTTTGGACATGGACAACTGGACAAGAAGGATGATTCTTTTTCATGGGAAGGAAATAATGGAACGCCATTGTTTTAGGGGCAGAAGCAGAGGCTGTCTGATCCACAGGCCAGACACACCTGTTTGTCCTGGCAGCTTTTGTCACAGAGGAATCCTTGTATATACAGAATCTTGTGGGGCTGAATCTCAATTTTGACCATGGACACCATGACAAGAATATCAGTTCATTTCCATTGGAAGGAAAGCAGCAAGCCCCAGTGTTTCAAAAGCAGGTGAGAGGCAGCTCCCAAGAGGCCAAGGGCAGCCAGACCTGTCTGTCCTGGCAGCTTTCACTTGAGAACAGTCCTTGGATGGACGGAGTTTAGGAGGTGGTGTCCCAGTTTCGACTGTGGGCACCTGGTTGAAATGAATGGTTTTTCTATAGGAAAAAAAAGCATGAACTCCAAGTGTTTTGGTAGAAGATGAAAGGTGGCCACCATAGGCCCAGCCAGCCAAACCTTTCTCTCTTGGCATCTTTCATTTTGGGGAAATCCTTGGATGTAGGGAATTTTGGAGGTGGAATCTCAGTTTTGGCTGTGGGCATACAGCTAGGAAGAAGAGTTCTTTTCATTAGGATGGAAAGCACAGAGCCCCAGTGTTTCAAAGGCAGATGAGAACCAGTCCTCAGGAAGCCAAGGCCAGCCAGACATGTCTCTCCTGGAAGCATTTGTCTGGGAGAAATCCTTGGATATAGGGAATTCTGGAGGTGGATTCCCAATTTTCGCCATGGGTGCCTGGATGTGAAAGGTGCTTTTTTCCCTAAAGAAAGGAAAGCACATGGTCCCAGTGTTTCAAAGGCAGATGAGAGGTGGCCTCTGGGTGGCCAAGCCAGCCGGATCTGTCAGTCCTGGCAGATTTCATCTGGGAACAAACTTTGCGTATATGAAAATCTGGAGGAGGAATCCTGATTTTGGCCATGGACACCTGGAGAACAAGGACAGTTCTTTCCACATGGAGGTGAGCCCAGAGCCCCAGTGCTCCAGGGGCTGATGAGCTGCAGCCCTCGACATGCCAGTGTCAGCTGGAGCTGTCAGGTGGCCCCCAGGTGTCCCAGCCAGCCAGGCCTTGATGCCTTGAGAGGCTGCCTAGAACAGAGGCTGGAGAGTGTTACAGGAATAAAGTAGGGATTTATTAAAAGGCCTTCAAAGGATACACCTGGGGCAGTACGAGAGCCCGGCTGAGGGTACACCCAGGATGGAGAATGGGTCACACATTTTCACACTTTTATAAGCTTTGGTCCATTTCCATTTTGGGGTTAATTGTGCAATTACAGCTTCAGTTTGTGAAGACCCATCCTCCCAGTCTGCTCTGCTCAATTCACTGTTTGCACTTTTTGGGGCCTGAAACAGCAACAGTGTCCTTGGCCCTCCTAGGTTTTTAGATTTCCTACTCCAGTTATGGAGAAATATATCAAAGAGCTTCTAAAAAAATGCACTCCTACTTTAAAGGGTGTATTTCATTACTGCTCTCTTTGGAGCAGAGACAATTGCAGCATTCTGTGATTGATATTGACCCAGGGTTTCTCCTCAGCAGCTCTGGCCTGCTCACAGAAGCTGTGCCTTGAGCTCTGACCCAGCGTGGACAACCTTGCTCCACATTGCCCAGCCCCATCCTGTCTGTCCTCCCTCCCCTGGGGCCTGCTGTGCTTGGACAGCTGGCTGCACTCAACCTAAGAGGGGTTTTCCCTTTTTGGGTTTTTTGACGCAATCTAAAACTGCTGAGTTTCCCCACTGAAAACAGACACACTCCTCAAGTGTGTGCCAAGACCAAGCTGCCACCAATAATGTTCCACTCACCCAAGGCAGAACTGTGCAGAAAATGTTTTAGACCTTTCCACTCCATGGTTCCATGAGGCCTTGCTCTGTGGCAATGGACTTTTGGTTCCACGAGGTTCTGGACTCAACAGTGGTAGCCTTAGTTCCAAGTGTCACCATGGCTCTTTGGTTCCACAGGTCCCCGCTGTGTCACAATGGGCTCCATGATTCCATAATTAATGCAAAAACTTTGCATAAACAATGAGCAACACCATGGTCTCCTTGGATCCGCATTGTCGCCATGAACAATGGGTTCCATGAGATCCCAAACTGTCCCAATGGATATTTGGCTCCATGTGGCCCCTCTGTGTCACAAAGGACCCTTGGTTCCATCAGGCCCCACAGTGTCACAGGGGTTTCCTTGGTTCCATCTGCCCCAAAATGTCACAGGGTTTTCCCTTTTCCTGCTGCAACCCACAGCAAACCCCAGTCTGGCAAGAAGGAGCAAAGGGTGACATTTGGAGTGATGGATTTTGCCTTCCCAAGTCACAGTGGTGTGGGATGGGGCCCTGCTGTCCTGTAGATGGATGAACACCAGCCTGCCCATGGCAGGGGGTAAGAGACAACAGCCTCTGTCCATGGAACTGCAACAGCAGAGAGGTCAGGAGACCTGGGTTTAAAAGATTCTCACCAGCACAGGAAACATCAACCTAGGACATTTTCTTGAAAGCTGACATTTTAGAGCATTTTTTAATACAGACTTGGACTACCAAATACCAAATTTAACAGTTCTGGCTTCCTCTGGGCCCTGAGACCAGTTGGAATCTTTCCAGCAGTCTGTGCTGTTCCATCACATTTTAAATTATCAAATTGAGAGCCAAACTTTTAAGAAAATTTAGCAAAGATTTATTAATTTGTCTGAGACACCAAAGTTTGGTCGTCGAAACCACCTCAGCCAAGGGTCAGCGTTGAGCCCGTGATCGGCGCTGGGTGAACACAGATCTGACTTCCAAATGTCAGAGGCTGCCCCTGTTCATGAATGATGCTTCGCGCAGCAAGTTCTTATACAGTTTATTCTTCCTGAGGCAGAAATGACCGAATGTCCTTTGTGTCTCTTCACATGCAGAACCGCAGCTTTACATGTGCAGAGGTAGACAAAGACTCAGTCGAGGTGTCTCGATGCTGTCAGTCGACTTTGGGGAAGTCAGCATTCACACGCATCAGGGTGGCGCTGTCGATCATCGTGGTAGATGTAATCATCAAGGTGATATCGCTCTTAGGTGGACCTGGCGACCCAGGGAAGCCGGTGATTATCAGCCTGGAAACTTCTATTCTTACGTTAAAACCCCAATATTTATCTCAACGAACGTCCAGGAACTAGATATGAATAAGACACTGCTCCTGGCCAGGATGGTCAAAAGACATAGTGTGGATTTTACAATATTTTATACATTAATAGCATGAATTATCTCTATCATATACTACAATCCCTCCCCATTTATATCACCAATTTAATTCATGCTCTCAAATTGCTAAATTTTTCATTTTCTACTTCTACCAGCCACCATTGAGGGTCTTTCACAGAGTGCTCCTTTACACTGTTCTGTACTCCCCTTGTGGAACACCCTGTTATCCCATATTATTCACATTCGTTTTTGCTTGTTTCTCGAACTTTGCCAATACTCCAGCAGCATTGCTGGCACACTGCCTTTGTCCCAATCACATGATTTTAGATGTGTTGCCTCCGGAAGCTCCCTCCGGATCCACAGGAATTATCGCTATCTGCATTCCCTGGACCACAGAGTGGATCAGTCTAAAAAAGCATGGAATTAGACAAGGCAGGAATAGGATTTCAGCTACTGAACAGAGCACAAAAAACATCACTTTGTTCCACCAGGCCCCATCAAACAATTTGTCCCACCATGAAGATTGTAAAATCGAGTTCCATTTTTGAACTGGGACATGGGCCACCTTTTTGATCTCGGCCGTCAAACCTCTTATGGTTTCCCCATAATCTTTGATTTCAATACAACATTCTGATTCATTGAACTTTCCACACACACCCCCTTCTTTGGCCAGCAAATAGTCTAAAGCTATTCTATTCAGGTACACAAATGTCCGTATCTGGGTGTGCTGCTGACTAAGTAAATCCAGGGCCTCAGAGGTGTGATGTGAAACAATTTCCACCACTGTCTGCAGCCAAATCAGCCAGTTCAGTAGGTAAATTGGAGTCCTATACCCGTAGCTTCCATCCTGGGCCCACGTGGCCGGTCCATAATAATGAATTATTCTTGCCACCAGCCACTCTTCCTTCTCCCAGGCTTGCTTACCACTTATCACTGGTATCATCTTTTTCAGGCTTCTCCTCTCCCTTCTCAGGGTTTCGTATAATGGAGCCTCTAACAGATTACTTTTTGTTTGAGGGAGAGTAAAGAACACTGGCCGAATCATGCCCAGAGTGCATGATCCCTTCCACCTTGGGGGTAACTCACTGTATGCCTTCTTTCCACAAATCCAATAAATTCCATCCAGGGCTTTCCATCTAATGGTTATTTTCCCTGGGTGTCCCCAGTACTCTCTCAGGCCTTCCAAGGATTGAAAAGGGTTGGCTCCAGGATTTTTGACCCAACTCAGTCCTATCCTTTTGTTCCATTCACAATTTGTCTCATTCTTCCGGCTCCAGTACCCCGAATAGCGTTCTGGCTGCCAGATCTTGCTTTTGGTGTTTGAGTTCACCGTCAGGGTAAACACACACGGGGTGCATCCCACCATTTCGGTGTCCTTCTTTCCTTCTCGACTGGTGCATATGGTTTCAATCACCCTCTGGTCCAAAATCCATCCCTCACGTCTCTGTGCCAATTTTGAGACCCTCGGATTGTCCCATTTCAAAAGCTGTTCCAGAACCAAACCTTCCCCTTTCCAAGGTCAGTTTTCTGCTGACTTCAGCCCCCACAAATCCAGCAATTTGACAATCCCAGTTCAATTGCAGTTTCTTGCATCAGGTCAATGAACAGGTTGCTGTCTGGGGAAAGCAGTTCCCCATCAGCACATTGTTTCTCCAGCAATTCATACTGTTCTTCCAGGGTTTTTAATCTCTCCTGTTCAACTTGCTTTGTCCTCATTTCTGACTCTCTTTGCTTCAATTCCTGAGTTATTTCTCTCATTCTTCCCTCAGGATCCTCATCATCTTCATTTTTTGTGAAACAGACAACCCGATCATATTGCAGGCACACTCTATCATCATTCGCCTCTGCTAAATCCAATATGATTGGTTCTCTGCTCAAGGTAAATCTGCTATCAAATTTAACATTTCTTTCCATCCAATACATTTTCCTGTTCATCATGCATATCCCCAGCCTCGCATTGTCATAACACAATGGATTCACCTGGTGATACGCTACAAATGTTGATTCTGCTTTTCCCCCAACCCACATGGTTCGATTGCATTGGTTACAAATGGGGATTGACATTATTTCTGCACTCTGTTTCCATATCTGATGCTTGTGCTCATCTGACTGCCCGTTCCTTCACCCTGCCTCGGGATTGATACACCCAATTTCTTTGTCCAATTTACATAATTTGACTCTTGTGCCATTTCTCAACAGTACCTGCTGGGCTCCTTGATGCATTCCTCTGGGTCTTGGTATGCTGAGGGCTTCCCGTCCCCTTGCTCAGCAGGTACCACCTGAGTGCAATTTCCACACTCATCTGCGGAGCTCTCATTTCTGCCTCTCATCGGGACCTCAGTGTGCAGACTCTGCATCCTGCACATGGATAGGCTCAGGCCAATCAGGATTCCCACCAGGCATACTCCTCTGCCTTTGCCTTCACTCCCTGAGGTACTACCAGCGGCAAGGAAGACCATCTTCGCGGCAGCAGGAGTATTCTTCAGGGAATACATTCTCCGACCTAGCCGCTTACCTCCTTTAAAAGGCGCCCCACCTTGAAATTCTGATGGCATCTGAGCTGCACAGTACCTTGATTGACTTTCGGCACTCCACATCCAATATTTCTGCCTTAGATCTAAGCTTTCCACGCACCCCATTCTGGAAAATGTGGAACCACTCTTGTGAATCTAATTCGATAATTCCTAAATCTGTAGCTAGGGTTAGAATGCGGTCAGTCAGCTCAAGCTCCTCTTCCAGACATTGGGTGCACAATCCCTTTGGCCTCTGCCCCCTTCTGCAGCGCACAATAAAAGCTCCCTGACAATATTCACAGTTGAAATGCACAAACGGATAGCATACAGAGTCAGAATACAACCTATCCGTTCACTGTCAGTCATTAACAAGGACGTTGGGGTTTCAAGTCACCTGGGGAAGAAGTGACTCTCCACTCGGACTCTTCCTCCTGATGTTTGACTTTCTTCACCCAAGAGGCGTGTGTCCAACCTTTCTCTGCCGTCTGAATAGCCGTGTCTGTTGTCAGGAGCACAAGAAAGGGACCTTCCCAGTGAGGAGAGAGGCATACCTCCTTCCACACTTTCACGAGCACTCTGTCACCCGGCTGGATTTTGTGGATAGCGAATCCCAGAGGAGCACTCTGAGATACTATCCCTTGTTTTCTGAGTTCCACAAATTTTTGTTGATTGCAACCAAATATGGTTGAATCTGACAATCCTCAAGCCTGGGGTGTCCTGCCGGCATCTCCTATCTATGTGGCATTTCATATAGCATCTGCAAGGGTGAGAGCCCTGTCTCTGAATGAGGCATCGTCCTGATATTAGGCAAGGCTAAAGGTAGGCATTTTAGCCAGGACATCCGAGTTTCTAAAATTAATTTAGACAACCGCGCTTTCAAGGTCTGATTCATCCTTTCCACTTGTCCTGAGCTTTGGGCATGCCACACAGTGTGGTATTCCCACCGAATGGCCTAGCACATCAGCCATCTGCTTAATAATCTTTGATGTAAAATATGTTCCTTGGTCCAAATCAATGTAATTCACTGTGACAGTCTGTCTGAATTTTCCCTCATCTGCCTCATGATCGTCCTTGGGAGACCACTGAAGGGAAGACCCACCCCTGTCTAAAATATCTGGCTCTGAAGGAGAAAAGTCACATGCGAACAGGGCCTTGAGACCTGAAAGCTCAGTGTTAAGCTATTGTTTTCACAGGTGTGTTTGCTGTATGCTAAGAAGGGGGCACGATGCCCCAGTTGAACAATAGCAGCTCTGGAAGCTGTCCCGTCTCTCGGCCTGGCTGGACTTCTCCTGACTTTCAGGTGGTCTCCCATAGAAGACCCTCACCTGTTTTACAACCACCGTGACAGACAGACTGAGATGTAAGAAGCCTCTCCATCAAGGACTGAGACTTGAACCTCCTAAAAGGCCCCTCTGCTCCTTCCAAGGACTGGGACTGAAACCCCCAGCCCGGGAGAGGCGTGTGGGGGAGGCAAGCTGACAAAAGCGAGATGTTTGCCTGCAGGTTTGTGACCACTGGAGCAAGAAAACAATGGCTCTCATTTACTGCTGAGAACATAGACTACCTCTTACATCTGTTCCCTATTGTATCTGTTCCACCCCTCTCACAATTTTCAGTAATAAAAACCTCTGAGTTAGCTAGAGCCTTTGAGATCTCCCCAGCATAGCAGGTGAACCCTCAACTGGACTGGACCAAAGGACTTCGTCTCTGCGTTGGTAGCTATATCCCCTCTCCCTCTCTCTTTCTCTATCTTTTTCTCTCCCTTAATCCCTCTATCGCATTTTTGCTCTGGTTATTTCAATAAAATTGCATTTGACTTGATTATCACTGAAAACCCCCTTGTACCGTGTTGGTTTCTGCACTCTGAGATCATTCCTACAAACCATCAGGTCATCTGTCCACTAGGACGGACCCTGACATTAAATTGGCGTCACGGACAGAATTTTGATAGACAGAGGGATTTGCAGACAAATCTCATGCTAAATTGAGTGCTCTATCTCCGGAATTGGCACAAAAGATCTCTCAGTTCAAAACAATGGTAACTGTTACTGATACTGATCTGATACCAACACTGATCCTGATCCTTATCCTGATCCTGATCCTGATCCTGATCCTGTTACTCTTGTATTTGAGTGAATCTGATCCTGTTACTGCTGTATTTGTGTACCTTGACTGTCTAAAAGGGAAGGGACAGACCTGAAGAAATTGAGCTGTGCCTTTTAGACAGATATTGTCCCTTCACGTACACAGGGGAGTGAGGGGCAGCCCAGCGAAGGCTGAGTGGCTTTCCCCCTGTTGTAGGTTCTGGTCCCCTCACAAAGAAAACATTTGTGTGCGTGTGTTCATGTGAGTGTATCTGGACTGTCTGGGAAGGAAGAGGCAAATTTGAAGCAACCTCACAGAGCCTCCCAGACTGATTCTGTCTCTTCAACTACCCAGGGAATCAAGGGGACAGTGGAAAGGCTGTGTGATTTGTGTAACTTAAGGTAACTCCCTGGTGTAGCTTTGGTCCCCTCACAAAATGACTAAAAACTTCACTGCAAAAGGTAAAGCTGAATTTTATACTCTGCTTGCTAAATACAATGCCACACCTTCTCCAGGGAGAGAAAAATGGGCAAGCTACCACTGGTTTAACTTAGAAAATGTTATTGATAGACTATCTTTTTTGCAGCCTGAAACAAAATTCAAATTGGGCACAAATAAAACCATCCTCTGCTCAGTCTTGGGCGCCTGCCTCACAGCAGTCATAGAAACTCGCTTTAAGCAAAAAGGTGAGGAAAATGCTATCATAGACTCCCTCCAAAACCTAGTTAAGTTTTGCAAAAACAGTTGGATGAAGAAAGAAATGTAAATAACTTTTTACAGGCTGCCCTGAGAGAGGAGCATGTTAAAAATTGACAGAACACTGATTTCTCAAAAGAAACAGAGGAGAAAGAAACTCCTCACATTAGTCAAAATTGCCCTCAAAAAGAATTAGCTCTGATGAAAAATTGGTGGAAACACTGTTGTAATAGCATAAAACCTCTAACTAAAACAGAATGCAACTATAACAATAATGAAGATCTTGACCTGCACATAACCACTAAAGAAATCCTGTACACTGCTACTGAATCAACAAAACTTGCAAAGCAGTATGGGCTTCTCCCCCAAAAATCTGAAACAGAACACATTTGTCAAGTGTCTCTCACTGGGGGAGATCCGATTCTTTTGTCAGAACAAGAATCCGGTGATTGCTGGGGACATGGGGTGTTCCTAACAACAGCAGACAGACACATCCCATGGTCCCCAAATCAGCACACAGCTCATTGGGCAGGGGGGCTTAACCCCTTGGAAAGGAGAGACCCTTTGATCGGTACCCCTGGCCAACTCTGGGAAAACATTCACAAATCTGGCTGCCTGCAATTGATTCATGAAAAGAAATTAATTCCTCGTTTTGAATCTCCAATCCAATCCCCTGTAAAGCCGAAATTATGACCTCTTTAACTCAAGGGCTTCCAGAACACTTAAACCTACAGCAATTCTCCTTCAGAAAACCATAGTAGCTATGTCTCCCATAGAAAGATCAGATAAATTTCTTAGTAACCAGAATGACCCTTTTGTTCCCCTTTATGACTTGCTGAGAAAAGGAATAAAATGAGATTGGACTTCTTCTCAGAAGGAAACATTGCAATTTCTGATTTTTGAAGTGACAGCTCATCAGGCACTGGGCCCTATCCATCCCACAGATCCCTTTCAGGTGGAGTGGGGATTTGCCTCCTCACAGCTTTCAGTACACATTTGGCAGCGGGGTCCTGAAGGTCTGACAAAGACTGTTGGTTTTTATTCCTGTGGTTTCAAAGATGCTGAGAAAAGGTACCCTGCCTGGGAAGGGGGGTGTTTGTGGTTGGCTTGGCTCCCAGGGAGGTGGAGGAGAAGTGGGCAATCCAAGAAACTGGGAGCTTGGGTAGCAGCCAAAATAAACCTGCCTCTGTGACTAAAGCAACCCCTCCTCTCTCCCCTGCTTCTGCTAACAGAAAGGAAGACAGTTCTCAGGTTGAGGAACTGTTAACTGTTGGGTGTATTTTCCAAAGTGAGGGACAAAATTACTTTCTTGTCTGTGTTTACACCGAGTCCTGTGCTATGTTTATATTTGGGTTGGTCCAGGCCGATGCTTTTAAAAGAGCTACAGGAAATAATACTGTTAAAGCAATGCAAGGATGGTTTGGGATTTTCCTAAAACCACAGGAAATTCAATCTGATAATGTTTCTCACTTTACTGTCAAAAGTGTGCAGGACTGGGCAGAAGGTGAAAAGGCTGAATGGACTTCCCACACCTCTTACTATAGATGGGTGGTAAATGAGTGCTCCAAAATCACTGCTTTTTACCCGACAGCTCCAAGCATAATTCCTTCACTACAGAGACCAGATGATTTCAAGAATCCAGTACATTACCCTGGATAACCTGGTTTTGGTGGACTCGCTGCTGCTGCAGAGGAAGTACCACTGCTGTTCAAAACCGCTCTGACCATTCCATTGTTCTAATTTTCTGCCTTTTCGTGGCAGAGTCTGTTGTGTTTACTTTTTCAGAAGAACTCCGAGGGACATGAAGACCTGATAAACCATGATAACACTAGTGATGGACAACAGAAATGATGTTTTCCCCTCCCTTTATGGTAACACCAGGTGATGATATTACACATGACATGTGAATTAATTGAACTTGAATAAATTGGCTGTCACAATTAGAGATTTGATCAAAATCAGCAACCACTGCAGTCATTCTTATTGGCTTTTGTGAACACACCAGTGGCTGCTATCAAACATATTACCAAATTGGGAGAAGGTAAATGTAAATGGCCACAAATTGGTACTTGATGCACTTGGTGCTACACAAAACAATGTTTCTTTGGCTCTCAGCTGTATCCAGGCACAATTGTAGATGCAGTCAGTTTCTGCTTCAATTATAAGAGAAGGTGAAGAAAGCACTTTTCCCATTGAAATTTGGAAAATAATTTGGGACCGTGCCGCTGACTTTGAAAGAGAATTCCAATCCTGGTGGAACCTAGTGAAATTTGACCTGAGACCTCATTTTAAATACAGCCACGGTTTTTGTGTTAACCATACACAATGCCTCAGTGCATTTGATTTTCCCTGTTATAGCATTAGAACTGAATTACGACGGAGCCATTCTCTATTTTTTCTGAACATAGAGAATGAGCCCATCAAATTGGTAAGAAATGGTAAACTATTAATTTGGAATCTTGTATTGCCCGAGAACAATAAGAGTTCATCTGTGAAAGCAATGCAATCATAGCTCAAGACATTTGTTAAGATACAGAGCAAAATATCTGTCATTTTGAAATTTGTCCTAATGAGGCTTTTGAAACAGTTCCTATATACATAGGCAATGGATGTGCATGCTTTAGAACTATCTGTGATCTTGTCCTTGTAGAAAATGTAGTAGATACTAAAAATCATTCAAATTTCTGTGCTTGTAACTTTACTAAGATTTCAGGATGTGACTTTTTCTTGTGAAGCCCCAGTCACTTCTCACTACCTATTGCAATCTAACTACACAATGATTCACAAACTGATGCCTACTCCTATTGAGATGAAACCTTCTTTGGTAAGACAACTGCTGCTCCATCAGAACTTGGTTGAGATCCTCAAGAAAATCAAGGAAAGCAGACAGAAGACCCCAGTGCATGTTCATCACAATGTAAGACACACCGTATCTTGGAAAGAGTGAAGAAAGATGTCGAGCACAGGTGGTGGGATACTCTTTTGGGTGGTCTCCTACTGCCACAGGTGTCCTGAACAGTGTGTGTGTCATCCCATTGTTATCCTTTTGATACTAATTCTGTTTGGTTTCATTTTTATCAGCAATCCTAGTCATTATGAATTAGAAGATAGTGAAACAGTTGACAAGATTGACGTCTATAGTTAATGCACACAATTTGGCTGATGCCCCCTTCACTGTGGAAATCCCTAAGATATTTGACACAAAGCAATTATGAATTTAGCATATGTGTTTTACAGTAATCCTGACTTTCTTTTATGATTTTGTGAAAATAATTTTTGATTTTTAGTGAATTGTTTTAGATTTTTTTTAAGCTAATGCTTATATTATGATTTGTTTATTGCTTTTGCTTTGATTATTTGTGATTTGTTTTAACCATTTTTTGAAATTGTTATAAAAACAATGTTTTAATTGATTAACTATTTGTGAAAATTGTTATGACATTCAATATTAATTATGTTTGTTTATTGTCTCCTTTTTCCCCTTCTTTTTCCTATCCTTTTTTTTTTTTTCCTCCTTTTCTCTTTTCTCTCTCACCTCTCATATTGTCTCTGCTTTTCGGGATATGCTACCAACGTACGGCAAGACTGATTGGCAACACTCCAGAGCTCTGCTGAGGAAGATCCCTTCAAGACAATCGTGAGTCACAGGGTCGTGTGAGAGTCTGTCAGAATTTTCCCTCATCTGCCTCACAATCGTCCTTGGGAGACCACTAAAGAGAAGACCCCCCCACTGTCTAGAATCTCTGGCTCTGAAGGAAAAAAGTCACACGCCAACAGGGCTCTGAGATCTGAAAGCTCAGTGTTAAGCTATTGTTTTCACAAGTGTGTTTGCTGTATGCTAAGAAGGGGGCACCGTGCCCCGTTTGCAACAATAGCAGCTCTGGGAGCTGTCCCACCTCTTGGCCGGGCTGGACTTCTCCTGTGTTTCAGGTGGTCTCCCATAGAAGACCCTCACCTGTTTTACAACCACCGTGACAGACAGACTGAGATGTAAGAAGCCTTTCCATCAAGGACTGAGACATGAACCTCCTAAAAGGCCCCTCTGCTCCTTCCAAGGACTGGGACTGAAACCCCCAGCCCGGGAGAGGCGTGTGGGGGAGGCAAGCTGACCGAAGCGAGATGTTTGCCTGCAGGTTGTGACCACTGGAGCAAGAAAACAATGGCTTTCATTTACTGCTGAGAACATGGACTTCCTGTTACATCTGTTTCCTATTGTATCTGTTCCCCCCCCCCCCAAAATTTTCACCAATAAAATCCTCTGAGTTAGCTAGAGCCTTTGAGATCTCCCCAGGGTAGCAGGCGGACCCTCGACTGGACTGGACCAAAGGACTTCGTCTCTACGTTGGTAGCTATATCCCCTCTCCTTCCCTCTCTCTCTCCTCTTTCTCTGTCTTTTTCTCTCCCTTAATCCCTCTATCGCATTTTTGCTCTGGTTATTTCAATAAAACTGCATTTGATTTGATTATCACTGCAAACCCCTTTGTACCATGTTGGTTTTTGCACTCTGAGATCATTCCTACGAACCATCAGGTCATCTGGTCACTAGGACGGATCCTGACAGATGGCTTTGCAGAATGGCTGGTATTACTGCATAGTGGTACAGAGTTAATATTGGGGTGCAAGGAAGCAGCATTTTTGAATTTCACTAGACTTAATATGGAATGTTAGGGGAAGAACCAAAGAAGAAAAAGGGAGGGATCAAGGTGGTTTGGAGAGAAATAGACATAGGAAAATACAGGAATAATAAAATAAGTAGAGTCAGTCATGCTGAGAGATGCTGATAAATGGTGATCAGTGTGCTTGTAAGGCCCTGCCTTGCACCTGTACCCTGCACTGTTCCACAGTACCCTGTTTCCTCATTAGACTCAATGTGCATTTTCTGACTGCTCTGCAGAGGCAGTGGGATGTGGTGGAGTCAGATGAGAAACCTTTTTGCACTCTTGTCTGTGTGTATGAACATGTCTGTATGAATATGTCCAAAGGCCAGATAAACAGTGATCCATAGGGGGTTGATAAAGGTAACCTTTATCATGGTATACCATGATAACTTATCCTTTGGGGCTCAGTAATCTAAAGATTTATAGAATGGTAACTAAGGCCTTATGGATAGGCCTTAGTTCCCCTAATCACCCATTTTTTCCTCTAAAAATACACGTGACATCAGGTTAGTTATAATTTAAACATGAATTTCTTAAAAAAGAATCACCATAAGACTACAGGACAATGTCACTTCCCTGTTGTCCTCTTCAGTTAAGTTTCAAGCTTCCAGAAAAATAGTTGTATTTAAAAACGCATGGATTCTAACTTGGCCCCTTCCTGGAGTGCCATGGTCATGAATGCCAATGCCTTAAATGATTCCTAAATATTTTTACCTTTGTATTAGATATTACACACAAAGAAGGACACCCTTCCATTCAGAAAAGTCAGTTTCATTATAATGAAAAACACAGAAGGATAACATAGGGACTAATGATCCTTTATTTTCAGAAAAAAAGGGATGAGAATTTATGTTTTGGTGCTCTGTAGCCATCCATGTGGACAACATTCCAATATGCCAAGGTATGTGTCCAAAAGGTACAGGGGAAGCCATTCCCCAGAGCCTGCAGGGACAGAGGCGCAGGGCAGGGACACCGTAGCACAGCCTGGGCTGCACAGGGCACAGGCATGTGCAGCAGCTGCAAGACAGCCCTGCCAGAGCCAACTTGGGCAGCACTTTGGCCATGGCTGCTGGGCCTGGGCCTGAGGCAGGAGCAGGAGACAAGTGACCCTTGCAGGCCTGGGTCCTCATTGCCCCCTGCTCAGCAGCCTGGCAGGGGCCGCCCCATGCTCCTGCCCTTGCCATTGCACATCCCCACATGCCAGTGCCCATCCCGGCAAGAGCCCTGAGCAAGGAGGGAGGGACAGCATCTGCCTGGCCAGGGGCTGGGGCTCAGGCCTTGGCCCTTGGCATTCCTCAAACACATCCAGCTTTGCTCTGCACCAGAGACACCTTTGCCTTGTTTGTCCCCAGCTGCCATCACTGCCTCCAGTGTTCTGCTCTACCTGGAAGCTGGGGACACTTTCTCAGTTGCGTCCCTCAGTGGGACCCATTAAAACTTCAAGAAAGTTCAGAGTTTCAATTTAATTTTGTGTTCTTGAGAAGTTTTTTGAACACTCTCTCAGGGACTGAATCTGATGTAAACAATCCCAAATCCCCAAGAGGCTCATTAAAGTCCTTGTGCTGTGTCTGTGCTGCTGAGCTTTAAAGGAACAGCTCTACCCAGGGCCAGCACTTCTCCCAGCCCAGCAGGGCTGAGGGCTCTGCCTGCAGGCACTGAGGGGACAGGAGCCAGGAAGAGACAGGCTGAAGGCAATCAGGATAGGGAAGACATTGAGCTGAGACTTCACTTGGGGAAAGATCTTCACAGTCGTCTACGTGGTGAGTTCTCTGTGGCACAGGAGGAGGAGGAGGATGTGCTGCAGAGCAGGGCTGCCCTGGGCACCGTCAGAGGGACTGGACATGACGGCTCATGCTGCCAGGGACGGCTGCAGGCGGTGAAGCTGGGGCTGCAGCCAGAGCTGCTCTGAGCTCCAGCTCATGCCCAGCTCATTTCTGAGGGGAGTTTTCATGAACTCATTCAGGGCTAGGGTTTCCTGCTTTGGTCTCTGCTTTCCTGAATCTGTGCTCCCACTTTTCCCTGTCTCAGCTTGGTGGCAATGGAAACCAGGCTGGGCAGGGCAGAGCAGAGCTTAGACTCCTAAATCATCACACTGAGGATTCCTGGGCACCTCAGCAAGTGTCTGCACCTGCCCAGCCTCCAGATCCATGCAGCATCACCTTTCCATGGTGCCCAGGCTGGGCGAGCTGTTCTTTCATCCCTGCAGGGCCCAGCAGCTGCAGGGCAGGGCTGGCCCAGGGGCTGGGCTGGGCTCTGGCAGCTCTGGCAGGGAAGGAGCCCGGGGCCACAGGAGCAGCTGGGGCTGGGACAGCTCCAGCAGCAGAGCCATGGGCAGGCAGGGAGGGAGGCAGTGCTGAGGGAAGCCCTGCTGCAGGGCAGATGTGGCACCTGCCGGGCCTACCCTGCAGGGCAGACACTGCCCTGAGCAGCACAGCTCTTGTGTCCCCTCGCAGCCAGCACAGCCCTCAGCCCGGGGGCTCGGGGCCTTCAGTCCCTCCTGGGCCGGCAGAGCAGCCCCAGAGATGAAGGGCATCTCTGCGGCCATGTGCCCATTCCCTGCTGACCAGGGCCTGAGGGCCACTGTCCTGCCCTGCTGCTGCCTGGCAGGGGCTGGGCAGGGCTGCCCAGGGAAAGGCTTTTCCTCAGGCCCGGCTCTCTCTCTCTCCTTGCCTTGCCCAGGTGCTGCTGGCATTGCTGAGGGGCTCTCTGCAATGGCAGTTCCAGCTGCAGGGCCAGGCCCAGCCCTTGGGCTCCTCCTGTGCAGGCTGAGCACAGCAATGGGGTGTCCCAGCTCCCTGTGCCCGGAAAGCTCTGGGCAGGGCAGCCTGGGAGGCTGGCAATGAGCCCACTCTCCTGACTCTGGGAAAGGCAGGAGCCCCTTTGTGTGCCAGGGATCCCTCTGCTCTCAGCAGTGTCTCCTGACTGTCCAGGGTAACACTGGAGTGGATTTCAGAAAGGTGCAAGTGCAGGGCAGCTGGAACAGGACAGAGGGACAGAGCAGCTCCTCTCAGTCTGTACTAAGCCTCAGACAATCCTCCTGCCTCTCTGTAGTCTCTGTTCTTCCACAGTGCAGCAGAATCTCTCATTCTGCCTCCTGCAATCCCCATCCCTTCATGCAGAAAACTCCTCTGCCTTAGGAGAACATTCTTTATCCAAGTCCCAAAACCAGGACTGGACCCTGCCCTCAGTGTTCCCCTGCACTGACTGGGGGCCCAGGCTTACTCCTAGGTGTCCTGCAGGCCAAGGTCCAGCTCCTCACACAACATTGGCCAGCAGCAATCAGGACTCCAGAATAAAAGTTGAAGGAAGATCTCCTAGACATAGATGGGGTGGTATTTAGTGTCTGGAATGGGTCTATGAGAAAGGGCTTTGACCTTTTGGAGAGAAATCACCCCTCAGTTATCACTGTCATGCCTTGTTCAAAAGGTTCCAATGTCCAGAGACAGCAAATGTCCAACAGCAGCTCCATCAGGCACTTCCTCCTGCTGCCATTGGCAGACACGCGGCAGCTGCAGCTCCTGCACTTCTGCCTCTTGCTGGGCATCTCCCTGGCTGCCCTCCTGGGCAACGGCCTCATCATCAGCGCCGTAGCCTGCGGCCACCACCTGCACACGCCCATGTTCTTCTTCCTGCTCAACCTGGCCCTCAGCGACCTGGGCTCCATCTGCACCACTGTCCCCAAAGCCATGCACAATTCCCTCTGGGACACCAGGGACATCTCCTACTCAGGATGTGCAGCTCAGGTTTTCTTCTTTCTCTTCTTCATTGGAGCAGAGTTTTCCCTCCTGACCATCATGTGCTACGACCGCTACGTGTCCATCTGCAAACCCCTGCACTACGGGACCCTCCTGGGCAGCAGAGCTTGTGCCCACATGACAGCAGCTGCCTGGGCCAGTGCCTTTCTCTATGCTCTGCTGCAAACAGCCAATACATTTTCCCTGCCCCTGTGCCATGGCAATGCCCTGGGCCAGTTCTTCTGTGAGGTGCCCCAGATCCTCAAACTCTCCTGCTCACACTCCACCTTCCGAAATATTTGGATTTCATTTCTTGGTGTCTGTTTAAGTTTTGGTTGTTTTGTGTTCATTGTTTTCTCCTATGTGCAGATCTTCAGGGCTGTGCTGAGGATCCCCTCTGAGCAGGGACAGCACAAAGCCTTTTCCACCTGCCTCCCTCACCTAGTTGTGCTCTCCCTGTTTGTGAGCACTGGCTTTGTTGCCTACCTGAAGCCCCCATCCATCTCCTCCCCATCCCTGGATCTGGTCCTGTCAGTTCTGTACTCGGTGGTGCCTCCAGCCCTGAACCCCCTCATCTACAGCCTAAGGAACCACGAACTCAAGGCTTCAATATGGGCAATGATAACTGGATGGTTTCAGGAACATTAAACTGCTGTCCAGTTTCTGCCAATCAGTTGCATTAAAAGTCATCTCTGATACTACTTGGAGTTGGTGGTCAATTGGTTCTTCCCTTTCTTTTGTTTTATTTTTTTATAATTGCAACAAAGTATGGTCTTTTTTTGTGACATTTCTTATTTTTTTTCTCTGTAACTTCCCTGCGGCCCCAGACTGTGCCAATGAGGAGCTGGCCTCTTGGTACTTTTAAATAAACTAAAGGATCTCCATGTAAAGTTTTCACAAGAGTTCCCCCTTTTGTTGCATTCTCTGTAGCTGCAGCAGCAATGTCTGTGTGCAGAGCTGGGGGCAGATCAGGGCTGGCACAGCAGCTGTGCCAGCAGCAGCAGCACTTGGTGTTGCCAGTGCTGCTGCCATGGCCCTGCCCCGCTGCCCTGGTGGCCCTGGTGTTGGTGCAGGGCCTGAGTGCTCTCGGGGCCGGGCACAGCCCTGGGGGTGGCAGTGCCGGGGCTGCAGCAGGGACAGGCCATGGGCACTGCTGGGGCAGCGCTGACGCCTCAGCCCAGGGCCTGGGGGCTCCAGGCTCCTTGTCCAGGCTCTCTCAAGAACAGGCCCAGGCCAATGCTCAGCCCAGAAAAGCCCCGTGAGCAGCCCCAGGCTGGCCGTGGGCAGGCTGGGGGCAACCAGCATGGCCGGGGCTCTGCAAGGGCCCTGGGGCAGACGGGAAGGAGCAGCAGAGCAGGGGCTGATCCATCCCCAGTGCGCTGCACAGCCCAGGGCAGCGTCCCAGAGCGTCCTCATGGAGCTGCCAACAACATCCCCCCTCTGCAGCCCGGGCCTCTCCCCCAGCTCACACAGGTGCCCCATCCTGGCAGGCACAGACACAGGTGCCCCATCCTGGCAGCACTGGCTCAGGAGCCCCTGTTTGCATTGCACAGAGCAGGGGGAGCACCCCCATGCTGTTGCTGTGGGGACATGAACCTGAGGGAGCACAAATGCCATCAGTCCCTGGGGCCATCAAAGGCTGGGGGATGGCAGGGAAACCACTCAGGTTTGTTGTGACAAACCTTTGAGATCATCAAGTCCAACCTGCATCCTAACACCACCCCGTCTGCCCCGAGCCTCCTCTAGATCATAAAAGCCCAGCTCCTTCAGGTCTTTTTCACCCGATTTCTGTTCCAGGCCCCTCCCCAGCCTTGTTGCCCTTCTCTGGACACGCTCCAGCCCCTCCATTGCCTTCCTAAATTGGGGGCCCAGAACAGGACACAGCACTCGAGGTGTGGCCTCACCAGTGCTGAGTGCAGGGGAAGAATCCCTGCCCTGCTCCTGCTGGCCACATCATTCCTGATCCAGGCCAGGAGCCATTGGCCTTCTTGCCCACCTGGGCACACTGCTGCCTCATGTCCAGCCTGCTGTCCATCAGTGCCCCGGGTCCCTTTCTGCGAGGCCGCTGTCCAGCCACTCTGTCCCCAGCCTGTAACACTGCAGGGGTTGTTGTGTCTAAAGTGCAGGACCCAGCACTTGGTCTTGTTCAACCTCACCGTGTTGGATTTGGGCCCTGGATCCAGCCTGTCCAGGTCCCTCTGCAGAGCCCTCCTACCCTCCAGCAGATCCACACTCACACCCAGCTTGGTGTCATCTGTAAATTTGCTGATGCTGGACTCCGTCCCCTCATGCAGATCATCAATGCAGATATTGAAATCCACGCTGGCTGGCTCTGATCCCTCGGCCATCCTGTGGGTGCCCTGGGATGGCACTCAAGGTGATCTCTTCCATAACCTTGCCGGGCACCCATGTCAGGCTGACAGGCCTGGAGTTGCCCAGCTCCTCCTTCCAGCCCTTCTTGGGGATGGGCTCACATTGGCACCTCCAGTCCTCTGGCACCTCCCTGCTGAGTCAGCACTGATGGTAAATGATGGAGAGCAGCTTGGGGAGCTCATCCACCAACTCCCTCATCCCACTGGGATGGATCCCATCTGCTCCCAGAGAGACCTGTGAGCATCTGAGTGGCTCAGCAGGTCCCCAGCTGCTTGCTCCTGGATTACAGGGGGCTGTTCTGCTTCCTGTGCCCACCCACCAGCTCAGGAGAACACTTGTCCTGAGGACAACCTGTCTTATTCTTGAAAATTGGGGCAAAGAAGGTGTTAAGCAGCTCAGCTTTTCCTTATGTTACCTATTATATTCCCCACTGCCTCCAATAAAGATTAGATTTTCTACTTATCCCTCCTTTTGCTATTAGGCTCGTTTTAAAACATTTTTTTAGTATTTTTCACAGAAGTGGCTGGGTTATGTTTTATTTGACCTTTTACCACTCTACTTTTCTTTCTGCATGACCTAACAACATCCTTAAACACTTCCTGAGATGCCTGATCTTCTTTCCAATGGTGACACACTCTTTTTTTCCCCTCAGTTCCCACAAAAGATCCATGCCCAGCCAGGACAATAATTAGCTGGCTCAACTTTAGCACAGTGGCTGCTCCTTCTCCCTCAAGTTTTCTTTCTTGAAGTGTGTCCATCATTCCTGGACACCTTTGTTTTTAAGGACTGTTTCCCTTAAAAAGTCAGTATCTGATTTGGTATTCTCCAAATCTGCAGCCTGAATAAGCCAACGTGTGCCCTCCATAATTCCCGTGATGAAGTTTTGTTGCAGCCCCTCTTTCTTTCATAGAATATTGGAAACTCTGTTATTTGTGGTGACTTTGCCTCAGGCAGCCTTCAACCACCACATTCCTCACCAGCCCTTGTGTGCTTGTGAACAGCAGGAGACAGAGCTTTCCTTGGGAGTGCGACTGTTACCAAAAATTTGGCAAAATAATAAAACCCCATAACCCTAATGTAGGACTAAGAAGCAGCATTTTTTATTTGGCCAGATGCACGGGGGGATAGCTCCTCCCAAAGCTGTGCATGATGAGTGCTGGAAGGTTTCTGTTTATATTCTGCATTTTGCATACTTATTCATTGATGGTCCTGGACTAAACACACATATGAAAATCATTTCCCCAAAATCATTAACATATTTCCCCTCCCCTTTACCCATGCACTCTCCTGTCCTGGGGGGGTCTCTCTGGTGGTCCCTGGTGCTCATGGACCCCAATATTCCAGTGGGCCTGGCTGAGCTGGCAGGACACTGAGGCTGGTGAATTTCAGTTCCCCTTCTCACACAATGGGCATTGTGTGGTTTCCATAGGCCTGGGGTTTTGGAGATCCAGCATTGTGTGTGCTCACCTGGTGTAGACAATTTATCATCTGGTAACATGAGGTCACAGAGTGGGCTATGATATCACAGAGTGAGTTATGTGAGGTCATCAAGCAGCTGCGACATCATAGACTGCCTCTGTGACATGACAGAGCCAGCTCTGAAATCACAGGGCAGAGGTCTGACATCATAGAGGAGATAATGACAACACAGAGTTGGCTGTGACATCAGAGACCATCTGTGTGACATTGATAATGAGTTGTGACATCACAGAGCAGGCTGAGACATCATGGAGGGGCGGTTGTGTGACATCACAGGAGGGCTGTGTGACTTCACAGAGTGGGTTGTGGCATCAAAGACCACCTTAGCGATATCAGAGAATAAACTATGACATCACAGAGCAGGCTGTGACATCACAGGAGGGCTGTGTGAGGTCACTGGGTTGGTCACTCTGCCTCAGCCCCTCCTCACAGTTTTCCCCCTGAAGTCCAAAGTTGTTCATGCCCAGCAGGGTCCCCTATCCCCTGGTAGCCCCCTGGCCCACCTGGAGCCACAGCCTCCCTCAGTGATGTTCCAACAAGATCAACCCCATAACCTGACACAGGGACAAGGGGCTGGGCTGTGTGACCAGGACATCAAGGACGTGGATTATCCAGGTCACTGGGGCCTGGTATGGGGTCCCAGGGCAGGAAAGATGTCTGGCAGCTTGAGCAGGGCCTGGGAAGGGCAGCCAAAGTGGGGCTGGAGCCCTTGGGCTGTGAGCAGAGGCTGAGGGAGCTGGGCTTGTCCAGCCCAAAGCAGGGAAGGCTGAGGGGCTCCTCATCCCAGCCTGGCAGTGCCAGCCAGGAGTGGATGGAGAACACAGAGCCAGGCTCTTCACCGGGGGGGCTGGTGGGAGAAAAATGCCAGTGGGTGGAAGGGGAAAGACGGGAGATCAGCCAGGAGAGGAGGAGTTGAAATGAGTCAGGCTGGTTTTAGCATTTCCTCAACACTAAAATCAGCCTGAACCCTTTCTCCATCCACCACTGACAGCTTTGCAAAATATGAATTGTTCAGGCTGCTTTGCCGCAACTCCAGGATGGGAATCCTGATACAACAACTTAATTCTATTTACATCTATCACAGAACCATATTTTTCTCAAATTAATTTAAGTATGGAAATTACTTGTGGATGGTGGACATGTCAGATGCTGCTGGGACATTGCACATGGCTCAGGGAAGAGCGTGATTGTTATTGAATTGTATCCTCTTCAACCATGGTCTGTTGGCCATGAAGAGAAACTTCCTGTGCCTCTGAGTCTCACCAGTTCCTGACCCCCAAAGGACACAAATCTGGTGAGTTCAGGTTCCCACTCCAGTGGTGGCACCTGCACCTCCCTCCATCCCCAGAGCAGAGCTCCCTTGTCCCAGAGAGTCCCTGGCAATGCAGGGATGAAGGAAACAGGACAGGCTGTGGGGATCAGGGGCAGGGCACAGCCAGGGATTTGAGGTGGTTGTGAGCCCAGGACAGGTTGTGGCCCTTGGCCTTGGTGAGCCTCATCCCATTGTCCTGGGCCCATGGCTCCAGCCTGGCCAGATCCCTCTGCAGAGCTTCCTGCCTTCCAGCACAGCCACGCTGCCACCCAGCTTGGGCTCATCTGGGAACTGACTGACGGTGACCTCGATGGCCTCATCTGTGGGAATCCACAAAATCAGAGGGTTTTGGGAAAGCTGCAAAAGGCAGGCTTCAGAGACAGCAGAACTGTGATTAGAGCTAAGCAGCAGCCATGAGATAGGTTCATCAGAAAAATTATTTAAAAAGTAGAAAAACAAGGACAATTAGTACAATAGTCTGTTTATTAACGCTTGTCTAGAATAACTTCCTAAGCTAAAGAAAAGTATATCTAGCAGGACATTAGGAAGTTTGAAGCTTAATAATGGAACTCTGTGCATTGTGTTTTAAGGCTTACACGCATGTATTGTATTCAAAAAAAGCAAGCATTGTTTTAACCAAAGGTACATGTGCTTGTAGTTGTTGGATAGAACTACTGTCAATATGCTTTTGCTTTGTGGGATTGGTCAAAAAACTTATAAAGTAAGTTGTAACATTAAGTTCTTGGTCTGCTGCTTAGGATGTGAGCTGCTGGTATCTTCCCATTGTCACAACCATGTAATGAGAATGATGCTGAAAAATAAAACAGCTCAAGGCACGTTCCACAGCAGTCCCATCCCATTTGTGATTTGTACATAGCCCCCAGCTGGCAATATAATCAACATCATCAGTAAAGAGATTTCACAGACCTGACCCCAATCCTGAGCCCTGGGGACACCCCTGGATGTGACTCCATTCCTCAGCTGCTCTGAGTGCCAGGGGTTGGATGAGGGAAATGGTAGGGAGGGGGTAGGGACAAAGTGTGATTGATTGTCAGCCATGAAGGGTCTTGATTTTCATATTTGTTCAGACTGCATGAGGAGGGGCTGGGGATCAATATCAACTGGGGATTGCTGATAGTAATCTATAAACACAGTAAGAAAATTAAAGAGGAAAAAACATTTTTCTCTTCTGTGTTTTCAATATATTAGATTCACTTTGAATACACTTCTGAAATTTGTCTAATTAACCACAGAAGAACTGAAGATTTGAATTATTCCCATGGGCTTGTCTTGTTTGGGTGTTTTGAACAAATCTTAATCAGCTTTTTTCACTGCATTTCTCAAATGAGAAGCTCAAGAAAGAAGAGGTCTCTGGAAAAGTAAAATTCATCACCAGCCTACAAGGTGCTGAGGATCCATCCTGATCAGAGCAGGGATGAACAGAAATGGGCACAGCTTTGTGGCTGCCCCAGCTTTGGGATGGGCCCTGGGCCTAGAGCAGGAGCAGCTCTTGAGGGCCCCAAGGCCGGGGCTCTTGTGCTGCCCTGGGCAGATGGGATGGCAGCAGGGGCTGCAGAGCTCTCAGCATCTCCTGCACAGGAGAGCAGGGCACCCAGGGAGCCTCCTTTCCCTTGGCCAGGCACGTTCCCCCATGCTGGGACTGAGTCCTGTGGCAGCTGCAGCTGCTGCTGTGCCCTTGCCAGGGCCTGAGGCCGTGGGGCAGTGCCCAGAGCAGGCTGGCCTGAGCAGAGCTGTGGGGCCAGAGCCGGCTGGGCTGGGCTGGGGAGAGGCCCTTGGTGCTGCCCAGAGCTCAGGGCAGCTGGCAGAGCTTGCAGGGAGCTGGGCTGGGCTCAGAGAGCCTGGCCCAGAAACCATCAGTGTCCATCTCAGCCTGGCTGAGCATGCAGGGGCCAAGAAGAGCAGCCCAGGGTCTGCAAGTTCTCTGTGTGGGAGCTGAGTTTGTGAGCCCTTGAGCCCTGCCAAGTGCTGGGGCTGCACTCCAGCTCCAGAGGAGATGGGACAGATGGGAGCAGAAACAAATCATTCCTGCTGCATTCCTTCTTGTGTTTGCTTGTACAGTGACCTGGATGCATATGTAGAGGACGTGATTTATGCCAGATAACACTGGTAGAGTGAGAAGAATAAAGGTATTTACCTAAAAATAATATTTCATGCATAATACACAATGAGTAATAAAAGACACATATGATCAGAAGAGCATCTGAGTTTTTCAGAGGATGAGAGACTCATTGATATTTCCAGTAGTCAAACCTGTTCAAATACTTTTCTCAGAGCTTCTTTGAGATTAGAGGTGACCAGCAGAGGCCAAGGTCAGCCAGAGCTCTCTGTCCTGGTAACTTTTGTCTGAGGATTCCCCTGCATATAGGGAATTTTTGAGGGCGAGTATCAAATTTGGCCATGGGCGCCTGGAAAGACAGAAGATTCTTTTCCATAGGAAGGAAAGTAGAGAGCCTCAGTGCTTCAAGAGCTGATGAGAGGCAGCCCTTAGCATTCCAAGATCAGCTGGACCTGTCAGGTGGCCCCTGGGAGGCCAAACCAACCAGACCTGTTCCATCTCCCCTTGGTTCCATGAGGCCCCGCAGTGTCACAATGCTCCCCTTGCTTCGGCAGTGTCACAATGGCCCCGTGCTTCCATGAGGCCCTGCAGGGTCACAGTGGCCCTTTCATTCCATGGGGCCCCACAGTGTCACAGTGATCCCCACAAAAAGGAAACCACGGAGCCCCAGTGTTTCAGGGGCTGATGAACTGCAGTGATCAGAGGCCAAGGACATACAGATCTGTCTCTCCTGGCAGCTTCGTCTGGGAGCAAGTCTTGGTTATTTAAAATTATCAATGTGGAATCCCCATTTCAGCCACTTCTCCCTGGAGGAGAAGGCCAGTTCTTCTCCACAGAAAGGAAAGCACAGAGCCCCTGTGTTTGGAAGACAGGTGAGACCCGGCCCTCAGGAGGCCAAGGCCAGCAAGACCTGTCTGTTATGGCAGATTATGTATAGGAGCATTCCTTACATATAGGACTTTTGGAGGTGGAATCCCAATTTCAGCCATTTGCACCTTGAGAAGGATGTTTCTTTTCCATAGGAAGGAAAGCACAGAGCCCCAGTGTTTGAAGGCAGGTGAGACCCCAGCTCTCAGTAAGCCAAAGGCAGCTGGACTTGTTGGTAATGGCAGCTTTTGTCTGGGAGCAAACCCTGCATATTGGGAATGTTGGATGGGGAATCCCATTTTGGCCATGGATGCTTGAAAGAGAAAGGCAGTTCTTTTCCATTTGAAGAAAAGCCCAGAGCCCCAGGGTTTCAGGGGTACAAGAGACCCTCGACATGTCAAGGGGAGTTGGAGCAGTCAGGCCAAGCCAACCAGACCTGTTCTCTGTTCCCTTGTTTCCAAGGGGCAGCTCTGGAGTGTCACAGTGGTGGTGTCACATTGGATCCTTGTTTCCCTGAGGCCCAGATGTGTCACACTGGCCTCTTGTTTCCATGGAGCTCCACAGTGTCACAATGGTCCCTGGATTCCATGAGGCCTGGCAGTGTCACAGGGGTCTCCTTGGAGCTGCAGTGTCACAATGGACCCTTGGTTCCATGGGGACACACAATGTCAGAAGGGTTTCCTTGGTTCCATGAGGCCCTGAAGAGACCCGTGATTCAACGAGGCCTCCAAGTGTCATCATGGCCTCCAGGATTCCATGAGGCCCCAAAATGTCCCAATGGACCTTTGGTTCCATGGGGTCCGGCACTGTTCCATTAATCCTTAATTCCATGGGGCAGTCCGGTGTCACAATGACCTCCTTGGTTCCATGGTGCCACACAGTGTGACAACTGCCCCTTGGCCTGCCAAGACTCCACAGTGTCACAGTGATTCCTTGCTTCTGTGAGGCCTTGTAGTGTCACAATGGCCCCTTGGTTCAGTGAGGCCTGTAGTGCCACAATGGTCTCCATGATCCCATAAGGCCTTGAGGTGTCACAACAGACCATTGGTTTCATGGAACCCCGCAGTGTCACTATGGTCCCCTTGGCTCGACAAGGCCCTGAAGTGCCACAATGACCCTTTGGTTACACAAGGCCTTCAAGTGTGAAAATGGCCTCCATGGTTCCATGAGGCCCTGCTGTGTCACAATGGACCTTTGGTTCCATGATGCCACAGAATGTCACAATGGTATCCTTGGTTCTACGGTGTCTGAATGGACCCTTCATCCCATGGACACCCACAGTGTTCACTGCAGTCCCCTTGATTCCACCAGGCCCTGCCATGCTCTAATGGCCCCTTGGTTCCAGTGGGTCCCAAAATGTCAGAACAGTCTCCATTGTTCCCTGAGGCCCCACAATGTCACTGTGCTCCCCTTGGTTCCACAGTGCCCCACAGTGGAACAATGGACTCTTGGTTCCATGAGGTTCCTCAGTCCCAATGGTCTCCGTGGATCTGCAGTGTCACGCTGGCGCCTTGGCTCCGTGTGGCCACGCTGTGTCACAATGGCTCATGGTTCCATGAGGCCACACAGTTTAACAAGGGACCCTTGGTCCTACAAGGCCTTGCTGTGTCACAATGGATTTGTGGTTCCATGAGCTCTCACACTGCCAGCAGCAGTCTCCTTGATTCTGGAGTGCCAGCAGTGACCCTTTGTTCCATGAGGTTCCGCAGTAGAACACGGACACCTTGGTTCCATGAGGTTCTGCAGTGTCACAATGGACCCATGGTTCCACCAGGCCTTGCTGTGTCACAATGGCCCCCTGCTTCCAAGAGGTTTCTCAGGGTCACCATGGTCTCCTTGGATCTGCAGTATCACAATGGACCATTGGTTCAATGTGGCCCAAATGTGCCAAAATGGATTTTGGTTCCATGGGGTTCTGCTGTGTCACAATGGACCCTTTGTTCCATTAGTTTGCACAGTGTCACAGCTGACTCCTTGGTTCTGTGAGGAACCATTGTGAGCAAATCTCTGAAATATCAGAATAAGGCTCCATAACACTAATTTGCTATTTCAGAGGGTGTCATTTATTCAGGCCTGAGCTCTAGTGAGGAATAACTCATAGCCTTATGTGGACATGGAATTCTACCAGTGTGTTACTTATATACAGTCCCTAAATGTGAATTACAATTTACCCACTTCCATAAAACCCACCCCAGGTCCCCAGATTCACACCTTGTTTTCTCTATCCCTGCACCGCTGAGCCAGATGTCTTCTTCTCTTCACACCATCCTTGCAGGGAAAGCAGCCCCTGCATGCCTTGTTCCTGTGCTGAAAGTTCAGAGGCAGGGTAAAAATGGAATGAACCCTTTTGGTATCAGCCCCAGGCTTTGTGTGGGCAGGCAGAGGCAGGCAGGAGGCAGAGCTGTCAGCAAAGGAAGGGGCCAGCCAGGTGGGGCAGCTGGCAGATGCCAACAGCCTGCAGGGACAGAGGCGCAGGGCAGGGACACCGTAGCACAGCCTGGGCTGCACAGGGCACAGGCATGTGCAGCAGCTGCAAGACAGCCCTGCCAGAGCCAACTTGGGCAGCACTTTGGCCATGGCTGCTGGGCCTGGGCCTGAGGCAGGAGCAGGAGACAAGTGACCCTTGCAGGCCTGGGGCCTCATTGCCTGCTTGTCCCTGCTCAGCAGCCTGGCAGGGGCCGCCCCATGCTCCTGCCCTTGCCATTGCACATCCCCACATGCCAGTGCCCATCCCGGCAAGAGCCCTGAGCAAGGAGGGAGGGACAGCATCTGCCTGGCCAGGGGCTGGGGCTCAGGCCTTGGCCCTTGGCATTCCTAAAACACATCCAGCTTTGCTCAGCACCAGAGACACCTTTGCCTTGTTTGTCCCCAGTTGTCATCACTGCCTCTAGTGTTCTGCTCTAACTGGAACCTTGGGACACTTTCCCAGTCGTGTCCCTTAGTGGGATCCATTAAACATCAAGAAATTTCAATCTTTCGGTTTAAGTTTGAATTAATGAGAAGTGTTTTGAACACTCTCTCAGGTACTGAGTCTGATGTAAACAACATCAAAGCCCTGAGAGGCTTATGAAAATTTTCCTAGTCCACTTATGGAGTAAGATTTCAAAGAGCTTTCAAGAAATACACATTCCTATTTTAAAAGGATGTATTTTATTTTATTTCTCTTTAGAGCATGGGTGATTGCAGCATTCTGTGATTGATATTGACCCAGGGTCTCTCCTCAGCAGCTTTGGCCTGCTCACAGAAGCTGTGCCTGGAGTTCCGACCCAGTGTGGACAACCTTGCTCCACATTGCCCAGCCCCATCCTGTCTGTCCTCACTGCCCTGAGCCCTGCTGTGCTTGGAGATCTGGCTGCACTCAGCCTAAGAGGGGTTTTCCCTTTTTGGGTTTTTTGAAGCTATCAAAAACTCCTGTGTTTCCCCACTGCAAACAGACACACTGCTCAGGTGTGTGCCAGCCCCAGGTGCCACCAAAGCCACTGCAGAGCTGCCCTGGGCCAGCTGTGAGGGTGGATCATCAGCCCAAGCTGCACTGGGCCCCTGCAAGGGGCTGTGGCCATGGGCACTGCACTGACCCCACTGCTGGATTTGGCTGCCATGGCTGCCGAGAGAAATTAAACTGTGCTTGGAAACACTGGGGAGGACTGGGACATACTGGGGAACACTGGGAACGCTGTGGGAGACACTGGGACATACTGGGAGCGATACTGAGGAGGACTGGGACAACCTGGGGACACTGGGGACATTGTGGAGAAGACTGGGGGGCACTGGGGCAACCTGTGGATGACACTGGGAGGAACTGGAATGACTGGGAATGAACTCGGGGGTATTGGGATGGACTGGGCTGTACTGGGAGGGACTGGAGGAGGGTGATTTGGCTGTTCCCACCTCCACCACATCCCATTTGCCGAGCCTCCCGCCTATCACAAGTTGTAGCCAATCAGTGCCAGGAATCCTGGACTAGGGGCGGTGCCTACATGGGCACCATAGTTTATTTTTTGCTTACAACTGTTGTCATGCCCCGCGGCCTTTTTGAGACTTATTGGAGCCGGGACTACAACGCCCGTCATGCCCCGCGCTCCACAGAACCCCGGGATGTGTCCCCATCAGTCCCATAAGTGTCCCCCAAACCCTCCAGGATCCCTCAATGCTCCCTCAGCGCCTATTCGGGGCTCCCATAAGCGCCCCCAAACCCCTGAGTGCTCCCAACTCCACCGATGCCCGGTACAGCCACTTCTGGGAATTCATCTCCTCTCATCCCCCGCAGCCCCGAGCCCCTCAGAACACAGTCCCGTCCCTAAAACTCCTGCCGTGCCCCGGTCCATAAAGGGCCCCGTTAGAGCTCCTTGATCTCCCCGTAAGAGCTCCGTAAGTACTTAAGTTGCCCCGATGATCTAAAGTCGTGGCTCGGACGCAAAAGTGTCCCCCAAGAGCATTCCCGGAACCCCAAACATTTTGTTCGAGCCACTTTCGGGACTACAGCTCCCATCATGCTCCACGGCGCCTCTACAGCCCTATGTCAGCCAAGACTTCATCTCCCGTCATGTCCCGCGCCCCAGCGAGAGCCGTTGCAGCTGTGCCTAGAATTCCCGTGATGCTCCACGGCCTAAATAAACCGTATTATACCCGCGCCTACAATTCCCATCACCCCCCGAGCCCCAGAGAGGCCCATTCCAGCCCCACAAGGGCCCGCCCGGACCCCGAAGGGCCCCAAATTCCCCTCCCTGATCTCCAAGGGCCCCCCTGGACCCCCAAGTGCTGCCCCGGCCCCCAAACTGTCCCTCAGAATCCCTGAGTGCCCCTCCTAGTGCCCACCCGGCCCTCTCAAGTGTCCTCCAGACCCTCAAGTTCTCTCTGAATTCCCTCCCCAGACCCAAAACTGCCCCAAATGTGCGCCAGAAATGTCTCAAGGGACCCCAAAGTGGCCCCTTTTTCCCTGTCTGTGTCAATGACAAAAAAGATGACAAAACGATTTAAAATAGGACTAATTACCATAAAGAAGGAGAAATTGATAGCACACTGGTCAATGAATTAATGAAGGGAATTGTGTTACTTAGAACAAATGATCAATAAATTTTTGCTTGCTAAAACTATATGGAGTTTTAAAAATAAATATTAAAATTTCGTAATACAGATATATAATAATACTATTATAAATAAAAAATCGTTATAATTCTTTCTTATATTTAATTTTATGGGAAAATGCAGAAATTTTTTATGCTTTGGTATGTCATTCTGTAAGAGACGGTCCACAGATCCCCCATCAGCCTCACAACCGCCATCCAGGACAGAGATTGAAGCCCTCCCCATGGACTGAGATGAAACCCTTAAAATTCTAACCCAGGGGTGCTGGCCTGACTGGAGCGGGATGTCTGCCATAGGAAGCAGGAGGTTTCACATAGGAACCAGTCCTAAAACAATGGGCCCTGCTCACTGCTGGCACCGGTTTGTGCTGTTCAGAACTGGACTGTCTGTTCCTGTTCCCAATGGATTTATTCTCCACTGTGCCCTCCATGTGCTGTCCTGCTCCCCTCCCGGCGGTGGATTATAAAAGAGCCCTGAGTTAACCAAAGACTTTGAGACTCTCCCTGATGTGACCAGACAGATCTATTGGCCCGACCACGAGGATTTCACCTCTCTGTTGGTAGCTATTTCCCCCACACAACCCTCCTTTTTCTCTCTGTCTGTCTTTTATCTCCTTTCATTGCATCTGCTGTGGGCACTCAATAAAAGCTGCATTTTTTTTGATTGAAAGTCCCCTGCTGTGTGTCTTTTAGGTATTGGAAAATAATAAAGTACACATAGTTCATAGTGTAAAACGTAGACACCATGCTGTGGGAGTGTGATGGGGAGTGTGCCTCTGTCTGACCTCTGGCAGGCCAGAGAAAAAATGTTATAGGTAAGAAACAATAAACAACCTTGGAAACCAGAGACGAAGAATTCCGACTGCTTCTTCGAAACACCAGGCTGGGAAAAAAGGATTCTCAGGGTCATCCCTGACCACAGAAAACCCGAGAGGCCTTCTGGGTTGTCTGGGTCAACATCAGAGTAAATCTGGAAGTTTTACTTTAGCCTATTAAGCCGTGGTGCTGGGGTCTCGTCTTTTTCCTGGGTGCCATCAAACGCTAACCTGGTATTACTCCCTCTAGGGACTCATTCTTTTATCCCTCTGGTCATCGGGGACCTGTAATCTCTCACGTTCCTTCTCCCCTCTTCTTGATTAGGGTCCCAGTCAGGCTCCAGTAAAGGCATTTTCTCGTCACCTGGGGGCCCAGGTTGGTTTTCTCGCTCCCAAAATTTCATTCCTGCAGTTCTTATTAATAGAGTTTCTTCTGGGGAAAATAGGATGTTACAGATGGAGTTCAGTTCTCCCCATGTATAAATATTAGGGCCTAAAAATGGATCAACTTGACTTACTATTTCACAATTCTTTCTTAAAGTTTCTAACTTGGGATGCAGTCAAGGGAGCGTTTACAAATGCAATCTCACTGGCCACCCCGCCCATGGGAACTTCTCTGAGGGGGAACAATTTTTCCACTTTAGCCACTTTGGACCGGGTGTTACAACATCAGCTGTGGAGGCTGACTGGGTAACTTCACTCTTGGGCATGAGATTCTGAGATGTTTTTTGGCTTCTCGTTTGTGTTGGGGGAGGCAGAGAAGGAGCATTCTGGTGAATAAGGGGTGCATGAGATGGTAGAGGTAAGGGGACGGCAGTGAAGGGTAAAGAGAGTAAGGAGAGGGTTGAGGGGAGAGTGTTGGAGGTATAACTGGGTTAGGAGGTGGTAAAGGAATGACAGCTGAGAGAGGAGGAGGAATTGGGTCCACAGCAAGAGGAATTGGAGGATGGATTTGAGGTACTGCAAGGGTAGGAGGAGGTAAGTGGTCAAGGGGAGTCCCAGTTTTTGTTAACCTTCCCAGCCTTATCTTCTTTTACTTTCCTAGCTTGTTTTCTTTCTTTTAATTTATCGACTCTTGTATTTTCCTCCTCTGAGGTGTACTTTAGCCAACAGTTGATGTTCTGTACGTGATGGGCCTTTTGCAGGAACTTGGGGCAAAACAGAAGGTGCATCACCTTTGAACCGAGAGGCAGGTAACTCAAGAAATGTTTAAAGATGTTGTTAGCTCATGCAGAAAGAAAATTAGAGAAGTGGAAGCTTAAGGCTTAACCAGGCCACTGCTGTGAAGGATAATAAAAATGTTTCTATAACTGCATAAATGGCAAAATGAGGTACAAGAACAATCTCCATTAATTATTAAGGGAGATATGGTTACCAAATATGAGGGAAAGGCTGAGGTACTTAATCCCTTCTTTGCCTCATTTTTCAACAGTAAGTCAAGTTGTCCTCAGGACAAGTGCTCTCCTAAGCTGGTGGATGGGCACAGGGAGCAGAACAGCCCCCTGTAATCCAGGAGGAAGCAGCTGGGGACCTGCTGAGCCACTCAGATGCTCACAGGTGTCTCTGGGAGCAGATGGGATCCATCCCAGGGGGATGAGGGAGCTGGTGGATGAGCTCCCTAAGCTGCTCTCCATCATTGACCATCAGTGCTGGCTCAGCAGGGAGGTCCCAGAGGACTGGAGGTGCCAATGTGAGCCCATCCCCAAGAAGGGCTGGAAGGAGGAGCTGGGCAACTCCAGGCCTGTCAGCCTGCCCTGGGTGCCCGGCAAGGTTATGGAACAGATCACCTTGAGTGCCATCACAGGGCACCCACAGGATGGCCCAGGGATCAGAGCCAGCCAACATGGATTTCAATATCTGCACTGATGATCTGCATGAGGGGACTGAGTCCAGCATTAGGAAATTTGCAGATGACACCAAGCTGGGTGTGAGTGTGGATCTGCTGGAGGGTAGGAGGGCTCTGAAGAGGGAGCTGGACAGGCTGGATCCAGGGCCCAAATCCAGCAAGGTGAGGTTGAACAAGACCAAGTGCTGGGTCCTGCACTTTGGCCACAACAACCCCTGCAGTGCCACAGGCTGGGGACAGAGTGGCTGGACAGCGGCAAGGCAGAAAGGGACTTGGGGGCACTGATGGACAGCAGGCTGGACATGAGGCAGCAGTGTGCCCAGGTGGGCAAGAAGGCCAATGGCTCCTGGCCTGGATCAGGAATGATGTGGCCAGCAGGAGCAGAGCTGCTGTGCAGCCCCTGACATAACTCCAGCTCTGCACACAGACATTGCTTCTGCAGCTCCATAGTAGGCAAGGAAATGGGTATCTCTGCAGAAAACTTTTCTGGGAGACCCTTTAGTTTATTGAAAGCCACTGAGAGCACAGCTCCTCATTGGTGCACTCTGTGGCCACAGTGCAGATGGAGAGAAACAAAATGAGAAATGGCACAAACAATGGCATGCCTTTGTGGACAATATTTAAAAACTAAAACAAAGCAATAAAAAAGAACCAACGACCAAACCCAAGTATAATCAAAGATGACTCTTATTGGGAGTGACTTGCAGAAACTGACCAACAGTTTGTTTCTGAAACCATCCAGTCATCAGTCTCCACAATGCAGCCTTGAGCTCCTGGTTCCTCAGGCTGTAGATGAGGGGGTTCAGGGCTGGAGGCACCACTGAGTACAGAACTGACAGAGCCAGATCCAGGGATGGGGACGAGATGGAGGGGGGCTTCAGGTGAGCAAACACGATAGTGCTGAAAAACAGGGAGACCACAGCCAGGTGAGGGAGGCAGGTGGAAAAGGCTTTGTGCCGTCCCTGCTCAGAGGGGATCCTCAGCACAGCCCTGAAGATCTGCACATAGGAGAAAACAATGAACACAAAACAGCCAAAAGCTAAGAAGGTAGTGAAAACAGAAACTCCAAGTTTCTTGAGGAAGGATTTTGAGCAGGAGAGCTTGAGGATCTGGGGGATTTCACAGAAGAACTGGCCCAGGGCATTGCCATGGCACAGGGGCAGGGAAAATGTATTGGATGTGTGCAGCAGAGCAGTGAGAAAGGCACTGGCCCAGGCAGCTGCTGCCATGTGGGCACAAGCTCTGCTGCCCAGGAGGGTCCCGTAGTGCAGGGGTTTGCAGATGGACACGTAGCGGTCGTAGCACATGACGGTCAAGAGAAAATACTCTGCTGAAATGAAGAAGAGAAAGAAAAAGAGCTGTGCAGCACATCCAGAGTAGGAGATGGCCCTGGTGTCCCAGAGGGAATTGTGCATGGCTTTGGGGACAGTGGTGCAGATGGAGCCCAGGTCGCTGAGGGCCAGGTTGAGCAGGAAGAAGAACATGGGCGTGTGCAGGTGGTGGCCGCAGGCTACGGCGCTGATGATGAGGCCGTTGGCCAGGAGGGCAGCCAGGGAGATGCCCAGCAAGAGGCAGAAGTGCAGGAGCTGCAGCTGCCGTGTGTCTGCCAATGGCAGCAGGAGGAAGTGCCGGATGGAGCTGCTGTTGGACATTTGGTGCCTTTGGGTACAGGTATTTATACAGCATTAACACCTGCCTGGGAAAGAAATGGCAGTGCCAGATTGGACATTTCTTCACTCTGGGGATCGTGGACTGTTGAAAGAAGACTTGAATAGCTGGAGCAAGTCTTTAAGTCTTTCCTGTGTATTTTAGTTGGAATTCCCTTCAAAATTAATTCTCTTCCTGTGAGGGAACTTTGCTAAACTTTATTTGAGTTGGGGTTTGTGTGCTGAGTTTCTGCCTCATCTTCAGCACAGCTCTCAGCCTGAACACTCTGGAGCCCAGAAGGAAATCGGGGCTCCCTGTGCCCCAGTGCAGTCAGCGCTAGTCGCCGCAAAGATGCCGTTTGTTCATTTCACCTCTTTTGATTTAAGTGTGATCACACCTAAAACTTTCTTGAAAACAAAGTGGACTTTGTGAATTCTCCAGTTTAAAGATAATTTTCTCCCAACTCTTCTCTCTTTCCCTTTGAAGCTGGACAGGGAGGGATACCAAGGGTTGGTCTGGCTCTCTGCTGCCTGCAGTTGTGCCTATTGGGAGCTGTTTCTCTCTATCCAAGCCCTGTCCCTGCCAGTGCTGCCCCAGCCCAGCCCTGCCCTGGGGGCTCAGCTCTGCCCTGCAGACCTCTCCCAGCACAGGGCACTGCCCTGGGGCATCTCCCTGGCAGCAGAGCCTTAAGGGCAGGCCAGACAAACAGAGATGCTGCAAGCCAAGGTGCTGCTGCTGCTGTCTGTACGGAGAGGAGGCTGAGGAGGCACTTTCTGAGGGAGATCTGAGGCCTATCTGCTGATGCCCAGGGTGACTGTGCAGGAGTGTCAGTGACATGGATAAAGCTGACAGCCCCTTTCCCTTCCCTTCAGGAGAAAGCTGAGAGCAGCCCTGGCCATGCTGCACCATCTCCACAGCAGGAGGAATCTGCCCTGATGGGGGTGGCTCCTTCCCCCTCCAACTTCTCCCCTGCAGCGTCCATGGGGAGCTGCCAGGCAGGATGAGAGCTGCCCCTGGCAGGTGGCACATGGCCTGGGCTGGCCAAGAGCCCTGAGGGCTGCAGGAGCTGCTCTGCAGGACAGCCCTGGGCAGCCCTGGCTGCAGCCCCAGCTTCAGCCCCTGCAGCCATCCCTGGCAGCAGGAGCCGTCCTGTCCTGTCCCTCTGACGATGCCCAGGGCAGCCCCGCTCTGCAGCACATCCTCCTCCTGCTCCTGTGCCTCAGAGAAACTGGGAGAGTCCTCCTGACACATCCCCCAGGCTGTGGGGTGTGCTGGCTTCAGGAGATCCCTCCAGGAGCACAGGGGACATTGCCCTGCACCCACACACTCACCATGCACAGGGCTGTGAAGATCTTTCCCCAAGTGAAGTCTCAGCTCAATGTCTTCCCAATCCTGATTGCCTTCAGCCTGTCTCTGCCTGGCTCCTGTCCCCTCAGTGCCTGCAGGCAGAGCCCTCAGCCCTGCTGGGCTGGGAGAGGAGCTGGCCCTGGGAAGAGCTGTTCCTTTAAAGCTCAGCAGCACAGACACAGCACAAGGAATTTAATGATCCTCTTGAGGCATTGATGTTGTTTACAACAAACTCAGTCCCTGAGAGAGTGATCAAAGAACTTTTCAAAACTCAAAGTTTAATTTAATTTTTGAAGTTTCTTAAAGTTTTAATTTAAACTCTGAAGTTTCTTAAAGTTTTAATGCGTACCACAGAGAGACACGACTCACAAAATGTCCCAAGGTTCCAGTTAGAGCAGAACACTGGAGGCAGGGATGACAGCTGGGCACAAACAAGGCAAAGGTGTCTCTGGTGCTGAGCAAAGCTGGATGTGTTTGAGGAATGCAAAGGGCCAAGGCCTGAGCCCCAGCCCCTGGCCAGGCAGATGCTGTCCCTCCCTCCTTGCTCAGGGCTCTTGCCGGGATGGGCACTGGCATGTGGGGATGTGCAATGCCAGGGGCAGGATCATGGGGCGGCCCCTGCCAGGCTGCTGAGCAGGGACAAGGAGGCAATGAGGCCCCAGGCCTGCAAGGGTCACTTGTCTCCTGCTCCTGCCTCAGGCCCAGGCCCAGCAGCCATGGCCAAAGTGCTGCCCAAGTTGGCTCTGGCAGGGCTGTCTTGCAGCTGCTGCACATGCACATTAGGAAGTTTGAAGCTTAATAATGGAGCTCTGTGCATTGTGTTTTAAAGCTTACAAGCAGGTATTGTATTCAAAATAAGCAAGCATTGCTTTTACCAAAGGTACATGGGCTTATAGTGGTTGGATAGAACTGCTGTCAATATGCTTTTGCTTTGTGGGATTGGTTAAAAAACTTATAAATTAAGTTGTACTATTAAGTTCTTGGTCTGCTGCTTGGGATGTGAGCTGCTTGCATCTTCGCATTGTCACAACCATGTAATGAGACTGATGCTGAAAAATAAAACAGCTCAAGGCACGTTCCACAGCAGTGCCTTTCCCGTTTGTGATTTGTACATAGCCCCTGGCTCTCTCTATACAGGAGAGACTGTTCAAAGTACTTTATGTTATTCGAATTTCATTTATTCTAATGTCATATACCTTTCACGAATTGCTCTCAAGAAGAACCAAATCCCCCTGTCTTAAGGCACTTTCATAAAAAAACGTACACACACCTCAAAGAAAGACCTCCAGTACTTGACCAGAATCATGAATCTAAAATATTTGAAGGGCCATAGCCTCTCATTATGTGGGTGACAGAATATGCTTGTGTTTCTACAGATACAGTGGTGGTTTCCCAGAAGATTTATCAGTCCCTACGTAGACCACAGATCTGAAGACGACTCTTCGAATGAACACAAAGTCAGCTCCCTCACCTACCATACCACAGAAGCAGCTTTCTCTTGGAGATGAAGAAAAAAGCAATTAACATATCCAAACATTGTGGCAAGGACACTCATCACAGGTAGATATATCCCACTGACAACGTCCATGTCAATCTCAAATGTAGACACACCCGACCCTTTTCCATCCCTCTACCAGTGACCCTTTGTCCATACCCCTCCCTCTTTCCACTCTTGAAAGTATTCCTTTTTCCCTGCCTCAAACTTCCCTTACAAAATTGAAGGGAGTTATTGGGAGGAGTTGGTAAGAGCTATAGGGAGAACTTAAGAATATTTAAGGATGTCTTAAAATAAGTCAACTAATGTGTGCTTTTACCATCCACAAGTGAAAACTACCCAGTGGGAAAGAAGTATGATTCTTCCGGCAATACCCTCCAGGGCACCCTGCAGCAGTACCAGTGCCACCGTTGCCATCGTCTTTATCTGCGCCCTCATCTGTATCCAAGTGACCACCAGCTGGATCATCCCTCAGCCAAAACAAAACATCTGGGTCACTTTGGTGAAGTCAGTAAAGCCAGACAATCTTTGCATGGCCATGGGATGTGCAGACGATCTGCTCTTAACATTCCTGATGGGAGTTCCCCTGTCACCAAATGACTGCCTGTACGTAGGTAAGAAACCCAACCCCAAGGACACCTGGGACAAATGGACAAAGATCCTCCCACACCATGTCTCCACAGGATTTGCTTTTCCAGGCCCACGATGGTGTTCTGGGCAGTGGTGTGAGGCACAGGGTGCCAGCCATCCAGTGGTGGCTTCCACCATGGTCAGCACATAGCGCTTGCCTTGGAGTGTCTGGGGCAGTGTGATGGAGTCAATCTGCCAGGCCTCCCCCTACTTGTACTTGGACCACCGCCCACCGTACCAGAGGGACTTCACTCGCTTGGCCTGCTTGATTGCAGCACATGTCTCACAGTCATGGATAACCTGAGAAATACTGTCCATGGTTAAATCCACCCCTCCGTCTCGTGCCCACTTATAGGTGGCATCTCTGCCTTGATGACCTGAGGCATCATGGGCCCATTGAGCTAGGAATGACTCTCCTTTATGTTGCCAATCTAAGTCTACCTTTGACACCTCTATCATTGCAGCCTGACCTACCTGCTCATTGTTTTGGTGCTCCTCATTGGTTCTATTCTTGGGGACATGGGCATCTACATGGTGGACATGCACAGCTAGATTTTCTACCCAAACGGCAATGTCTTTCCACTCATCAGCAGCCCAGATTGGTTTTCCTCTACGCTGCCAGCTGGCCTCTTTCCACCTTTCCAGCCATCCCCACAGAGCACTGGCAACCATCCACAAGTCAGTATAAAGGTAGAGTTTTGGCCACTTCTCTCTTTCAGCAATGTCCAGGGACATCTGAATGGCCTTGAGTTCAGTAAGTTGACTTGATCCACCTTCTCCTTCAGTAGCTTGTGCAACCTGTCATTTGGGGCTCCATACAGCTGCTTTCCACTTCCAGTTCATCCCTACGATGCGACAGGAACCGTCAGTGAAAAGAGCATGGTGTGCTTCCTCTGCTGATAGCTAATTGTACGGTGGAGCTTCTTCAGCCTTGTCACTTACTCCTGGTTCTCTTCATCAGTGAGACCAAAGTTCTCACCTTCCAGCCAGTTTGTAATTATCTCTAAAACCCCAGGGTGATTCAGGTTTCCAATACAGGTGTGCTGTGTGATGAGGGCAATCCATTTGCCCCATGTGGGGTCAGTGGCATGATTGGTAGTGGGAACCGTTCCTTTAAACATCCACCCAAGAACTGGTATTCAGAGTGCCAGGGAGGAGCTGTGCTTCTGCACCAGTCAACTCTGAGTGTGACGGTGGTCACAAGAGTTGCAGGCGAAGAGAGAGGCGAGAATGGTGACCTCATGTTCAGAAGGCGTGATTTATTATTTTATGATATATATATAACATTATGACTATACTAAAAAGAAATAGAAGGAAAAGTTCTCAGAAGGCTAGCTAAGCTAAGAATAGAAAAGAATGAATAACAAAGATCTGTGTCTCAGCAGAGACCAACACCCAGCTCTGCTGTGAGTGGTCAGTAAATCCAAACATCCACAGGAGACCAATCACGGATCCACCTGTTGCATTCCACAGCACCTGATAACCATTGTTTACACTTTGTTGGTGAAACTTCTCAGCTTCAGCAGGAAAAATTACTAAGAAAGGATTTTAATGAAAAGATATCTGTGACATTAGAGGACCCTTGAACTTCTTCATAGGTGGCCAAGATTTCCATCTCTGTGGAAGTTTAGTTGGCTTTGGACCCTCTGTAGCTTTGGCTCCAAAATCCCAGTGGTCGACCCCAAGTCTCCCCAGGCATCTTCTGCCAAAGGCTCCAGGACAGACCATGGCTCCCGGCTGCAGAGTAGAGCACGTTCTTCACGTCTGGTCCTCTCCTCACTGGGCCAAGGGTAACCGCATGAGGGATCTCCTGCTTGATCTGGGCAAAGGCTTGTTGCTGCTCAGGGCCCCACTGGAAATCGTTCTTCTTGCGGGTCACCAGGTATAGAGGGTTCACAATCTAGCTGTACTCGGGAATGTGCATTCGCCAAAAGTCTATGGCACCCAGGAAAGCTTGTGTTTCCTTCTTGCTGGTTGATGGAGACATCACGGTGATCTTAATAATGACCTCAGTGGGAATCTGACACCATCCATCTTGCCACTTTACTCCCAGGAACTGGATCTCTCAGGCAGGTCCTTTCATTTTGCTCTTCTTGATGGTGAAGCTGGTTTCCAGCAGAATCTGGATGATCCTCTCTCCTTTCTCAAACACTTCCATTGCTGTGTTCCCCCACACAATGATGTCCTCAATGCACTGCAGATGTTCTGGAGCCTCACCCTTTTCCAGTGCAGCATGGATCAGTCCATGGCAGATGCTGTGGCTGTGCTTCCACCACTGGGACAGTCGGTTCCAGATGTACTGCACGGCCCTCCAGGTGAAGGCAAACTGAGGCCTGCATTCTGTTGCCAAAGGAATGGAGAAAAATGCGTTGGCAATGTCAACAGTGGCAAATCACTTTGCTGCCTTGGACTTCAGCTCGCACTGGAGTTCCAGCATGTCTGGCACAGCAGTGCTCAGGGGTGGAGTCACTTCATTCAAGGCACAATAGTCCACAGTCAATCTCCATTCTCTGTCAGACTTGTGCACAGGCCAGATGGGACTGTTGAAGGGTGAGTGGGTTTTGCTGACACCCCTTGGCTCTCCAGCTCATGGATCATTCTGTGGATGGGGATCATGGCATCTCAATTTGTTCAATACTGCTGGCAGTGCACGGTCAGGGTGGCAATTGGCACTCGTTGCTCTTCCACCCTCAGGAGTCCCACTGCAGATGGGTTTTCTGACAGTCCAGGCAAGGTGTTCAACTGCTTTATGTTCTCTGCCTCTACAGCAGTTATTCCAAATGCCCACCTGAGTCCGTTTGGGTCTTTGTAAAGCTGTTCCAGAGGAAATCTCTGCCCAGAATCCACGGGGCCTCTGGGCCAGTCACAATAGGATGTTTCTGCCACTCCTTCCCAGTCAGGCTCACCTCAGCTCCCAACAGGGTCAATTGCTGTGATCGCCCCGTCACCCCAGCAACGGAAACAGGTTCTGCCCCCACATGTCCCGATGGTATCAGGGTTCACTGCACACCTGTATCAACTAAGGCATTGTATTTTTGTGGCTCTGATGTGCAAGGCCATTGGATCCACACCGTCCAGAAAATCCGGTTTTCCTGTGCCTCTTCCTGACTAGATGTCGCTGCTGAGGCAGTCACGACACAAAGCAGAGACCACAAGCAGTCTCAGGTGGACACTCTTTATTATTGAACAGGGCTGACCTTTTATACACTTTCCAATTGTTTATGCTTCTTCTATCCTAACTATTGGCCACAATAAGTCAACACTATTGGTGAAAAGTTACAGTGATTTCAACTAACTTTCTATAAATACTTTGTCCAGCTGCAAAGTTCTCTTATCTTTCTTCAGTTCCTCACTTCTCTTGGTCTCCTTGGTTACAGCCTTGGAGAGAGCTCCTTATCAGCTTCTTTTTGCTTCTCAGCTTCTTCTCGCTCCTTTAGCTAACAGGCCTGCTGTTAGCCCCTTCCACAGCTAGAGGCAGGACACCCCTAGCCCTTGTTATTATTTCTTTCCTGGGCATACATGGTAGAGGTTCCTTCAAGGGGATCTCACAGATCACACCTGGCAGCTCGGTCACGGGAGGTCGAGGCTACTTTCACTTTAGAGGAACTCCCTCAGTTAGTGTTTCCCTCCTTGAGTTGATGGACCCGTGCTGCCAGGACAGAAGTGGGTTTCCCATCCCACCTTCCCATGTCTTCCCCATGGTCATGCAGGAAGAGCCACAGGTCATCCCATGGGGTGTACCCTCTCTCTCTGGCTGGGGGACGTTGGGCTCTGACTTCGGGGCCTGTGACTTGCACAGGTGCCACACTGATCTTCCTCACCTCCTCCTTCATCCCTCTCATCTCCTCTTTGATCAGGTCCTTGATCACAGCAGAGACATGAGCCTGCATTGGGCCATTGATCACACTCTCACAATTTCTAAGCCTGTTGGTGACAGAACCCACTGTCTCTCGGTTGGTATCAGCATTAATCATTGCAATGAAGGTGGTGTATTGGGATAGCCCCAGATTTGCCAGACTCCACAGCATTTGCCCTGTGCACCTGACCTTGTTGGGGTCATTATCATGCTGTCCATCCCTCCCAAAGAGTACCTCCACTATTGCCACTTCTCTCAGCTGTTGGATCCCTTCCTCAAGGGTCTTCCAGCACATTCTATGATGATGCTCCTCCATTCTCTCCCTGTGGACAAACCTCTCTCTGACACTCATTAAAAGCCGCTCCCAGAGAGAAAGGGACCCTGACTCCCTTACAAAAATCTGATTCATACCCAAGTCCTGGGTCAAGGGTCCCAAATTCCTTGCCCCTCACCATCCAGTTGCACACCTGTACCCATAAGGTCCCAGACCCAGAGTAACCAGGTTGTATAAGCCTCACGTCCCCATCATACAATGTTTTTGTGCAGATCACAGAGACTTTTGTACATCAGGGACTCGGTGATGATCTCAACCATTGTCTCTCCTGTGGGTTGTGAGGGCTCTCCTTTCTTATCCTTGTCTGGGTGCTCTGATTTCATTTTAGATCTCCTTGTTTCCACAGGGGTGACTGCTGCTGGCTGTGATTTCCCTTTCAGTTCAGCTGAAACTTGGACAGTTGTAACATCTGTGGGTTCCACTGCTGCACCCTCAGACTCTCCCTCTTTGGGGCAGGGGGAGGGTTTCTCACCAGCTGGGGAAATGTGCTCCTTCAGCATCTGGCCCATCTCATTCACCAGAACTCCCACCCAGTCTGGGTGGGTCATTTCTGAGGTGGGCTGTGGCGCAGGGTCAGGCTCTGGGGCAGCAGCATCCCTTGTCTCTGGGGTTGGTGTCAGCGTGGTTATGCAGGGTAATCTTCCCTTATCTCTGGATGCTAAATAGAGCAGGCCTATCAGCAGCACCAACCACTGTATGATATCATTAGCATTTAGAGTTGCTCTGAACCCTTTGAAAACTGGTGGGGCAGACCCAAAGAGCTGGGTGAAGGGTTGGGAGAAAATTTCCCCGGGTGTCATTTCCTCACAGCAAGTACCAATATTAAAGTAACCCCAAAAACACACAGTTAATGTGTGATAGCTGTGAATCCATGTGCCTGCCTTCCAGCAGAAGTGCCTGTGTTCCTGTCCTCAGCCCTTCAACCCCTGAGTGAAGACAACAGCCCCTCCCACATAAGCACATTTGTTAAGATGCTGTTCGAGGGAAGAGCTGCAGAATTACTTTCATCTGCTGGCTCACAAGAACCAGTGTCTCTTTAAGACCTCCAGATCCCTTGGAAGGTGAGACCTCCTGGCGACCAGAGGAGACCAGCTGGAGCTCCAGGCACAGCTGATGATTGGCACAGCTGAGCCTGGGGAAGCTCCCATAGCTCCTGCCTTCTCCCTCCCTGCTGACAGCTCCCTCCCTCCAGCCCTCAGACCCTGCCTGTGGTAGTTGGTGTTTTACAGTTGTTTTAACATAAAACTTTAAATTTCCTATGTTAGTCAGTTATAATGGTTTCTCCCATGTATTCCATTTTGTTCCCCCTAATGGTTCAGTCCTAAATTGTTTACCACAAACTTTTCCCACCACTTGTCTGCCCATCAGTGTCTCAGTCTCCCTGCTCCTCCCCTCATTCCCTTGTAAGCCCTTGTCAATCTCAGTTGTACTACCCCTTACTCTTGTCAGTCTCTGTAGTCACTCCCCTTGTATTCTTGAATGTTCTGTGTCAGTTAGCTATGTCTCGATGGTTGATTGGTTTGTGAGGCTTCTTCCCTCCCCTGAAGGATCCTTATTGGAGTTGCTTAGTGATGTGTTCCTCCCCTAAGATCCCCTCATTGGGTGAGAGTTGTATCCACCCCTTGCACCATCCCTTCTTTAAAAATGCTAGTCAGACCCATTTTCTTTGTGACTTGCACCTGACCCCTTTCAGGAATAAACCTTCGTTGGAAACTCAGACAAAGCCTCCTTGGAAACTCAGACAAGTGGTCCTTCCTTGTTTCCTTCACCTCTGATTTCTCGTGCCATGCTCCTGCTGTGTCACCTACGCCGTAGCGATTACCGCCACCCTAGACGGTCCTGGCAGAGATCGGGGGCAGCCACTCTCGTGTGTGCCCTCGGCCACCAAGGGTGTGCCAACCAGAGAAACTCTATCCTGTGGCTGCAGAGCATTTCCACACCTGCCCATCCCCTTTCTTCCCTTCCAGCTTATCCCTTTGCTTTGCCTTCCATTAATAAACAGTTTGGCTTCTTCACTTTACCTGCATCTCTGTGGAGCTGGAGAGATGCAAATCCGCGGCCCCGGGACACTCAGTCCCCTCCTGCCGTTCTCTTCCACACCGTGTTTTGTGCACAGACACAGAGGAATGAGGGCACATGAGGCTGGAAAGGTCCCTGTGCTGAAGGTGCAGTTCCACAACACTGTGGAGTTACAGATGGAGCCCCTGGACATTGGAAGAGCCAACCTGAGAATGCCCTGAACCCAGCTGTGAGGGATTCCATGGCAAGCATCCATGGAGGGCAAAGGAGCTTGGAATGCTGGAAGATATCAAGAACAGCTTCCTGAAAGCACAGCAGTGCTCCATCCCTGCACAGGATCAGGAAGAGGGCAGAACCAGAGACTTTTCGGGTTCAATAGAGAGCTTTGGGTGGGCCTAAGAGCAAATGAAGCAGCAGCACGGTGCCCGAGACTCAGACACGCGACTGTGCAGGTGCCCAGAGCGCTGTCAGGCAGTCCCGGGATCCCGGGTGTGCTTCTGGTCTGCACAAGCGAGGAATGGCAGCCCCAGGCTCAGACCCAGTCAGAAAGCCAACCAAGTGAGACCAGAGGGAGGGCACCCTTCCAGTTTCTCTTGGGCATGGCCGCAAAACAGCCCCTGCTGCTTCTTCCTCTCCCTGTGTTTGGGCTGTGCTGGTGGCAGAGCCAGCCAGGTTGGGCTCTGCGTTCCAAAGCCTGTTGGGAGCAGGAATGGAAAGTGCTGCGTGCACAGCAGAGAGTCCTGGAAGGCGCTGGCAAGAGCATCCTGTGGGGACAGGGCTCTGGGCTCTGGCTGGGAACAGCCAGGTTTTGGTGCTGTGAGCGCAGGCAGGAGTTGAGGCAGGTGAAGAGGCAGCAGGCAGCTTGTGTTTGTAGAGGGCCTGGGGCTGCACCTCTGAACCTCCACCTGGAAACACACTTGGGGGAGTACGAGCTAGAGCTGGAGGGCCTGTCCTGAAAGGACCTGGAGTCATTCAGCCTTGCCAGATTTCTTAAGAGTGTGTTGGTGTTTCCCAGGAAAGCTGCACATTTGGGGAAATGCCTTTGGAGGAAAGGGGCTTGCTTCTCAAGGAAAGTGCTTCCCAGGGAGCTCCAGTGAGGTAGGTCCATGTGTCCCCCTTTGGCTCTCTGTGCTCCTTTCAGTCCTTGAGTCCTGTTGCACTTGGCAGAGGGGCAGGGCAAGGGAGAAGGCTGTGAAGAGCAGGTTTGGCATCCGCCTGGACCTGCAGAGACCAACCCAAGCACCTGCAGTAGGGTGTGTTCCCCCCTTTGGACAGAGGTGTGAGCAGGAGCATCTCTGTCCAGCCACGAGCCCCAAAGCTCTCCTTGAGAGCTGTGAATTAAAGGCCTTTACACACACACTTTTCACATTTTCCCTGTCAGCTGTGCTTTAACTCTTGGCAAAATGCATTTGCCTCCTGCTTGGTGGAAGCTGCTGTGGCCCAGGGCCAGCACAGAGCTGGGCTGTGTGGGCCAGGCAGCGTGGAGAGCCTTGGCTGATCTTGGTGTGTCCCTGGCCTCAGAAAAGGCTTGGAAGGTTTGCCTCCCCAGGCGTCCTGCTCATTGGCTCTCCCTGTGCATCTTGGAGAGAACAAGGTGGGCATTTCTGGCAGCTGGGCATCAGCAGGCCTTCAAATGGGGGCATGTTGTGGAGCGAGGCCAGCTGAGATACCCTGACCTGAACCCAGTGCTCCTTGCTCCCCTCTGCTGACACGTGAGCATTTGTCTGGTTTTGGGATGGCCCTGGCTGTGTCACGGGTGCTACGTGGACACGAGACAGCTGGTCCTGTCCCGCTGGGTCCCAGCAGTGCCTGCCTCGCAGCAGCCCTGTATCCACGTCAGGATGCTGGCCAAGAGAGGTCCTGGAAGCTGAGGCAGCTGATTTTATGCTTGTGCAGGTGCCTACAGGTCAAGGCCAAGGGTGTTCCCTCAGGATACAGCAGTCCTGAGGGGTCTGTCTCCCTCATTCACAGAAATCAGCAGACAAATGCATTATCTGCCAGAAGCCCTTTCATTGACCTGGCAGGAGGGCAGGAGTCTGCACCCCACTAAAATGTTTCTCCACCATGTATAAATTTCAGTGGGTTAATGTAGGAATTGTATCAAAAATACCATCCATCTTTGCACTGCTGAGGTGATTCGATAGGCAGGGGGTTAGAAATACATTGTGTCAGATTCCTAGACTTTAAGCTGAAATCCAGGTGCTGGCCAGGAGCAGTCTGGATGCCCTAAAGCAGCACAAAGTCTTCCTCAGGGCTTCCCTACACTGGGCTGATTCCCTACTTGCCCTTGGTTCTTCTGGCAGACTATGTCTAAAGCTTTTTGTCAAGTCGCTCTCATGTCAAGTTAGGCCAGCCAGGTTTTTCTTATACTAACTGGTGCTAAGTACTTACGTCTGTCTGCGCTAATCACTTGTTTACTAATGTGAATTGCTTGTGCTCACTTATGTCAAACAAAGGCCTTGTTCCATTGCCAAAGGTGCCTGAGGCCCCCTGCTCCCTGTGGCACCAGTTGCTTTCCTGTGGGATGTTCTACCTGCCCGGAGAGTAAAGAGGGAGCTGGAGAAAGAGCTGGCCAGGCTGCTCTGGATCCTTTACCAGCAGCCCTGGCTGAGTGGAGCAGTCCGAGCTGAGCGCAGAGGTGCCAATGGAACAGCCGTGCCCAGGAAGGCTCGGTGGGAAGGGTGATCCAGGAACCACAGGCCTGGCAGCCTGAGCTGCCCCCGGAGAAGGCCTTGGAGCAGATCCTCCTGAGTGCCATCCCATGGCACGTGCAGGGAACCAGGGTGTCTGCTGGAGGGGGGGAAAGCTCTGCGGAGGGACAGGGACAGCTGGGGGACCTGGTGGGGTGTTGAGGGCTTCTGTGGGGGAGTTTGGGGAGGTTGGTGTTGGCGGGCTGTTGGAGGAGGAGTTGTCTGGAAGGTGAGGGGTCTAAACTGGAATTTGAGTCAGTTTGAAGGCAGCATCTGTGGTTTGGCACAGCTTTGGTTACGGAGGGAAGAAAGAATATCTGTGACTTCTCCTGTTCATGGTCCTGATTCTCCTGAAGGGAACAAGAGGGGAGAGCTGTACTTTACTGGCCATTTGGATATCTGTACCAGGGGGAGGATTAGCCCCTTTGCCATCTACTCATTTCCTTGGGCTACTTTTGTAACACTGAGTGGACTTTCATTTCTTGAAAGCTTTTATTCCTTAAGAGAATTTGGATATTATCATCCCTTCACAAAAAACTGTTTGCAAATCAAAGAATGCCCCTTTTTTGCCTCTGTGCAGTGTTATGTTCCGTAAAGTGACTCTCAGTGGATGACATTAAGGCAAATGAGTTGCTGCTTTGAGAAGGGAAGCAAAATTCCAACTCTTCACCTTCACCATCCCAATGAATTTGGGAAGTTTGCAACTTTTTGGAACTATGCGAGTTGAACAATGGGAAGTAAAACTTTACTGAATTGAGGAGTGTTAAATGACAGGTCCTTCTGTGCCTTTGCCACTAAGGTGTTTTTGTGCTGAAGGAAATTATTTCAATGAGAAAATAATTTCAGCATGGAGTAAGAGCTTCTGACAGAGACCAAGTGTTGCCAGCAGTTGCTCCAGGTGCTGCTGCCAACAGCCCCTGCAGGAAGGAGCACAGCTCCCAATGCACGTGGGCTTTGGCTCCCTGTGGCACAGAAGCCCCCGGGGGCACAGGTCTCTGGGGCAGGAGATGGGCACCAGCGCTGCCAGGGCTCGGGGGTGGCTGCTCTGTTTGGGCAGGGACTCTGCCACACCTGCTGATGTCAGCACTGCCCGGGCCCCAAAGGGTCAGAGCAGCATTTGTGCCCTGGCCCACACGTTCCTTGTCTGTGTCACACCCGTGGGTTTAGGATGTTCACCAGCTGGGCCGTGTCCCAAGGAGGCCGTGCCAGCTTCTGTGGAAAGTTCTGTGCCCTTCCCAGCGTGGCTGTGTCGGCAGCCCTGGGGCTCCTTCTGCTGCACTGAGCCCACAGAGCAGGGCAGCATTTGCTGATGGACTGAGCCATTCCTAAAGACCCTGTCAGGCTGTCTTAGATACTTGGGGTGAGATATTCCTTCCAAGCTGGGCCATTTTGGGTTGGCTGGGGGCAGCCCCAGGGGAGGGGATGGTTTGTGTGCAGGGGCCCTTTGTGACATGGTGCAGCATGGTCATCCTGGCATGGAACGGGTGTCCAAGTGCCCTTTGTGACACGTGGTGACATAGGAGCTGGTGGTGACAGGACCATGCCACAGTGCTTGGAGCACACAACAGGGCAGAACGGGACAGAGCGGTGCTGGGAGGAGCCCCTACATAGCGCACTCGTTCCTGTTTGACCGGGAGCCTTTCCGAGGCGTTATTCCTGCAGCTGAGCTTGAGGCCAGACCACAGGACTTGGTGCCCCAGAGGCATCTCCTATCCCTGACACCAGTGCCCTCAAGGCCAGACCACAATCCTTGACAGGAGTCTCCTGTCCTTGTGGCAGGAGCCCTCGAGACCACAGTGCAGGACTTTCTGTCCTGTAGCCTTCCCGAGACTTCTGTCTTGAAGGTGCCCTCCAGGCAGCACTGCAGGACTTGCTGACTTGGAACTTTTCCAAGGCATCTCTCCTGCAAGTAGCCACAAATCCAATCACTAACATGGAGCAGAGACCCCTGAAAGCACCCAAGCTGGCCTGGCTAGAAGAGGAGGAAGAAGGCCCTGGAGTTGCCCCAGCACATCAAACCAAAGAGGCGGTGCCTCTTGAGCTGCAGCAGGAGGGTGAGTGGCAGAGCTGGAACACAGGGTTCGTGCCTGCAGCCAACTTGGCACCTTTGCATCCCATCCCATCGCATCTCATTGAATCCTCTACCATCCCATCCCATCCCATTCCCTGGGGACATGCCCATGGACAGGACAGAAGAGGGGCCAGGCAGACACCCCGCAGAGGCCGTGCTCCATCACCTGAGCCATCCCAGGGCTGTCCCTGCCTGGGGAGTGCAGGGCTGGGCTGCGTTCTCCGGCCTCTCCCGCAGCCCCTCAGCTCTGGCTGTGCTCGCTCTTTGCCAGGTGCAGCCCTGCAGCGCACACAGGAGCAGGACCCCGCCCGTGGCCTCTTCCGCAGAACAGCCCAGGTACCTGCAGCCATCCCCACCTGGGCTGGGCCTGCTGGCACCGCACTTGGAGCATTCCCTGCAACATCCCTGCCTTCTTGCCCTTCCCGTACAGCTGGTTTGCCAATTCATGAGGAGAATTCGGGAGGAAGAGGCCAGCCCCATGGGCACTGGGCTCAGAGCATATTCGCACATCTTCAAAACCAAGACCAGTGCTGCCCTGCTGGATATGCTCGTCGAGGAGGGCTTTACCAATCCAAAGCAAGTAAGCAGCCTGTGGCCAGAGTTTGATCCTCCCAGGAATTGCTTGACCACACCTGCTGGTTACTGGAAGCCTTTGAGGCCATGGCAGTGTGGTGGGAAGGGAAGCATTTCACTGGGGAAATTCCTCCCTCTGGCAGCTTTCCAAGTCTCCCTGTGCCTTCTCCAGGTTCCTGCCCTGGTCAGGTACATCCACCAGTGGCTCCTGGCCAATCAGTTTGCTGAGCACAGGCTGAACAGGACCCTGCTGGATCTCACCGAAGCACAGCCCGCTGACGTGGTCATGACGCTCCTGCGTGTGGCCCCGTCCTGTGACAGGTATGGGGCCCACCTGCTCAGAGGGCTCAGGGCTCCCCAGCCCATCAGACTGTACAGCCTGGCCCAGGTGTCTGACCAACAGAGAGTTCCAGGGCCCTCTGGCTGCTCCCTTGGCCAGCCCTGGCACGTCAGCCCCCGAGCCTGCTGCCGTGCTCCCTCTCTGCCCCTCAGGGGCCTGTCCCCATCGGGCTGGGCTGCCTGGGTGCTGCTGGTGAGTGGCAATGGGCACAGGCAGAGCAGGCAGCCAGCTCAGGTCCCCACTGCTGCCCAGGTGCTGTGTCTGAGACCCCCCTGAGACAGAGCTCTAACCCCACAGAGCTGCTTTGACCATGTGGAAGAGCATCATGTGCTCGCCCAGGACTGCAGAGCCGGCACTGCTGATACTCCTGGATGTGCTGGGGAGCTGGCCAGAGCACAGCACGCGTACCTCCGATGGGGACAAAACGGGTGTCTTTGTCCTGGCTGTGAGTTTCTGTAACTGGCCTTTGCTGGCCCCAAGGCTGCCTCTCCAGCAGCTCTCCATCCTCCTTCCCCCACTGCATCTCCCTGCCTCAGGCGCTGGGTTGAAACCTGGCCCAGGGGCAGTTTCAGGCCCACCAGGCCCCTTGCTCCCCTTGCGTGTCTCTGAGCCTCTCCCTCCCCTGCTCGGGCCCTGCCACACGGACACCTCCGCATTGAGCCCTGTCTCGGGGTCTTTGTCCTTTGCAGGCAACTGTGGTGATGTGGAAGATCCTCCAGGTGCCCTGTGTCCCACATATGGTGACGGTGTATTTCCCTCGCTTCTTTGTACACCTGCTCTGCCAAGTGTTCTTGAGCACTCTGGATATGCCAGAGGAGGTTGATGCATTCTGGAAGGAATGCCAGGAGGAATACGGCCTTGCCACCAGCCCAAACAGGTGCTCCATCCCACTCCTCCTGTCTCTGCTGTGTCCCTGGCCAGGAGCCAGTGTTCCCAGCGTGACCTGGGCTTTGCTGTGCACGCAGGTTTGCAGTGCGGACCCTGAAGTCCCTGCTCTGCAGAATGCAGCACGAGGATGTGGTGGTGGCAATGGAACGCAGTTGTGGCTGGGACACGCTGCTGTGTGCTGACACCCACCACTATGCCGTGGGTCTGCTGGCCAGGTGAGACCCCTTTCTCCCCACTGCCTCTGACATTTGTGCTCCGTGCCCAGGGAGCTCCACACAGTCCCCGAGGTTGTGGGCCAGAGGGCCTTGTCACCGAGGGATGGCCAAGCAGACTGGAAAAGGCTGGGAGAGGAGGGTGCCCACCAGAAGCTGCCTCCCAAATAGCCCAGGGCCCCTTGCAGGATGCTGGGGAAAGACCAGGCCTCTGTGAGTCACTCCTGGCAGAGGTTTGTCCTCCTGGCCCACAGTCTCTTGGTTCCTTTTCCTCCTGCCAGGGAGATGTGCTGTGTCTCCATCCCCTTGGTTTCCCGGATCGCTCGCTACCTGCTCCGGCTGCTCAGCACACAGGAGCCACGCTGGGAGCTGCCCGCTCTGGCGTTCCTTGTGGAGGTGAGCCTGATGGCCAGCGCTGCCTGGCTGAGCTGCCTCCCAGCTCTCTGCCCTCTTGGAGCCGCAGCTGCCTGGCACGGTGCCTGCTCCCTGTGCTGCTGCCTGGGCCCGGCCCTGTGCGGCTCCGGGCTCCTGCCGGCCAGGTCCCTGTCACTGCCCTGTGCTTTCAGGTCCTCGAGTTCCTGGACTTGAGTGAACATGGTGCTAACAAAGTCCTGCAAATCTTGTCAAGGCAGCTGCAGAGCGAGTGCAGGGAGAGGCATCGCCTGGCGCTCAGGGCCCTTCTTGAGCTCATTGAGGAGCCCTCAATGGTGAGAAGGGGGCAGCGGCTGAGGCTGAGCTGGGGAATGCAGTCGCTTGGGCTTGGCAGGGCTTTGAGTGCTGGGACAGCTGCTCCCAGCTCTCCTGCCTCCCAGTTCAGATGCCCCAGTGCTTCGGGAGAGGCCTTTGACCTCTGGGCCCTGTGGCAGCACAATGGCATTTCTCAAACTTGTGTTCCACACAGACCGAAAAAATGTGGAGCCTGACTGAAAGTCTTGTGAAGTTCCTGTGGGATGCAGATGGAGAGATAGTTTTCATGACAGTCATGCTACTCAGCTTTATCATCTTGGACAATGACATGCTGATGCCCAGCCCCATCACACTGCAGCTGCTTGAGGCGCTCCTGCCACTCTTTGACCACGTAAGGCTCACTGCTCCCAGCCATGGCCACTGGGTGCTGTCCGGACGCTTGGTGCCCTGTGGATTTGCAGGCCTGCGCCAAGCTGAGCCCCGTGCAGCCGCAATGCTGAGGGTTTTTTTTCTTCCTTCCATACAGAACAATAGCCAGGTGCAGCTGCTCTCCATACTGCTCTTCCGAACACTGGTGACTCTTCCCGAAAGGGAAAAGGAAAAAAAGGCCCTGATGACACTCTTGCGCGAGAGCCTGCTGCCCCTCTTCTTCCACTGCCATGATGAGAATCGGCTTGTGGCACAGGTGAGGACTCCTGGGCTGCTGCTGTCCCCATGGCAGGAGGCTCGGCTGCCTCCTCCCCTGGCACCTGTTGGGCTGCAGCCTCCTCCAGGCCTTGGCACAGGGACACGGGTCCTGTGCCCTGGGCTGTGGGGCCATCTCTGCCTTTCTGCTCTTCTCCAGGCTTCTCAGGAAACGCTGCTATGTGTGGCCGAGTTCCTGAAGAGGAGGGATCTTGAAAGACTGGTGAAGAACCAGAATCTGTGGAAGTTCAGCGAGTGCCTGGTAAGGACGGCCTGCAAGCCCCAGCCTCAGCCCAGAGAAGACCCCTGAGCGCGGTGCTCAGAGTGCAGGGCTGGCAGCTGTGCCCCTGCACCCAGAGGCCACGCGGGCTCTTCTCCAGGCTCCCGATGGAGCCCCGGCCCGGCGGGGCTGCGGGGCGGGCCGGCACCGCGGCTCCCCGGGCAGCAGCCGGCCCTCTGCCCCTGCCATCGGGAACCCGGCGCCGGCGGCTGCTGGCAGCGCCTCAGGGCTGTGCGGGCAGGGGAGGCCGGGGCGGGGCGCAGGCAGCGCCCGGCCCAGGGGCTGAGCCTGCGCCAACCCGTCCCTCCTGCCGCTCTCTCCAGCTGGCAGAGGACAGGAGCGGAGCGGCCGAATACCTGCGTCGGGCCCTGCCCTACCTGCAGAGCCCACAGGAGTCCCTGCGAGCGGCGGCCATCAGGTTCATGGGTGAGCCACAAGCCTGGGCTCCCTCCCCGGCCCGCCGCAGCTCGGCCCCAGTCCCGCCTGCTGCCCCGGCAGCGCCAGCCGGGCCCGGCGCCGTGGAGCCCCGCCTGGCCCGGGCATTGCTGCTGCCGCCCTCTGGCAGCCGTGCCCTGGGGCGGCAGCGTGCGGCAAGGGCCGGGCAGAGCCCTGCCGGGCCAGCAGCCCGTGTGGCCACAGCGCCGGCAGCGCCGCTGGCAGGGAGCTGTGCCGCTGGGGCCGTGACAGGCTCTGTGTTCACAGGGATGGCCGCGCAGCACCTGAGGGGGAAGAAGGAAGAGCTCCGGCTCATCTGCAACGGTGAGTGAGGGCAGCGGGCTGGCAGCGGGGGCTGCCGGGGGAGCTGCAAGCCCTGCCCCGGCTGCAGAGGGCTCTGCTCCCTGTGCGGACCAGGGCCGGCGTGGGCAGAGATCTCAGGGCCACCTGGGCGATTCGTGGCCAGCAGCTTCGGGCTGCTCCCGTTGTTCCCTGCTCCCTCCTGGCCATGGCTAGAGCCGGCTGGGATGGCCCTGGCAGGGGGCTCTCCTCGGCTCCCCGCAGATCCGGGATCTGACCACGGCTCTGTTCCTTTCTCTTTCAGCCCTTGAACACCTGACAGAAGACATCAGCAGTGCCGTGTCAGATCTGGCAATTGAAACGTTGTATGTCCTCCAGGCACTGCAGATTGAGCGATATTCCGTCTTCCAGAGGATGCAAGACCAGCTCCACAGGGCATGGAGGACACGGCCTCGTCTGGCGGGGCTCAGCTGGCTGCGCTGCTGGAGCTCTGCAGAGAATTGATGCCGGAGGCTCTGTCTGCTGGAGCCACCTGAGCCAGCGGGAATTTTCCATTTCTTTAAGACTGTTCTTTTCTTCTTTTTGTTTTTTCTTTAGTATATGAATATAGTGTGTTATAATACACAGATTCCCAGGAGCTTTCTTTTGCTGCTCAGGGTCTGCAGGGCATAGGGGAAGAGGGGGAGAAGGGTGCTTGGGCTCAGCAAGCTGCCCAGGCATGCAGTGTTGCAGGGAAAATGGCCAGAAGCCCCTTGGCCTGTGGTGGTTCTGCTGAAGCCTTTGGGCTGGTGACAGAGCGGCTGGGCAGGGGCCGGGGCTGCGGGGATCCCTGTGAGAGCGGAGCCTGGAGATGGCCACAAGCCCTGTGCCAGGCAGGAAGCGCCATCCATGTCCTCCTGCCCGTGTGCTGCTGGCTGCATTGCTGAGGGCTCTCAGGTGCCTCTGGATGGGGCTGCTCTGGAGCTGCTGTGGGGCTGCGGTGCTGCTGCCGGGCAGCTTGGCCGGGCTGGGGCACCCCCTGAGGGGACATGGCCATGAAGGGATGAGGGGCTGGGAAGCCCTGACAGGACACGGCAGTGGGAAAGAACGAGGGGGATGTGTGAGGGAGTGGGTGGCTGTAACATTGGCTGGGGGGGAGTGTGTTGGAGACAGAGAGAGCACTCACCCCAATGTTCATGTGGCAAACAGAGAGCGTTTGTTCTCAAGCCCTTCCTTCTAAAGGGCTTTTGAAAAACCCAGTCTGGATAATTTCACTGCTCTGATCTCTATGCCTTGTCAGATTCTGGCCAGTGAAATGCTGCAGCCCTGGGAGAGATGTGACTGGGCGAGGCCCCTGGCAGTCAAACCAGGGCTGGTACATTCACACAGCCCAAGCCAGCCTGCCCTGTGACACACGGCCACAGAGTGCAAGGCACAGCTCCGGGTGCTGCCCAGGAACCTCAGCTCTGGGAGCACTGTCTGCCCCAAGCTCCAGGGGCTGCAGTGGGAGCCCGGCTGGGCTCTGCCCTGGGCCCATCCTGCAGGGACAGCTGGAACCAGGGAGCATTCCCTTGCTCCAAACAGCCAAGCCAGGGCTGCAGAGCAGCTGCTCCAGCCCAGACTGCACTGTTGTGTGCTGTGCTCTGGGGCTGGGGCTCCCTGCACTGAGCACTGGACTGGTGTGCCACAGGAGACAGAGAAGCTTCAGCTTCAGCCTCACTGAGGGGGGTGTATGGGCTGGGAAGAGTGGGGAGGCTCAAGCGGATTCACAGAGCTCATCCTGCTGCAAGGATGAGGTAAAGGGAGTGGGAGTTCAGCAGAGAGGAGAGCTGAGGGCTGGAGAGTGGCTCTGAATGACACTAAAATCCCACTGGACCTCTGAGACATTGCTGCTCCTCAACCAGTGACAGGATGAGTCCCTAAGCCTGGGGCTCAGCCTTCCTCATGGAGAGGGGCACCAAGGAAGGCAACAGTGTGATGGAGACTGCAATGGGCTGGGAACTCGCTGGGGGAAAAGAGGGAGCAGTTGGGAAGTAAAAGGCAGGTGGGGGGAAGAGAATTGTTCAGGGAAGGGCTGAGCTACAGCTTGAGCAAGCTGAAAAATGTCATTTGGTGTCATGCCAGATTGATTTCATTTCAGAAGTTACTGAACAAGTTTATTTTTTGAGGTGTTTTCCCTTGGAGGTGTACACTCTGCAGACTTGAGCTGTGCTGCCAAAATGCTCAAGCAAGTCTGTGCTGCAAGTCACACCATTTCTTCTTTGGCTGATTCCGGCCCGGTGCTGAGCTCCAGCAGAGCCCAGAGCAGCCTCAGCACCCGCCGAGCCCGGCTGCAAGGAGAGAAAGCAGAAACCACCCATCAGCTGAGGGCTTATGTGCCCATGTCCCAGCCACCCGCGGTGCCCAGGCCGTGCTGGCCGTGCTCAGAGCGGTGCCCAGAGCTGCCCATCCCTGCTGCCTTTGGCACAGAGCAGGAGGGCAGGACATGTGCCCAGGCTGCAGCCAGCCAGGGCACATGTGATGGTGGTCAAAAGGGGTCTTTGCATGTGGGAAGAGATGAGGATTTGCCTCCATATTTCAGAAAGCTTGATTTATTATTTTATTATATATATATGTCATGGTTTGACGTTGGCACAAAGCCAGTGCCCCCATGAAAATACACTCTCCCTGGTTTCTGCTGTGAGATGTGACCAGGAATAAGCAAAGCAGGCCCCACTTAGAAATAAAGAGAAGAGAACTTTATTAACGACACTACAAGTAAAAAGAAACACACAGGGAAAATGAAAACCTTCCAAAAGCATTTCCTCCTCCCCTCACCAAATTTCCAATACATCCATCCCTTAGATCACCAACTCTCGGTCCATCACCACCCTTTAGATAATCAATTCTCTGTTCAGCAAGAGGAGAGGAGTCCTTCTTGTGCCATAGGCTTTCCCAGGAAACACCGTCAAAACCTCATGTTTGGTATGCTGCCAGTTTATATACAGACGCAAACCGGATGGGGCTGCTTTGATCAGCGTCTAGAGCTTTTTATGTTTTCAGCATCAGCCTCATTACATGGTTATGACAATGGAAAAATGCGTACAGCTTGCTGACCAGGCAGCAGGCCAAAGAAACTTAATGTTACAACATACCCTAAATGCATCTCAGCCAATTACATAGAGCAAAAGCATACCCACAGTAGTTCTATCCAATCATCTTAAACACACATAGCTTTGCTTAAAACAATAGCGGCCGATTCTCCAACACAATGGCTCGTTTATAAGAGACAACGAATAAAGCTGTATTCATGAGCATAACCTTCTAGATACATACTAAATAAACTTGTTGTGACATAACTGGCCCATTACACAGCCCTGTTGTCTTCGCTACAGCTTATATATCTTTTTCTGCTGCTTTAGCACTTCACAATTCTTGCTGTTTCTGTGGCCTTTCCTTTTTACAACCTTCCTAAAACTCTCTGATTTTTATGGATTCCCCCATATGTGTTTCCACGTCACTCGTGGCACCACCTGGAGAACATCTGTCATCGTGACCTCTTCCTTCCATGTCCAGTGCTCTCACCACTGCACATGGACCAGAGCTGCTTCTAGGGTTTTCCTTTTAAGGATGCTTTGTCCCGTTCCTAAAAGAGCACAGTGTCTCACTTTCGGGACACCTGTCCCCCCCAGATTTCACCCCCTGGGGCCAAGGTATCTCATCACTTAACCCTCTTGGCTTTGAGCCATTGCCTCCCCCTGGATGCAGTCTCTGTGTCACAGAAAACATGGTTCGGTCCAGGGCTATACAAGAAAAGTCCAGCTAAGCCCACTGCATCATCTCTTCTCACCTAAGATTCTTCCCTGCTCTTCTGACATCTTTCACTTGCAGGAACTTTCATCACACTTGCCCATTTCTTCCTCTGTTTCATCTCTATCTCTCTTCTAGGAAGGCTACTGTACTGCTAAGTTTTCATTGTCCAAAATAAGGGTTAAAATCTCAGGCTCTGCCCGCCCAGAACTCCCACAGCGGCCGGACACCTTCTTGCTGCACCCCCCCTCCCTCCCTTCTCCTTTCCATCCGTGCTGCGGGCACACGTTATCAAGTTTCAAGGTAGCACAGTCACAGACACAGGCTGGCTCTCTCTCTCTCTCTCTCTCTCTCTCTCTCCTGGGGGTGGGGGGCTGCCCGATGCCTCTCGGTGCTCTTCCACTCTTCCACCCTTCCATCCTTGGGGCCAGACCTTCCTCACCTGGCTGCATGGCTTCCCCTCCCCTGCCCAGATGGCAGGGGAGGTCTGACCTTTTTTCCCTGACACAACCCAAGAGAGCTTCACCTGCGAGTTCTCTGCTTTTAATTCCTGTGTTCTCAGAGGCGTATCCATGTCCCCAGTGGCCACACCAGGTGCCAATATTCAATCCGAGCACCCATTGGTGTGACCACACCATCCCAAAAAGCTCACTTCCTCTCAAACCATGACAACAATATATCACTTAAAATTTGTAAAAACTATATTTTAGCATTGATATATGATCCTTCTAATAAGCTGTGTTCACACCCTTGGCTTACAGAAGAGAAAGTTTTGTGGGACCAGAACTTATGTTTCACCTTCTACTCTATCTGTTTACTTTTAGGCCACCAAAGCCTCCAGATACTACATGAGCTAAAGTCAGAGGATGCTGCCGTTTGTTATTGCTGCAGCAGGAATCTGGATGATTCTTACTGAGCTGCATGCCTTCAGCTGGGTGCTTCCACAGTAAAGCCATAATTTCTTATCCATGGCCATGTCTGTCAGGCATTTAAAGGCATGTGTTTTTTCAACCTGCTATCACATGGGGAGTCAGTATATCAGAGCATCCAGCTGCTAAAAGATCAAGGAAGCAAGATCCAGAAGGAAGGCAAAAACGACTGGTTCAGTGGACTTCTCAAACACTGGGGGATCAAAAGCTGGCCCTCATCTCTAGTTAAGACTTTTTTGTGGGCTTTGTTTATTGTATTCATTGTGCTGGTTATTGTATCCATTTTTGCTAAATGCCTGCAAAACTCTATGGCAGAAGCCTTCTTTATTGAAAACAAAAAGGAGGGAGAGGTGAGGGCCCAGAAGCCTACCACTGGAACTGTAATACCTCAGGGCAAAGTGACCAAGGTAAAAGAGAGACACCGCTCTGAATGCAATGGTGATACCCATGGGCATTTGCAGGCTCATGGTGATGCCGCACGTTTTGCTGGCATCACCCAGTTCAACTGCTGTATTTTCCTTATATTTACTCCCTCTAGAATGTTCCCCACTCTTGGGGGACCTGATATATATATACCAATATACCCTATTGGTCCTGGCTTACTGTAATGCTCTGCTGCCATTCCCCCCCATATAAAACGCAGTGTCCCCAGCCCCATTTTTCTCCCTCCCTGGACCCTCTTCATCGCAATACACAATGTTTGGAGTTCCACACAAAGATCCCTTTAGAGCCTCATTCACCAGCAGTTTAAGCAAGCATGCTCCCAGCTCTGGGAGTTCCGTTTCCTCACAGAGGCTGGCTGTGGACAGGCCACCACACAGGAACTGAGTGCACCAGGGAACCTGGCCTCCAATAAAAGGCAGGAATCCCACAGCACACCCAAACCAATTCCTTGCATGTCTCTACTTTTTCCTCTTACTCTCATCTCTCTTGTCACTTTCCCCATTTTCTCTGAGTGGGTACTTGGCTTCTCTCTCTCGTGTCTGCAGGTTCAACCACACGTGTGACCCTGCAGGAACAGCCTGACCCACAGGGAAGTGGGAGAGGACTCTTTGTCAGGAACTGTAGTGACAGGACAAGAAGGAATGGGATCAAACTGCAAGAGCTGGAAGAGATTTGATGATGGGAAGAAGTTCTTTACTCTCAGAGTGGTTGTCCTGGACACAGGGACCAGTGCAGAGAGGCTGTGGATGCCCCATCCCCAGCAACATCCAAGGCCAGCTGGGACAGGGGCCAGAGCAGCCTGGTGTGCTGGGAGGTTGCTCAGCTTGGAACCAGATGATCTTTAGGGTCCCTTCCAAGCCAAACCATTCAAGGATTTGATCATTCTGCCATCTCCATCTCCCACTGCGCAGCAGCCCTGAAATTTCAGTGACATCACAGCTCCTAGAGGGTTCCAGGTGGAATGTCCAGGACCTGGAAATGAGCAGAGCAGGTACTTCACTGGCTGCCAAGCGTCAGTTGCCACTTGCTGTGTGCTCTGCCCCTGACTGCTGAGGTGTTGCTGCTGCCTGGGCTTTTCCTGCTGCCTGCTCTGGAGCACCAATCCCAGCAGGATGTGCACTGCGGTGCCAGTGGAGGTACAGTGCCATTCCAGGCAGGGGGGCACCCGGCTTGGGCAGGCTGCAGCCATGTGGCAATGGATGGTGTGGGACAGGAAGCCCACTGGGAGATTGTGCTGCCCCTTGCAGAGTGCCAGAGACAGTGTGGAGCAGATGGAAGTGGACATGGTGCTGGAGAGGGAGGAGAAGATGGAGGTGGACGAGGAAGATCCTGTTGAGGAGATGGAAGTAGAGGAGGAAGACAATATCGAAGACATGGAGGTTGATGAGGAGGATGACATCGAGGACATGGAAGTGGACGAGAAGGATGAGGAGGAGCCCAAGGTCCTTGGATGAAGATGGAGCCCCACAGGTAAGACAGGCAGCTGCTTCCCACGCCCTGCCCACACACACACTGGGTCCCCTGACGCCAGGCTGGGGCTGGGCTGGATGGCCCCGCTCATGGACACAGTGCCTGCAGGGGGCCTGGATTGTGGTGGCACAAGCACCAGCCCTGGCCTGCCCTGCGATTGCCTGGGGCCATGCCAGCCCTGCCAGCCCCAGCCCAGCCCCTGGGGCCCAGCTCCCAGCCCTGCTGGGCTCAGTGCTGGCAGATGAGTCCAGCCCTGCTGCTTCCTTTTCTTCCAGGACTGATGCAGACGATGGCGCAGATGCCACATCTTTGTAAATATGTTTGAAAGCTTCAAGTTTCTTGTAAATATGTTCACTGCGTTAGAAGATTTCTGTAAATATGTTTTGAAGATTGTTAGTCCATCAGATCCCATGTAAATATCTTCTGTACATTGTTGTTGTTATAAGGATTGTTATAATGAAACTTGTTCTGTAAATCCGAGCTTTTGCCAATCTTCGGCAAATAAATACTCTTTCTTTTTAAAACCTCACTTCTCTTTGCCATTCCTTTGGGCACAGGCAGCATTTGCACACTTGTGGGTTCCTCTTGATCCGAGTTCGCAGGGCTGGAGGTCCCTGGGGGTGCTGGCACAGCCACCCTGGGGCTGGGGGTCCCTGTGCACAGGGGCTCCCACTGACACCACTCCTGGCACTGGGCGCTGCTGCTCTTCCTGCCCTAGGGCACAGCGCTGTCCCCAAGAGCTCAGCTGTCACCAGCTCTCACCCAGGGTGCTCTCACAGCACTTGGCCCTGCAGCCATGCCACCAAAGCAGGCAGCAAACCTTCAGCCACCCTTCCTGCTGGAGCCACAGGGACTCCTGGGCCCAGAGCCGGCAGCAGGCCACAGGCATGCAAAATCCACCTGCACGCTCTGAAGGCCACCACAGACTTGGCAACTGGGGCACCTGCATCTGGGCTGCTGCAGGGACTGATCTTTAAGACTTGCAGCCTCCAAAGACTCCGGCCTCTGCTTCCCAGCCTGCTCTGCACTGCCCTGAGCCCGCATTCTTCAAGAGACAAAAGCCAAGCCAGGGCATCCTCGCCCTGTCCACATTCCTGCTGCTGGCAGCGGCCACTGGCCCTGGGCCCCACTTGGGTGACAGCTGCAGGGACAGGGCAGGCTGTGCTGGGCAGGGGCACGGGGCTTTGGGCCCTGGGGCTGCTGCTGCTGCTGCTGGGGGCCATGGGCCCAACAGGGCCCCGAGCTCAGGCCCTGCCCGGGCAGCTGCCCCCAAAGCCCCACACTCCCCAAGCATCCCCATCACAGCTCCCAGGGGGAAATCCCACGGGCATCAGGAAAGAAATTCCCCATAGTGACTAAACCAAGGGGTCCAAGGGGAAAGTCAGCACCAGCTGATGTTTACAGCACATTTAAAAAGGTGGGTGCAGAGCAGGTGAGATCTCCAGGGTCACTGGCAGTGCCTGCTCTCCAGGTGAGGCTCTGGGCCTGCTCCCAGTGGGACACAGCACCGGGCTCAGGCCAGCCCTCAGCCCCTCACAGCTGATCCCATGGAGCAGGCTCAGAAAGCAGTTTCAGACCACTTGCTGCAGATATTTCAAAGGACTAAATGTCATTCAAAGAAGCCACCTTGCACATTTAGTTTTGGTGTTTTGGCATGAGAAGCCATGAAGGTGCCTCTGAATGTGCACTTGGGGAAATTCCACTGCCATCCCAAAGGGAAGACAAAGCACAGGCCTCTGCTTTCAGCACTGTTGAGGTCTGAACCCAGTAATGAAATCTCAGGAAGTAGTAGTTTTGTGGAGGTCCAGGGGCCTACCACTGGAACTGCAATACCTCAAGGGAAAGATTATGTATTAAAGTGAGGCAGTCCTCTAAATGTAATGATCCTGCCCAACGCCTTTTGCAGGGTTATGGGGATTCAACAGGGTTTCTTGGTATTATGAACTTCTTTTTTTCCTTATACGTACTCCACCTAGTATGTTCTCACGTCTCTTTTCCCCTGTTGTTCCTGGGTTGCTGCATATAAGACACTTTAATCGCCTATATATTAACCCTGTGTTCCCTTCTTCATTTTGTCTTCCTCCCTGGACCTTCCTCAGCACAATCCACAGTGTTTGGAGTTCCACACAAACACTCCTCTCTTGCCTCATTCATCAGCAGTTTAAGCGAGCCTGCTCCCAGCTCTGGGAGTCCAGGTCTTTCACAGAGACTGGCTGTGGACACGCCACAACATGTGGTGCCCAAACAGGGACCTTCTTTGAGAATTCCCTGAGAGCAACTCCAGTAACGATCCGGCTGTGCCACCGTCACCAGACAGAAAACACCTCGGGTCAGCCTCCGCCCTGGAGTGGGACCTGAGTTTGATCAGGGCTTGCTGAAGGCAGCGTCAGCACCCTCAAGGGGCAGGAGGGCCGGCTCAGCTGGTGAAGCCCATGGGACATTTTGAAACACCTGCATCCAGAGCCGCCAGAGCAGTGAGTTGGGGGACAGCCGCCTGCAGTGCAGGATCCTTGGGTGATATTTTAGTCCTGTGGGTGGGCGACCCTTTCCATCAGGGCAGCTATGGGTAACAAATTATCCAAAGCTGGGAGAGACATATATGTTCCAGTTAGGGAGGTTCTCCTTTCAGAGGGGAAGACTTTTACTAAGGGAACTTTGAAGCCTTTTGTTCATTGGCTCTTTAAGGAGTTCCCAGACATTTCTGTTGCTTCAGTTCGTCATGGCACAACTTAGGACTCATTTAGAGGAAGACTCAGAAGACTCTTACTTTTGCAAACTCAGTGAGTGGTAAGATTCACAAAATTGTACCAAATTTTTCACATGAATTATAGAGTTTTCTCAAGGGTTCAAAGTTCTAATATTCAACCCAGATTTTGTGCTCTGCCCTCAGCATTCCTGAACCCACTGACACCAAGATTAGGATGAGAGACAGAAACTGCTCTAAAGAACAGACAAGCTACCTGCTGTCTGCCATCTCCCCTCCTTCTCTACCCCCTGCCCAGATCTGTACTGATCACACGGGCCTGGGTTCTACCCTAACGCATTCTCCAGTACCTCTTCTCCCTCTGTGCCCTTCAGATAGCTCACAAAATGGAGTCCCTCATCAAAATCCCTCCCACCCCCGGCTCTCATTGGGTCATCCCCCGTGTGAAAAATGCATATACTTTATGATTGGCTTTACGCAAATATTAAAATGAATATTATACATGTTGTGTTAGAAAGCAATGCTGTATTAATTTTCTTAAGTACTGTGTTAAATATAATTTTAGGTTATAAACGTTGTATAATAGAAACTATGCTATGTAAGATGCTTTATTTAAAAGCAAGGACTTGCAGCGAGATAGCAGCCACAGGACACCTAGATCTTTCAGAGAAAAAGAATTTATTGCCTTCTTATCAGAAGAACGAACTTTTTCCCGCCTCGAAGGCGCTATTAGCATTAGAGGGAAGAAGTTGACACTGACCAGACAGAATCCTGTGTTTGAACAGAATTTATGCATCATTTATGAAGTTTATGAATATGCAACAGGCTATTGTTTTTAAGGGTTAATGCTTTATTAACGGGTGTCCCTTTTCGGGCTCGTGATGCCCAGAAAAAGGTACCCGGATGTCCGTAAGTCTTTGTTTCTATTGTCTCATATTGTCCTAATTCAATTTGTCCATGTCCAGGTTCAGAGCAAATTTGGGGAAGAATCCACCAAAGGAGCTCCGGTGGGAAAAGCAGATCCAATTGGCCCCTCCCCACAACTGCTCTGGGAGGGAAAAAAAATACCTCCTTGGAGAAAGGTGGAAAAAAACCTGTTTATTAAACAATAAAACAGACACAATATTAAACAATGAGACTTATTGCCACTCTAAAAGAGATGACAAACTGAGAAAACTCTGGGTTGAAGCTCAGCTCACTCAGTCTCTGATCAGTCCCTCAGGGCTGGAATTGTCGCAGGCCAGGCCCGGCCTGGTGGGCCACAGCTGCAGCTGCCGGTGCTCTCCTGGGTGTTCAGTCTACAGCAGTTTCAAGAGGTCCAAAGCAAAAGGGAATAAAACAGTCCAGGGAACTTCTTTGCCTCAGCTAGCTAACTAAAAAACAAAAGAAGAGCTCTGTCTTGCTGTCTGATCATCCACAGACAACAGTCAGGAGCAGGAATGTGGAGGAGGACTTCAGTGTCTGAAAAAAAACTGTGCGCTTCTTCTCTCCCCCCCTTCACTCTCTGGAACACAAAACTTATTATTCAACATAAACAGAATGAGACAATTGGGGATAAAAGCATCATATAGTCAACCCAGGACATTCCACCCCTTATCCCCATATTGTCTGCTTACTACTAAAACTAATATAAATTTGTTATGAATAAGGAGCTTGACTAGGCCAATATTCAAGCAGCAATCAATTTATTATTTAATATGGTAAAGTATGAGCAATACAGTGCTGGGTACAGTGGGGGAAGTTTTCCCTCCAACTGCACACCGATAATTGATGGCTATAGGTATTTATAGGGGTACTCATCAGGTTTTTTTCAGCAGTTTCTATTTCCAATGTTTTACTCATCAGCAATTTTTATTCCAAATTATTACATCACAATTCTATACACTGTTGTGATTTTAATTTCTCAGGATGTATCTCAAAGGAGTATCCCCAGGTGGTAACGGTCCAGTTTCCAAAAGAAGAAAGTCAAATCCCATCTGGTGGTGTCCAGCTTCCCAGATGTGGGTCCACCTTTTAATTGCAGAGACTATAAATCTAATAACAGTGATGTCCAGCTTCCTTTTGGTCGAAACCATAAACCCTTGAGTTGATGTTCATCTTCCTTTCTCAAGCTGTTTTTCTCTGCTTCAATAAGGCTTTTGATAAGCATATTTCCTTTATATATATTCCAAAGCTATAGTTTCAAGGATACAAGTAATATTCTAAAATTAGACTTCAAAAGGTTATTATTGCAGAGCTTTTTATGGATCAAATGCGAGCAAAAAGCAACACCTTTAACACCTTAATTCTAATGCTCCTAAATCAACCAGGGTTAATTGCAAACAAAAGATAGGTTCAAAGGCCTTTTTCCATGCTTTATTTTCCTCAGTTATTATTAGAATTCGCAACTGTCCCATTGTCGGTGTCCAGACATATCGCAATCACAAGTACACACATCACCTGTTTGTACCTGACACGAAGCACAGCTTTGCATCTCACAAATTCTAACTCTACAAGTACATACGTGATACATCCATTATACAGCTATACACAGACAATGGTAATAACATTCAGCAAATGGTGATATTTACACAGGTTTTATCCAACAATCAGATCTCCCTGAGGTACACAGCATGTTCTTCCATTTTTTTGCATTATCCACCATGTGCAACCTGGTCCCTGAGCAAAAACAACCCCACGAATGGGTTTGTCTGTATTCGAGGCAGGACTAATCCAAAGTGTGTTCCCTAATAAACGTCTGACATGTACCACTGGGACTTTGTCTCCATCTACTCTCTGCAAAGGCTCAGACTGGGCAGGGCCCACTCAGTTAGTTGAGCCTCGGGTGTAACCTAACCAGGTGGCTTTTGCCAGATGCTGCTCCCAGTTCTTGAAAGATCCCCCACCTAATGCTTTCAATGTGGTTTTTAACAGTCCGTTGTACCTCTCCACTTTGCCTGCAGCTGGTGCATGGTAGGGGATATGGTACACCCACTCAATGCCATGTTCCCTAGCCCAGGTGTTGATAAGGCTGTTCTTGAAATGAGTCCCGTTGTCTGACTCGATCCTCTCAAGGGCACCATGTCTCCACAGGATTTGCTTTTCAAGGCCAGGATGGTGTTCCGGGCCGTAGCATGAGACACAGGGTTGGTCTCCAGCCATCCAGTGGTGGCTTCCACCATGGTCAGCACTTAGCGCTTGCCCTGGCGTGTCTGGGGCAGTGTGATGTAGTCAATCTGCCAGGCCTCCCCATACTTGTACTTGGACCACCGCCCACCGTACCAGAGGGGCTTCACTCGCTTGGCCTGCTTGATTGCAGCACATGTCTCACAGTCATGGATAACCTGAGAAATACTGGCCATGGTTAGATCCACGCCTCGGTCTCGTGCCCACTTATAGGTGGCATCCCTGCCCTGGTGGCCTGAGGCATCATGGGCCCATCGAGCTAGGAATAACTGTCCCTTATGTTCCCAATCTAGGTCTATTTTGGACACCCCTATCTTTGCAGCCTGGTCTGCTTGTTCATTGTTTTGGTGTGCCCCATTAGCTCTACTCTTGGGTACATGGGCATCTACATGGCAGACCTTCACAGGCAGTTTCCCTACCCTGATAGCAATGTCTTTCCACTCTTCAGCAGCCCAAATTGGTTTTCCTCTACGCTGCCAGTTAGCCTTTTTCCACCTCTCCAGCCATCCCCACAGAGCATTGGCTACTATCCATGAATAGGTAGAGCTTTGGCCACTTCTCTCTCTCAGCAATGTCCAGGGCCAGTTGAACAGCTTTGAGTTCAGCAAGTTGGCTTGGTCCAGCTTCTCCTTCAGTGGCCTCTGCCACCTGTGTGGGGCTCCATACGGCTGCTTTCCAATTCCGGTTCATTCCCACAATGCGGCAAGAACCATCAGTGAAAAGAGCGTATTGTGTATCTTCTGCTGGCAGTTGGTTGTATGGTGGAGCTTCTTCAGCCCGTGTCACTTCTTGTTCCCCTTCATCAGCGAGACCAAAGTTTTCACCTTCCGACCAGTTTGTAATTATTTCCAGAATCCCAGGGCGATTCAGTTTTCCAATACGGGCGCGCTGTGTGATAACAGCAATCCATTTGCTCCATGTAGCAGTGGTGGCATGATGCGTAGAGGGAAACTTTGCTTTGAACATCCACCCCGGCACTCGTAGTCGGGGTCCCAGGAGGAGTTGTGCTTCAGTGCCTATTATCTCTGAGGCAGCCTGGACTCCTTCACAGGCAGCTAAGATTTCCTTCTCTGTGGGAGTGTAGTTGGCTTCAGAGAGTCTGTAGCTTCGACTCCAGAATCCCAGTGGTCGGCCTCGAGTATCCTCAGGCACCTTCTGCCGAAGGCTCCAGGACAAGCCATGGTTCCCGGCTGCAGAGTAGAGCATGTTCTTCACCTCTGGTCCTGTCCTGACTGGGCCAAAGGCTACAGCATGAGCGATCTCCTGCTTGATCTGTGCAAAGGGTTGTTGCTGCTCAGGGCCCCAGTGGAAAGTGTTCTTCTTATGGGTGACCAGGTAGAGAGGGCTGACGATCTGACTGTATTTGGGAATGTGCATCCTCCAAAAACCTATGGCACCTAGGAAAGATTGTGTTTCTTTCTTGCTGGATGGTGGAGACTTTGCTGTGATCTTGTTGATAACATCGGTGGTAATCTGACGCTGTCCATCTTGCCACTTCACTCCCAGGAACTGGATCTCTTAAGCAGGTCCCTTGACTTTGCTCTTCTTTATGGCGAAGCCAGCTTTTAGGAGAATCTGGATGATTTTCTCCCCTTTCTCGAACGCCTCTGCTGCTGTCTTCCCCCACACAATGATGTCATCAATATATTGCAGGTGTTCTGGAGCCTCACCCTTTTCCAGTGCAGCCTGGATCAGTCCATGGCAGATGGTGGGGCTGTGCTTCCACCCCTGGGGCAGTCGGTTCCAGGTGTACTGCACTCCCCTCCATGTGAAGGCAAACTGAGGCCTGCATTCTGCTGCCAGAGGAATGGAGAAAAATGCATTGGCTATGTCTATAGTGGCGTACCACGTTGTTGCCTTGGACTCCAGCTCGTACTGGAGCTCTAATATGTCTGGCACAGCAGCGCTCAGGGGTGGAGTCACTTCATTCAATGCACGATAGTCCACAGTCAATCTCCATTCTCCTTCAGATTTTCGCACAGGCCAAATGGGGCTGTTGAAGGGTGAGTGGGTCTTGCTGACCACCCCTTGGCTCTCCAGCTCACAGATCATTTTGTCGATGGGGATCACAGCATCTCGATTCGTTCGGTACTGTTGGCGGTGCACTGTTGAGGCGGCAATTGGTACTCGTTGCTCTTCCACCTTCAGGAGACCTACGGCAGATGGGCTTTCTGACAGTCCAGGCAAGCTGTTCAACTGCTTGATACCCTCTGTCTCTACAGTAGCTATTCCAAATGCCCAACTGAGACCCTTTGGGTCTTTGAAATACCCACTTCGAAGGTAGTCTATGCCCAAAATACATGAGGCCTCTTGGCCAGTCACAATAGAGTGTTTCTTCCACTCATTCCCAGTCAGGCTCACATCAGCTTCCACCAAAGTGAAATCCTGGGATCCCCCTGTCACACTGGCAATGGAGACAGACTGTCTCTACATATCTCAGTGGAATTAATGTACATTGCTCACCAATATCAACAAAAGCTTTCTATTCTTGTGGTTCCGATGTGCCAGGCCAACAAATCCACACAGACCAGAAAACAAGATTTTCCCTGGCCTCTACCTGGCCACAGGCAGGACCCCTCTAAGCCTGGTTATCCTTCTTTCCCTGAGCATATGTCTTGGATGTTCCTTCAAGGGGATCAGACATGTCATCATCATCATACCTGGCAGTTTGGCTACGGGCAACTGGAGCTGCTTTCCTTCTGGTGGCTTCCTTCAAATCACGCACCTGTCGTGCCAGAACAGTGGTAGGTTTTCCATCCCACCTCCCCATGTTTTCTCCACAATCAAGCAGATAGAACCACAGCTCATTACATGGGGTGTACCATCTCTCACCATCTGGGAAACATCTGCCTGGGATACCAGAACCTCTGATCCGTACTGCCGAGATTTGGAGAAGGTCTTTAATCTCCTCTCTGAGCTTCTTATGATTCTTCTCTATCTCATCCTCTAATTTCTGCAGATGTGTTTCTACTGCTGCAATTCTGGTATGTGTTGGGCTGTGCAGAGCATCTGCATATGCTCACAGCTTCCTTGCCATGTCAAGCACAGTCTCATCCCTCTCATCCCTCTTCATGATGGCTAAGGCAGAAGCATATTCATGTGGCCCAAGTCGCACAAGTTTTTGCCACATCACAGACGTGCATGGTACCAAGTCTGGGTTCCTCGTTGTTACATCATCTGAGAAGATAATCTCTGCCACGGCCATTTCTCTCAGGCATTGGATCCCTTGCTCTATGGTCTTCCGCTGAGTTTGTTGCATATAGAGATCATCTGCACACAGGTATTTTTGTGCAACACTGTCCAAGACCCGTGACCAGAGGCTGTGTGGATTAGCCCCCCCTCATCATTCTATGGTCAATGACAGGATCCTGTGACAGGGATCCCAAATGCCTGGCTTCAGTGCCATCCAGAATTGTAGCCTCGCCTGCAGCATCCCAGAGACGGACCAGCCAACTAATTATGGATTCATCAGACCTTCGAGTGTAATCCTTCCGTAGGCCACGAAGGTCCTTCAGGGAAAAAGACTCAATATTTGCATCTGATCTTGCACCTGCTGCTTTGACTCTTGATTTTATGTCAGGAGGCATTGAGGTTCCTTCTCCTGTGTCACCATCATCATCATCATCATCATCTACTGGTTGATTGGTCTTGTCTGTGCATTTCCCACTTCTAGTATTGGCAGCAACAGCCATGGGTTTAGATGCTGGCTTAGGCTCACGGTCTGGTCTGGCAGCTGGCTTCGAGCTTGGGCTGTTGGCTACAGCTTGAGTGACTGGGATAGCTGATCTATCTCCCTGCCCCCCTGCCTCTGTCTGCTGCCCTACACTATCTAAAAAAGTGAGATAAGCATAGGCCAGGGCCCAGCTTATTGCAATTAGCCTTTTCTCTTTAGAATCGTCATGGCACTTCTCCTTTAGGTATTTCCCCACTTCAGCTGGGTTCTGAGTTTGTTCCCGTGGAAAATCCCAGTCTACAGGATCAGAAAATTCCTTCAGGGTTTGGCCTATTTTTTCCCATTCTCCACTCCACTCAGGATTTTTCACGCCTGCATCTGCTTCTGGGTCAGGGGTCTCACCAGCTCCTCTGGATATCTCAGCCCTCATTCTAGAGAAGCTGCAGACCATAAAGAGGAAGCTTACCAGATTAAATACCAGAAAGATGGTCTCTTTAACATTCAGCAGAAACTGAACATTCTCAAAAAGTGACATAACCGATCCAAAGGAGAAGAAGGAAAGGGATGGCTGGAAAGTCTCATTCTTGGCTCCTCCTCTAACAGACTGAGTGTAGTTACTAATAAATTCCCAAAACGTACTGCTGGAATTGGGATGCAGGGTAGGATGAAGAAACCATAAACCATACATGTCGTAAACAGATGCCAGTATCTTTGTGAACACTTTATAAACCATTGACGAAGGAAGGAGACCAGGATATCAATTGATCATCACAAGCCCAATTTTATTGAACAGTACGGCGGGTTAAATACAGTTCATAATGAACTTCATGCATATTGCAAAAGTTGAGCTCAGGATTGGTTAGTTACATATCAGCAGCTGCACCTAGTTCTGCATTCCTATGGTTCTACTTTTGATACTTTCTACATTTTCTCAGGATATATTCAGGAATAATCTCTACTCCCTATCCTCATGTTGCAGCAAGGTCACTGATTGCTGATTGCTGACATCTCCTTTCAGCTTGCTGACTGCTGATTTCCCTCTCTTAGCTTAACCAGTGGCATTATGTCAGCATGGCCTTTCTCAGCTAACCAACTATTAATAAAACTCTCCACATTTCCCCCGTTTTCTTCTTGAGCAAGGAGATTAGCCAGGTTTTTGCTATTGTACGGCTGACCATGTTTTGAATACAATTAAAGATACAAGGCAAAATAAGCAAAAACAGTAAAATTACACCCAGCAGTCCTATAGCATAGATCACAAGGTTCCTCAGCCATGGCCCAAGTCCTAAGCTTTTAAGCCATTCGTCAATTCCTAAACCTTCTTCTTCCTTAAGATTGTGAAGTCCCTGTTGCAGTTCTTTTATCTTAGTGTGAATGGACACTGAATGATCAGACAGATTCATGCAACACATTCCTTCAAACTCTTCACATCCATGTCCCTGTGCTAAGAGCAAAAAATCTACGGCAGCTCTATTTTGCAAAACAGCATGGTTAACACTCTGCACATCTGCGGTTAGCATGTCTAGAATTTGTGATGTCTTGTTCAGCTCATCCTTTGCCCAGCACCCCAATTGCTTTGCTAAATTCATAGCCTTATTGGCAGATCCTCCCGGCAAGATAGTTGAAACAACCACCTGTTTGAATGTGCCCCAAAACTGTGGATCTCCTATTACAGCGACTTTAGACGGTCACTGTGGTGAGAGAAGGACGAGAATCTTGTTTCTTGATCAGTAGGCTGATTTATTCATATAAGATATATAATACATTATAACTATACTAAAAGGAAGAAAAAGAGAGGTTACAGAGAGCAGCTATGCTAAGAATAGAATAGAAAGAATGAATAGCAAAGTTCTGTGTCTAAGGAATCTCCTCTGAGCTGCTCCTGTGATTGGCCCTTAGTTAGAAACATGCAAGATGAGCCAATCACAGGATCACCTGCCACATTTCACAACAGCTGATAACAATTTGTTTACATTCTTCTTCTGGGGCCCTTTGCTTCCCAGAAGAAGGAGAAATCCCAAAGAAAGGATTTCTATGAAGAAATGTCTGTGACAATCTCCTATCGAGCTGCAGTCTAAGTCATGTATGCTACGTCTCTTTCTGTTTGAATTTTGACTCAGCTGCATTAGCAAGGACACATTAGGGTGAAACAGTGACAATTTTCCCAAATAACAGGGTCCACCCTGTGGTCTAGCTGGTATACCATTCCACACCCTGTCTCCACAAATTAAAAATATTCCTGTGGGTAATTTCATTGGTGCCGTGATTTTTGTGCTGTTACATTTACTGTAATGCTGCGGAGAGATTTCACTCACATTCAGGAATGAATCTAGGGTGGCCCATGTTTCTTTCGGTCGGTTTGAAAATTCAAAGCTAAACCATCCACCAGTTGTAGTGTTAGACAAACTGGCGTTTGTACTGCTAAAAAGATCCAATTCCTCAGGAGGAGAATGCAAAGAGGTGTTGAGTGATTGGATCAGTAAACATTGACGATAGCCATCACTCTGACCTGCAGTATATCCTTGTTGCCCTGGCAATTTGATGTTTGACATGCTAGGCATACATAAGGTTCGATTCTTTATCAAACTGCAAAATTCTCCAGGAGACCACACCGTGAGTCCCACCAGGCATGTTCGAAATGGGTTAGTGACTCCTCCAAGACTAAGACAAAGCGATGATTGGTTAATTTGATTAGCAAGCGTTACCCATAAATTTTCTCTTGGCTGACTAAAACGTGTTATTTCTACTGCTTCACTTACTACAGCATTGAGCAATATAATAAGAACAAACTTCATTTTTTCTTCTGCTTGCTTTGTTTTTCTTCTCTTCGTTGCCTTTTCCCTGGTTTGCTAGATTGTCTATTGTAAGGCTGAATCAATTTTTGAATACACTGATCTAATTCTAAATCAGCATCTTTGATTACAGGTATAGCATAAGATAAGTTTGAAGGCAAATCAGCTTTACAGCGAGCTGCTATGATGCGTGAGGCTTTATTAATTTCAAATATTCTAAGTGTTTCCTGCAACTTCCACCTAAGATATGCTATAATTGCTTGTTCTGCACTCTCAAAAAGCTGTAATCCTGTCCGTCCTGGCAGGCCAGTACTTTGTTCAAGAGCTCTAACCCAGATAAAATTTCGAATCCACTTTCCAAAACAAGGTATACACCATAAATATCCTATTGACCTTTGTGAATACCAATAAACCTGATTACAATCTGCACAATGCAAAGCTACCCATGCATAGCACTTATCATTATCCCTTTTGCAAACATAACAAGGAAGAGAATGTAAGTAAGGACCAGTATAAAAGTCTGTCTCTTCAATCCAATGCAACCAATTCAATGGTGGTGATTGCAAAGCCTCTTTAGCTTTTTTACTATATGAGGCTAATAGCTCAAGGTCTTTCTTTAACACAAGACGTATTATATTTTGCAATCGTAGTTCTTGTTCGTTATCTTCCTCAACAACTATATCCTCTCAAGGATCCCACAACTGTAAAAGTGTCCTAATCATAGAAAGTTAATTAGCAATCACCAATAGCCTTATTTAGACGAGGTCGTTCCCTTTTTTGCCTTCCTTTTCTTATCTATCTTCAATCTTGCTGCTGCTACTTTTACTGGTCCTGCCACTTGCAAACTCAATTTCTGCAACTTTTCAATGCAGCAGTCTAGTGCCCTTTCAGAATTTCCCTTGAAGGGCCCTACAATTGAGCGCTGTGTTAAAGGTACTACTTTCCTACTCCTTACAGAAACTATGCGTGATGTACTTTGAACCTTAATTCTATTCACGACACATTGTACTTCCCATCGATAATAAGCAAGAATTTTTTGTTCAGGAGACTCATAAAGACTTAGAGCTATATACGCATTTTGCCCTGTTTGTCTCCTTAATTCATCTTGCCAACTTTTACCCCACCGGTGCTCGTGTTCACAAGTGTGACACCACAAATCCCACAATAATGATTGTTCTAACCAAAAAGTTCTATCACAACCCCCACAACGTAGGGCTGTCCAGGCAGCACAATGTGGATCGTGACAGTCAAGGCAATGTTCCTTTGCTGGATTTGTTAAACGAAAAGTTGATAATGAGTCAATAAAACCAATCAGCTCCTGGGTTGTCTGACAGTAGTGTGTCAGTGCTCTGTCCACCGCTTTCGAGTATCCCTTCAGCTGTAGCAGTAGCGGTTGCAGGACCAAAAGCAGTTTCTTTCCCAGTCGCTCCTTGTCCTCCTCCGTGAGGCGGTTCACCAAAGGCTGCATCAAAAACAGGTTTAGTCCACTTAGCAGGCACCCACAGAGGCCCTGTAGGTGAGGAAACACAAAGATACCCCCGACCCCAATATAATACTTTTGCATGTTTTTCCCATAATCGTGTACTGGGGTTCTTGTACTTAACCCAGACCTCTTAGTAGTTTCCTTAGTATTTTCCTGACCTGACCTTTACATAGAGTCTGTAACCACATTTAAAGGCTCCTGTAAGTTGGATACTGCCCATACTACTGCTAACAATTCCAAAGTTTGTAAACTATCCGCAGGGTCTGCTGTGAGGAGTTGATGTTTCCATTGTCCTTTTTCTTGCCAAGTGACAGCAGCACGCCTTGATTTCTTTCCTGCATCGGTAAAGGCTGTAATAGCTCCTTCTATAGGGCGTTCTTCTCTCAAGGGTCCAGTAATCCAGTTCCATTCTGTCATCCATTGCAAAACTCTAGGCACTAATTTGCTGGTATCTACTTTTGCAGACGATGTCAATAATGCTTCCTGTAAATCCTTCGAATTAATCAGGTACCAGTCCAAGGTTTCTTTTTCCATAGGCAATCAAATAGTAGCAGGTTCTCTACCATCCACTTCAAGAATTCTAAGACGCCCCTTTTTGATTAATGCAGCCAACTGTTCAATTTTTGAACATATTGTTTTCTTATGCTGTAATGGTGGAGACAACCATTCCAACACCCGTATCTCCCCCGTTTTCTTTTGTTGTTGAGAGAGAGCACCAAGCAGGTGGCAAGGGCTATTCCAGATAGTAAGGTCAATAGGGTGGTCGAGTTGTTGACGAGACACATACCCCTGTTGTACACAGTTACTGATTTGCTGCAAGGCAAGACGATGCTCCTTTGTCAGGCATACAGGAGTAGTAGGGTCAACACCCTTTAACAAAGGCCGTAGGGCTTCTAACAAATGATTTGGTATTCCCACAATAGGTTTCAGCCACTGTAAGTGTCCCAGCAACTTCTGTGCATCATGCAGAGTCTTAATATCCAATTGTAATTCCAATTTTTGAGGTATCACTATTTGATCCATCAAAGTCCATCCCAAATATTTCCAGGGCTTTGTAGTTTGAATTTTCTCTGAAGCAATAACAAGTGAATATGCAGCAAGAGTATTTTTAATAATGTCAATCTGCAAAGAGGAAAATAGTTGTTGCTGTGCAAACAAAATATCGTCCATGTAATGATATATTATAGTTGCTGGCCATCTGCGATGTAGTGGCTGCAATGCTGCATCATTTTATCTGGTTCTCCACGATTTATTGCTGGTAAAGTAAAAGCAAATCTCTTCATATCATTAGGATGCAGGCCAATGGTGAAGAAACAATCCTTTAAGTCAATAATTAAGAGTGGCCAGTGTTCTGGAATCATAGCTGGATTTGGAAGACCAGGCGGTAAGGCCCCCATAGGTTCCATTTGGTCATTTACAGCCCGCAAATCATGTATTAAACGATATTTCCCTGATTTCTTTTTGATCACAAAAATAGGTGTATTCCAAGGGCTCGTGGAAAGTTGTAAATGTCCCTTTGAATATTGTTCCTCTACCAATTCATGAGCATGCATAAGGCTTTCCCCTTTTAGTGGCCATTGCATAACCATCACCGGTGTATCCGTCTTCCAGGTGAGTGGAATGGGGAAAGTCCAAGCAATGGCAATTACCCCAAAGTGTGCTGGTTAGTTAACACCACTCCCAATTGTGTTAAAATGTCCCTTCCAATTAGGCAGGAGACTGTAGGAGGCAGCTGCACAATTGAAAATACAGCAGATATTTGTTGATCCTCAATGCACACAGACAAAGAAGGTGATCTGCTTGCCAATGTAAATCCTCCTACTCCTGTGAGCATATTTGCTGATGGGAATAGAGGCCAATGTTGTGGCCATGCTTCTGGAGAAATAATGCTGGTATCTGCTCCTGTATCCAATAATCCATAAAGGGTTATGCTTTGATGCCCATAAGTAATTTCAACTTTTTGCTTTGGTCTATTTTGTAAATCCACAGTTAAAAGTGTAACACCAGTAGAGCCAAAACCTTTTTCATCCCGTGTTTGCCCAGTAAATGGTTGTATTCCCAATGTCATTTGTGATAATGGTACCAATTGTGCAATGCGTTGTCCTTTTATTATTTTAATTGGAGGGTAAAGGGTGTAAGCCATGATTTGTATTTCCCCTGTAAAGTCTGCATCAATAACTCCAGGCAAAACAAATAATCCCAACATAGTTGTAGAAGAGCATCCTAATAATAATGCTCCACATGTTTGTCCATTTAATATAAGAGGACCCTTTACTCCAGTTGGTATCTTCTCAGGCCGATTCGTCATTAGTGTGACGTCTACTGCTGCTGATAAGTCTAAACCGAAGCTCCCTGTTGTTGCGGGTTGCAGACAGGAGGTGGCAGCAATGTTGCGGCAGCTGGTGTCTCCGATGTCACGGCGGCAACTTGTGTCTGGGCGCGGCCCCCGTGAAGCGTGCTCTGCTGATGGTTTCCCGACCGCCGCCTACAAGCCGTAGTGTTGTGGGAGCTGTATCGGCAGTGTTGACACCAAATGCCAGTCGCTCGGCAAGCTCGGCGTGTGTGTCCCTCATTGCCGCACCGGTAACACTTGATAAATGGCTTTGAACCTCCTTGCGTGAATGCCAGTGAGCCACTTCGGAGAGGAGCAAGAGCAGCTAACACCTGATTCTGATTAGACTCTGCCTGCTTTTGTAACCCCAATCCTAATTCCTTTAGAGCTTCTGCTATGAATGCCTGCGAAGCCGTTGGCATTAACGCCATTCGCTCTAATGCTTCCTCAATGGTCCAATTTGTTCCTAAAGTAGCTAACACTCTTTGGGTTGCTGGATTACTATTTTGCAAAGCACACTAAATGATTCTTCTCTTCTCTATTGCTTAATGCCCATATAAGCTGGTAACCCTCCTGGCTCTTTAACCATATCTATTGCTGCACGCACTAATCGCATAGCCTCTCTAAGTTTATCCGTTCCCGATATCATCTATGCCTCTGTATGCAAATATGCCCCTAAGCCCATGAGCTCCTCCACTGTTACCCCATGCAATGGGTCTCCCTGGGCTCGTTGTACAGCAACTGATTCATTTACTAACGCTTGCCAATGTGCGTTAAACAATAACTGCTGATGTTGAGTGAATATTAAACGCACTATTCCTCTTAAATCATTTGGGCATAAAACTTGAGTATTAAAAAGATAATCTAACATTTGCCTAACAGGTTCACTTTTTATTCCAAACTGACTAACCATGGAACGTAGCTGGGTTAACAACTTCCAATCTAAGGGAGAATATGCTGCTATATTATGCGTAAGGTTCCCTTGTGCATCATACTGTGGTGTGTATGTAACCGGACATGCAAGGCTAGAAGCTATTTCCACTGCCTCGCCATCCCCCATTTGCATTACTTCTTTTGCCACAGCAGCCCAAGCTTCCCTCCTTTGATTAGCCATTTCCCCCCATAGATCACGGTGTGCCCCTGGGATGGGAGCTGGCTCTTTGGGGGTGCTATGCTGCCGGCATTTCGGTGCAGACACCGAGTTTTCACACGGGGAAGGCGGTGAAGCAGAGGCCGGCTCACGCGGGGGAAGCGGCAGCCCCGCTGGAGCTGACAGTGAAACCGGAGCTGGCTCGAGCGGAGCCGGCTCGCGCGGGGGAAGCGGCCCCCCCGCTGGAGCTGTAACCGGAGCCGGCCTGCTCGGGGGTAGAGGCGAAGGAAAAGCTGGAGGCAGAGGCGAAGCTGGCTTGCTCCCACCCCCACCATCCAACCCGCCTGAAGCCGGCGGCGGAGGCAAAGCTGGTTTGCTCTTACCTCCCCCATCCGACTCGCCTTCCCCCTCTGACAAGGGGGGTGCAGACGGTTCCACTATGTCTATAGGCAAATCCTCCACACCACTATGCTGGGGACTCTTAGGCATAAGTATCTTAGTTACAGAAGGTGCTAAGGGATCATCCTCACAACCATATCCTATATTCCTCTTATGAGCTTCTGTCGCCCTTTCTGCTGCCTTTCTCTCAGAGACCTGCTGAAGCAACGTATTATACACCACCCGCCATAACTTCCCGAATTTTTTCGCTGACTTATCACGGTCTAACATTGTATCCAACACTATTTCCCCAAACTTTCTCCACTCTGACAGCTCATGAACTGTGTGCGGGTTACTAAATATACCTTTAGCATGGCCGTAAGCTAATAACCCCGGTAACTCCTTTCTTAAATCTATCCCTTTTACTCCTCGCCTTTCTAAATATGAGGAGAAGAGATCGTATGCCGCTTGCCTATCCATACCTATTAATCAGCGCGTGCTGTTGCAGCTCTCCAGGCTCCGGCAGCACGTAGATGGCTTGAGTCACCGTTGTGATCCTCAAGGGTGCTTTTAAAATCCGGCACCGTCCCGGCTGCAAGGACCCTCACCCAACTTCCTCAACCGTGGCGAGTTCCTTTTATTCTTTTTAATCCGAGGAAAAAGGAAAGAGGTTCAACGTTGCCGCATCGTTGCCCGCAGCGTTGCCCGCATTCTCCACCATTTGTCGACGGAAGGAGACCAGGACATCAATTGATCATCACAGGCCCAATTTATTGATCAGTACTGCGGGTTAAATACAGTTCATAATGAACTTCATACATATTGCAAAAGTTGAGCTCAGGATTGGTTAGTTACATATCAGCAACTACACCTACTTCTGCATTCCTATGGTTCTACTTTTGGTACTTTCTACATTTTCTCAGGATATATTCAGGAATAATCTCTACTCCCTATCCTCATGTTGCAGCAAGGTCACTGATTGCTAATTGCTGACATCTCCTTTCAGCTTGCTGACTGCTGACTTCCCTCTCTCAGCTTAACCAGCGGCATTATGTCAGTATGGCCTTTCTCAGCTAACCAACTATTAATAAAACTCTCCACAGCTGTGCCCTGTTCCCTTATTCCCATGGGGCTCTGCAGGGTCACAGTGGTGGTGTCACATTGGATTCTTGCTTCCATGAGGCCCCGATGTGTCACACTGGCCTCTTGTTTCCATGGGACTCCAGAGTGTCACAATGGTCCCTTGCTTCCATGAGGCCTGGCAGTGTCACAGGGTTGTCCTTGGTGCTGTAGTGTCACAATGGACCCTTGGTTCCATGGGGACTCACAATGTCAGAAGGGTCTCCTTGGTTCCATAAGGTCCTGCAGAGCCCCTTGATTCAATGAGGCCTCCAAGTGTTACCATGGCCTTCAGGATTCGATAAGGCCCCTCAATGTCACAACGGACCTTTGATTTCATGGGGTCCTGCACTGTTCCATGAATCCTTAGTTCCATGGGGCCCTGGAGTGTCACAATGGACTCCTTGGTTCCATGATGCCACACAATGTGGCAATTGCGCTTTGGCCTGCCGGGACTGCAGAGTTTCACAATGGTTCCTTGTTTCCATGACACCTGGAGTGTCATAATGGTCTCCATGATCCCATAAGGCCTTGCAGTGTCACAATAGACCATTCGTTTCATGGAGCCCCATAGTGTCACTATGGTCCCCTTGGCTCCACAAGGCCCTGAAGTGCCAAAAAGGCCCTTTGGTTCCACAAGGCCTCTAAGTCTAAAAATGGCCTCCAGGTTCTATGAGGCCCTGCTGTGTCACAATTGACCTTGGCTTCCACGATGTCCCAGAGTGTCACAATGGTATCCTTGGTCCCACAGTATCAGAATGGACCCTTCATGCCATGAACACCCACAGTGTTCACGGCAGTGCCCTTGATTCCACCAGGCCCTGCCATCCTCTAATGGCCCCTTGGTTCCAGCGCAGTCCCAGTGGTCCAGTGGTCCCCTTGGTTCCAGTGTCAAGAGTCTCCATTGTTCCATGAGGCCCCACAATGTCACTGTGCTCCGCTTGGTTGCACAGGGCCTCACAGTGGAACAATGGATTCTTGGTTCCATGAGGTTCCTCAGTCCCAATGGTCTCCTTGGATCTGCAGTGTCACAGTGGCCCCTTGGCTCCATGTGGCCACGCTGTGTCACAATGGCTCATGGTTCCATGAGGCCACACCGTTTAACAAGGGAACCTTGGATCCATCGGGCCTTTCTGTGTCACAAGGGACTTGTGGTTCCATGAGCTCTCACACAGCCAGCAGCAGTCTCCTTGGTTCTGCAGTGTCACCATGGACCCTTTGTTCCATGAGGTTTTGCAGTAGGACATGGTCACCTTGGTTCCATGAGGTTCTGCAGTGTCACAATGTCCCATTGGTTCCAAGAGATTTCTCAGGGTCACAATGGTCTCCTTGGATCCGCACTATCACAATGGACCATTGGTTCAATGTGGCCCCAAGATGTCAAAATGGATTTTGGTTTCATGGGGTTCTGCTGTGTCAACATGGACCCTTTGTTCCATGAGTTTGCACAGTGTCACAGCTGACTCCTTGGTTCTCTAAGGAACCATGGTCAGCAAACCTCTGGAATATCAGAATAAGGCTCCTTAACACTGATTTCCTATTTCAGAGGGGATCATTTATTCAGGCCTGAGGTGTGGTGAGAGAAAATTGCGAAGCTTACATGTACATGTGATTCTACCAGCATGTTGCTTATACACAGTCCCTAAATGTGAATTACAATTTACTCATTTCCATGAAATCCACCCAAAAGTCCCAGATTCACTCCTTGTTTTCTCTATTCCTGCACTCTTGATCCAGATGTCTTCTACTTTTCTTCCAACCATCCTTGCTGGGAAAGCAGCCCTTGCATGCCTTCTTCCTATGCTGAAAGTTCACAGGCAGGGTAAAAATGGACTGAACCATTTTGGTATCAGCCCCAGGCTTTGTGTGGGCAGGCCGAGGCAGGCAGGAGGCAGAGCTGTCAGCAAAGGAAGGGGCCAGCCAGGTGGGGCAGCCAGGGGATGCCGACAGCCTGCAGGGACAGAGGCGCAGGGCAGGGACACCGTAGCACAGCCTGGGCTGCACAGGGCACAGGCATGTGCAGCAGCTGCAAGACAGCCCTGCCAGAGCCAACCTGGGCAGCATTTTGGCCATGGCTGCTGGGCCTGGGCCTGAGGCAGGAGCAGGAGACAAGTGACCCTTGCAGGCCTGGGGCCTCATTGCCTCCTTGTCCCTGCTCAGCAGCCTGGCAGGGGCCGCCCCATGCTCCTGCCCTTGCCATTGCACATCCCCACATCCCAGTGCCCATCGCGGCAAGAGCCCTGAGCAAGGAGGGAGGGACAGCATCTGCCTGGCCAGGGGCTGGGGCTCAGGCCTTGGGCCTTTGCATTCCTCAAACACATCCAGCTTTGCTCAGCACCAGGGACACATTTGCCTTGTTTGTCTCCAGCTGTCATCACTGCCTCCAGTGTTCTGCTCTAACTGGAACCTGGGGACACTTTCCCAGTCGTGTCCCTCAGTGGGAACCATTAAAACTTCAAGAAACTTCAGAGTTTCAATTTAACTTTGAGTTCTTGAGAAGTTTTTTGAAGATGTTCTCAGCGACTGAGTCTGGTGTAAACAACATCAATGCCCTGTGAGAATCATTAAAGTTTTCCTAGTCCAATTATGGAGGAAGATTTCAAAGAACTTGTAAGAAATACACATTCCTATTTTAAATAATCTATTTGATTTTATTTCTCATTAGAGCTTGGGTGATTGTAACATTCTTTGATTGATATTGACCCATGGTCTCTCCTCAGCAGCTCTGGCCTGCTCACAGAAGCTGTGCCTTGAGCTCTGACCCAGTGTGGACAACCTTGCTCCACATTGCCCAGCCCCATCCTGTCTGTCCTCACTCCCCTGGGCCCTGCTGTGCTTGGAGAGCTGGCTGCACTCAGCCTAAGAGGGGTTTTTATGTTTTGGGGTTTTTTGAATCAATCTGAAACTCCAGAGTTTCCCCACTGCAAATAGACACACTGCTCAGGTGTGTGCCAGCCCCAGGTGCCACCAAAGCCAATGCAGAGCTGCCCTGGGCCAGCTGTGAGGGTGGATCATCAGCCCAAGCTGCACTGGGCCCCTGCAAGGGGCTGTGGCCATGGGCACTGCACTGACCCCACTGCTGGGTTTGGCTGCCATGGCCACCGTGAGAAATCGATCTGTCCTTGGAAACACTGGGCAGGACTGGGACATACTGGGGAACACTGGGAACGCTGTGGGAGACACTGGGACGTACTGGGAGTGACACTGGGGAGTCCTGGGGTAACCTGGGAAGTAGAGGAATGCTGAGAGGGAATCTGGGTGGAGTGGAATGGATGCTGGAGGTCCACTGGGATATACTGGGACATAACCGGACATACGGGGAGTTATACTGGGACCAACTGGGGACACTGGGGACATTGCGGAGAAGACTGGGGACACTGGGGCATCCTGTGGATGACATTGGGCGGAACTGGGAACGACTGGGAATGAACTCAGGTGTATTGGGAGGGACTGGGCTGTTCTGGGGTTGTACTGGGGTAGTACTGGGGATGAACTGGTCTCTACTGGGTGGGACTGGGGAGGTTAAACGGGCCGTTTCCGCCTACACCACCTCCCATTTTCCGAGGCTCCCGCCGATCACCGACCGCAGCCAATCAACGCCAGGGAGCCGGGTCTCGGGGCGGTGCCAAGGTGGGCGCCATATTTTATTTTTGCATACAACTCCCATCATGCCCCGCGGCCAGATACAGCCTCATTGGAGCAGAGAGTATAACGCCCGTCATGGCCCGCGCTCCACAGAACCCCGGGATCTCCCCCTCATCTGTTCCATAAATGTCTCCCAGACCCTCCAGGATCCCTCAATGCCCCCTCACCGCCCAGTCGGGACCCCCAAAACCGTCCCGCACCCCCTGAGTGCTCCCAACCCCACAGATGCCCGGTACAGCCACTTCTGGGAATTCATCTCCTCTCATCCCCCGCAGCCCCAGAGCCCCTCAAAACACAGTCCCGTCCCAAAAACTCCTGCCGTGCCCCTCGCCCTAAAGAGCCCCGTAAGAGCTCCCTGAGCTCCCCTCAAGGGCTCCCGAACCGTTTAAGTTCCCCCGAGATCTCAAGTCACGGCTCGGACACAAAAGTGTCCCCCAAGTGCCTTCCTGGACCCCCAAACACTGCATTTCAACTACTTCCGGAACTACAGTTCCCATCATGCTCCGCGGCGCACATCAAGCGCTAGTCCACTCGGGACTTCATCTCCCGTCATGCCCCGCGCCCCACCGAAAGCCATTGCAGCTGCGCCCAGACCTCCCATGATGCTCCGCGGCCTTGTTACCCTGTGTGATACCCGCGCCTTCAACTCCCATCACCCCCCGCGCCCCAGAGAGCTCCCCACCAAGGGCTCCCCCGGACGCTGAAGGGTTCCCAATTCCCCTCCCTGACCTCCAAGGGCCTCCCTGGACCCCCAAGTGCTGCCCCGGACCCTGAACTGTCCCTCAGAATCCCTGAGTGCCCCTGCAAGGCCCCACCTGGCACCCCCAAGTTTCCTCCAGATCCTCAAGTTCTCTCGGAATTCCCTCCCCAGACCCAAAACTGCCCCAAATATGACCCAAAAATGTCTCCATGGACCCCAAAGTGCCCCTTCTTGACCCTGTATTGTAAAAAGACTATAAAAAGATGATTAAAAGTCTACAAATATATCTAATATATATATGGAAAGAGGAATAAATAAATAGCTACTGGAGCTTAATAAATTAATGAAGGTGTGAAAAACGCCAATCACTTGTTTTTAAAATTTTTAAAGTTTAATTGTAATAAAATTGTTTTAAAAATAGCAATACAATTAGAGTAATAATAATTTGTACAAATTGAATTAGGACAATATGAGACAATAAAGACAAAGAATTACGGACGTCCAGGTACCTTTTTATGGGCAGCATGAGCCCAAAGAAGGACACCTGCTAGCAAAGGATTAACCCCTAAAAGCAATAGCCTGTGGCATAGTCATGCCCTTCATACATGATGAATAAATTCCATTCAAATACAGGATTCTGTCTAGTCATCAGCAACTTCTTCCTTCTAATCCTAACAGTGCCTTTGAGGAAGAAGTTCGTTTCTTCTGATAAGAGGGCAATAAATTCTTTTTCTCTGAAAGATTTAGGTGTCCTGGGGTTGCTATCTGGTGCAAGTGCCTCATTCCTTTCTTAAAAAATCCCACTAACATATGGTAAATACCTGCATGGAGCCATATACTATGCACTTTTCACAAAGTGAATTGTGTTACTTAGAAACGTTGAGCATTAATTTTCTTGCCTACTAAAAATGTAGTGATTTTACTATATAAATATAAAAACTAGGTAATAAAATCCAATACTGTTGTTATAAATACAAAAAAATATAAAATATATAAATAATAAAATGGTAACACCAAATAATTTGTTACAGAATAAAAAAAAGAAATAAAAAAAATTCCATGAACTTTTCTGGGTGTTTTTTTGGGATCTCAGTCCTAGGGTGTCACGGTGAGGTTGGGCGTGAGGAGCAGGTTTCCAAACTGGCTCAGCCTGCAAGGGGCTCATTCTTCTCCCTGCCCAGACCTCCTAAGGAGACATTCAGCATCAAGATCACTTGGGGAGTGCTTCCATCACCTCTTCTCTGAAATGAAAAGTAAAAAAATGCACCCTTGATTAAAAACCAATCATGATGTGCACTGTGGAATCTCCCTCCTGAAGACAACTCCAAACTGACTCCAATCACTGCACAAGCCCTGGAGACTCAAAGACAATGGAAGGGAGACAAAGAGCTCCTGAGGGCCTTCTGTATTTTAATCATCCTCACGCTGGACTTGGGGCTGGGTCCATGAGCCTCAGGCACGCTGAGAGGGATGAAGAAGCTGCTCAAGGAGTCAGCAGCAAAACTCCAAGTGCTTTGGGGCATGGCTGGGCCCCAGGGAGGGCAGGCAGTGCCAAAGGCTGCCCAGGGCCTGGTGAGAGCAGATCCTTGAGGGCAGGATTGCAGGGAGCCCAAGGCTCTGAGCAGGGATCTGCAATGCTGAGCAAGGCCTGGCTTGGCTGCAGGAAGCAGAAAGGCCAAGCCCTGAGCTCAGCCTGGGCCAGCAGGGCCTGTCCCTCACGGCTGCCTCGGGGCTCTTGGTGGGCCAGGGGGATGTGAGGGGCAGCAAGGACAAATGGCATCAACCCGCAGCCCCTGTGAGCCTCCCCAGGGAGGCCGAGGGAGAAGCAAAGTGCAGCCCCTGCCAGGAGAGTTTCTCCTGTGGGGCCTCCAGAGGCGCTGCCCGAGCCCAGGGCACAAAGGCATGGGTGCCTGTGACCCTGCCAGCCCTGCCCAGGCCTTGGCCATCTGTCCTGCAGGCTGTGGCCCCTGGGCGTGCTGCTCCTCTGCCCTGGCCGGCTGCACTCGCCCATCTCCTTGTGCCCCAGCATTTCTCACCCAGCGTTTCTGTGCCCTCCCTGGGCTCCCTGCACCCAGCGCTGCCGACTCCTGGCACACAGAGGCCGGCCATGGCCCAGCCTCACGCTGCCACACCTCCAGCACCAACATTCTGCCCTGCAAGGGACTTTGCTTTCTCTTCAGCTCCAGACTGAGCCTTCCAAGCTGCACTTTGGGGAGGTTTCCTGCAATTCCCACTGCCAAGGAAAGCTCTGTCTCCTGCTGGTCACAAGTAGAGAAGGGCTGGCAGAAGATGTAATTGTCAGAGGCTGTTTGGGGCCCAGTGACCGTGAAATTATTGAAGATTTTAAATATTCTGTGAAAGGAGGTGTTGTATTGGACTAGATATTTAGTTGGTTTCACTGGGTGTTGGGAAAATATGTTATTGGGTCACGTGGATGGTATATTCCCCCTCACATGGCTTCTCCCTCACCCCCCTGGTCTCTGTATCTCTGGTGGTCTGCCCCACGGGTGGTCCCTCCCCTCATCCCCCCCCAGTGTTATCCCATTGGCTGCGGTCCTCTTTCCCTGCCCCCATCACCTGGGGCATAAAACCCTACCACAGGTGAGGCTCTACCTCTTTGCTACCTGGTGGTCGCTCACTGCAGAAGTGTCCCTGTCTCAAGCCAATAACCTGGATACTCATCTCCACGTGGCAGAGAGCGCTCTTCGTCTTTTGTCTCGTTCATGCGATTCTGTGTTGACTTTAGTATTGAGCGAGCCGGCTCTGGATTACAATAAGCCTAGAAACCCACGGTTATTGCAAGGAGGGGCATCTACAAATCTTCTACACTGGAGTTCCAGGGAGCAGACTTCAGCCTATAAAGGATTGAGCTGGGGAGAAACAAATCAGGTACTGATTTTTTAAAGGGAAACAGCCCTTAAAAACAAAGGATTCCAAGAAGGGTGGACACAATTGAAGAAAATCATTTTGACAGAGCAGCAACAGCCTGTCCCTCTATGCCCAAAAGTGAGCTAGCAAGGAAAATGAATGACCTGGCAGGGCATGGAGCATTTTCCAGGAAGTCAAGGAAAAAAAATTAGGGTGCATCACCTTTGGACAGAGGGACAGGAAACTCAGGACATGTTAAAGGATGTTCTTAGGTAATGCAGAAAGAAAATTAGAGATGTGAAAGCTCAATTGGGATTTAACCAGGCCACTTCTGTGAAGGATAATAAAAATGATTTTATAAATATATTAATGGCAAAAGGAAGGATAAGGACAACTTCCATTCCTTATTGGAGGGGAAATGGTTAAGATGAGGAAAAAGCTGAGGTACTTAACCCCTTCTTAGCCTCAATTTTCAAGAATAAGTCAAGTTGTCCTCAGGACAAGTGTTCTCCTGAGCTGCTGGAAGGGCACAGGGAGCAGAACAGTCCCCCTGTAATCCAGGAGGAAGCAGCTGGGGACCTGCTGAGCCACTCAGATGCTCACAGGTCTCTCTGGGAGCAGAGGGGATCCATTCCAGGGGGATGAGGGAGCTGTGGATGAGCTCCCCAAGCTGCTCTCCATCATTTACCATCAGTGCTGGCTCAGCAGGGAGGTGCCAGAGGACTGGAGGTGCCAATGTGAGCCCATCCCCAAGAAGGGCTGGAAGGAGGAGCTGGGCAACTCCAGGCCTGTCAGCCTGACCGGGGTGCCCGGCACGGTTATGGAACAGATCACCCTGAGTGCCATCACAGGGCACCCACAGGATGGCCGAGGGATCAGAGTGGCTGGAGAGCAGCCACGCAGAAAGGGACCTCGGGGCACTGCTAGGCAGCAGGCTGGACATGAACTAGCAGAGTGCCTGGGTGGGCAAGAAGGCCAATGGCTCCTGGCCTGGATCAGGAGTGGTGTGGCCAGCAGGAGCAGAGTTGCTGTGCCACCCATGACATGCCCCCAGCTCTGCACACACACTTTGCTGCTGCAGCTGTAGAGAAGGCAGCAAAAGGGGAATTGCCAGGGAAGACATTGCTTGGAGATGCTTTAAGTCTCTTAAAACCACTGAGAGCAGAGGTCCTCATGGACACACTCTGGGGCCACAGCAAATGTGGAGAAAAACAAAATGAAATATGGCTCAAACAATGCCATTTGTTCTAATATTAAAAGATTAAGAAAAAGGGAAGGAAAGAACAAATCAAATACTAAACCCAAGTGTCGCAGATATATTTTTATGAAAATCCTGTCTTAGGATTTTTTCATCCTGAGAAGCTGAGTGGGTCTAGGAACAAAATGTAAACAATGGTTATCTGCTGCTGTGGAATGCATCAGGTGGATTTTTGATTGGCCCATCTGGGATGTTTATAATTAATGGCCAATCAAGACCGAGCTATCTCAGAGAGAGTCCAAGACAGCTGCCTTTTGTTATCATTATTTTCTATTTTATTCTTAGCTTAGCTAGTCTTCTGAGATGAAGCTTTTCCTTCTATTCTTTTAGTATAGTTTTAATGTAATATATATATCAGAAAATAATAAATCAAGCTTTCTGAAATACAGAGTCAGATCTACGTCTCTTCCCTCACCTGAAAACCCCTGTGAGCACTGTCACACCCAAGTATTATCAAAGACGAAATATATTACAAATGACTTGTAGAAACTGGCAAGAAGTTTAGTGTTCCTGAAGCCATCCAGTCGTCATTGACCACACTGCAGACTTAAGCTCCTGGTTCCTGAGGCTGTAGATGAGGGGGTTCAGGGCTGGAGGCACCACCGAGTACAGAACTGACAGGGCCAGATCCAGGGATGGGGAGGAGATGGAGGGGGGCTTCAGGTGAGCAAACATGATAGTGCTGAGGAACAGGGAGACCACAGCCAGATGAGGGAGGCAGGTGGAAAAGGCTTTGTGCTGTCCCTGCTCAGAGGGGATCCTCAGCACAGCCCTGAAGATCTGCAAATAGGAGAAAACAATGAACACAAAACAGCCAGAAACAACACAGACAGCGAGAGCAATAGGCCCAAGTTCCCTGAGGTAGGATTTGGAGCAGGAGAGTTTGAGGATCTGGGGGATTTCACAGAAGAACTGGCCCAGGGCATTGCCATGGCACAGGGGCAGGGAAAATGTATTGGCTGTTTGCAGCAGAGCATTGAGAAAGGCACTGGCCCAGGCAGCTGCTGCCATGTGGGCACAAGCTCTGCTGCCCAGGAGGGTCCCGTAGTGCAGGGGTTTGCAGATGGACACGTAGCGGTCGTAGCACATGATGGTCAGGAGGGAAAACTCTGCTCCCACAAAGAAGACAAAGCAGAAAAGCTGAGCAGCACATCCTTTGTAGGAGATGTCCCTGGTGTCCCAGAGGGAATTGTGCATGGCTTTGGGGACAGTGGTGCAGATGGAGCCCAGGTCGCTGAGGGCCAGGTTGAGCAGGAAGAAGAACATGGGCGTGTGCAGGTGGTGGCCGCAGGCTACGGCGCTGATGATGAGGCCGTTGCCCAGGAGGGCAGCCAGGGAGATGCCCAGCAAGAGGCAGAAGTGCAGGAGCTGCAGCTGCCGCGTGTCTGCCAGTGCCAGCAGGAGGAAGTGTCTGATGGAGCTGCTGTTGGACATTCCTTCACTCTGGTCATAGTAGACTGTTGAAAGAAGACATTGACAAGCTGGGACAGATTTCCTTTTTGATTTCAGGTTTCTGGTCCTTCTGCGTTACTGCTTTATCTTCAGCATTGCACTCAGCCTGAATACTGGGGAGACCTGAGGGAAAACAGGGCTCCCTGTGCCGGAGGGCAGTCAGACCTGCTGGAACCACACAGGTGCCCTTTGTTCATTTAACCTCTCTCTATTTCACCATGATCACAATTAAATGATTTTTGAAAAATAAAGTGGACTTTTGGAATTCTCAAGTTTAAAAATTGTTTTCGCCAAACGCTTCTCTATTTCCCTATGCACATGAGCAGGGAGGGACACCAAAAATTGCTCTGGCTCCCTGATGCCTGGAGTTGTGCCTACTGGAAGCTGCTCCTCTCTATCCAAGCCTTGTCCGTGCAAGTGCTGCCCCAGCCCAGCCCAGCGTTGGGGGCTCAGCTCTGCCCTGCAGACCCCTCCCAGCACAGGGCACTGCCCAGGGGCATCTCCCTGGCAGCAGGGCCTTAGGGGCAGGCCAGACAAACAGAGATGCTGCAAGCCAAGGTGCTGCTGCTGCTGTCTGTAGGGAGAGGAGGCTGAAGAGGCACTTTCTGAGGGAGAGCTGAGGCCCATCTGCTGATGCCCAGGGTGACAGTGCAGGAGTCTCAGTGACACAGCCAAGGCTGACAGCCCCTTTCCTTACCCTTTAGGAGAAAGCTGAGAGCAGCCCTGGCCATGCAGCACCATCTCCAGAGCAGGAGGAATCTGCCCTGATGGGGGTGGCTCCTTCCACCTCCAACTTCTCCCCTGCAGCGTCCATGGGGAGCTGCCAGGCAGGCTGAGAGCTGCCCCTGGCAGGTGGCACATGGCCTGGGCTGGCCAAGAGCCCTGAGGGCTGCAGGAGCTGCTCTGCAGGACAGCCCTGGGCAGCCCTGGCTGTAGCCCCAGCTTCAGCCCCTGCAGCCGTCCCTGGCAGCAGGAGCTGTCCTGCCCTGTCCCTCTGACGGTGCCCAGGGCAGCCCCGCTCTGCAGCACATCCTCCTCCTCCTCCTGTGCCACAGAGAAACTGGGAGAGTCCTCCTGGCACATCCCCCAGGCTGTGGGGTGTGCTGGCTTCAGGAGATCCCTCCAGGAGCACAGGGGACATTGCCCTGCACCCACACACTCACCATGCACAGGGCTGTGAAGATCTTTCCCCAAGTGAAGTCTCAGCTCAAAGTCTTCCCAATCCTGATTGCCTTCAGCCCTTCTCTGCCTGGCTCCTGTCCCCTCAGTGCCTGCAGGCAGAGCCCTCAGCCCTGCTGGGCTGGGAGAGGAGCTGGTCCTGGGAAGAGCTGTTCCTTTAAAGCTCAGCAGCACAGACACAGCACAATGACTTTAATGAGCCTCTTGGGGCTTTGGTATTGTTTACATCAGACTCAGTCCCTGAGAGAGTGTTCAAAAAACTTCGCAAGAACTCAAAGCTAAATTGAAACTCTGAAGTTTCTTGAAGTTTTAATGGGTTCCACTGAGGGACACGACTGAGAAAATGTCCCTAGGTTCCAGTTAGAGCAGAACACTGGAGGCAGTGATGACAGCTGGGGACAAACAAGGCAAAGGTGTCTCTGGTGATGAGCAAAGCTGGATGTGTTTGAGGAATGCCAAGGGCCAAGGCCTGAGCCCCAGCCCCTGGCCAGGCAGATGCTGTCCCTCCCTCCTTGCTCAGGGCTCTTGCCGCGATGGGCACTGGCATGTGGGGATGTGCAATGGCAAGGGCAGGAGCATGGGGCGGCCCCTGCCAGGCTGCTGAGCAGGGACAAGGAGGCAATGAGGCCCCAGGCCTGCAAGGGTCACTTGTCTCCTGCTCCTGCCTCAGGCCCAGGCCCAGCAGCCATGTCCAAAGTGCTGCCCAGGTTGGCTCTGGCAGGGCTGTCTTGCAGCTGCTGCACATGCCTGTGCCCTGTGCAGCCCAGGCTGTGCTACGGTGTCCGTGCCCTGGGCCTCTGTCCCTGCAGGCTGTCGGCATCCCCCGGCTGCCCCACCTGGCTGGGTCCTTCCTTTGCTGGCAGCTCTGCCTCCTGCCTGCCTCTTCCTGCCTACACAAAGCTTTGGCATGACCCAGACTCCTTCTGGGGGATGTTCTGCACCATAGCCCTTCCCTGGGAGGAAAATTCCTTTCTCTTCGTGTTCTGTCTGGGCCTCCCAAGCTGCATTTGTGGTATAATTTCTCTATCTGGCTTTTTCCCACTATGGAGAAAAGCTCCACCATTTCTGACTCCCACTTTTAAGCCCTGCCAGGCCACTCCTGTTCTTTCCTCAGTCTCTTCACAACACAGACCAGGCACAGCAGCCTCCATATATGGGTTGCCCTCTCTAGGCCTGCAAACCCCAGCCTGGGAGATCTTTGAGCCATCTCCAAGGTGCTTTCAGATGAAAACATTCTACTCATCGTGTTAGAATAGATCACGAGTGCCCAAGGCCAGGCTGAGGTGTCTTTCAATGGCAAGATTATCTCTGGAAGCAATCCTGGGATAGATGGAATTTTGTCAGCTAAATTCCAGTTTTTGCCATGGCCCCTGGACAAGGCCATTTTTTTTCCATAGGAAGGAAAGCACAAAACCCTGTTGCTTCTGAGGTAGATGAGATGTGAACACCAGAGGCCAATGCCAGGCAGAGGTGGCAGGTTTTTTTCCCTTGCCTACAGGAAATTTTTCAGGGGGGACTACCAATTTTGTCCTTTGGTGTCTGAATAGAGAGACAGTTCTTTGCACAGGAAGGAAAGCATGGAGCCTCAGTGATTCAGGAGCTGATAAGAGGCAGTCCTCAACATTCCAAGATCAGCTGGACCTGTCAGGTGGCCTCTGAGAGGCCAAACCAGCCAGACCTGTTCCATGTCCCCTTGGTTCCACGAGGCCCTGCAGTGTCACAATGTTCTCCTTGCTTCTGCAGTGTCACAATGGCCCTGTGCTTCCATGAGGCCCTGCAGGGTCACAGTGGCCCTTTGGTTCCCTGGGGCCCCACAGTGTCACAATGCTCTCCATGATTCCACGGGGCCTTGCAATGCCACAGTGCTCTCTATGGATCCACGGTGCCCCACAGGATCACAACGGCCCTTTGGTTCCATGAATTCCCACAGTGGCACAATGGTCTCCACAGGAAGCAAGCACCTGAGTCCCAGTGTTGCAGGGGCAGATGAGAGGCAGTCACCAAAGGCCAAGGCCAGCCAGACTTGACTGTGTTGGCAGACTTTTTCTGGGAGAAATCCCTGGATATACAGAATTTAAGAGGTAGGATCCAATCTTTGGACATGGACAACTGGACAAGAAGGATGATTCTTTTTCATGGGAAGGAAATAATGGAACGCCATTGTTTTAGGGGCAGAAGCAGAGGCTGTCTGAGCCACAGGCCAGACACACCTGTTTGTCCTGGCAGCTTTTGTCACAGAGGAATCCTTGTATATACAGAATCTTGTGGGGCTGAATCTCAATTTTGACCATGGACACCATGACAAGAATATCAGTTCCTTAACATTGGAAGGAAAGCAGCAAGCCCCAGTGTTTCAAAAGCAGGTGAGAGGCAGCTCCCAAGAGGCCAAGGGCAGCCAGACCTGTCTGTCCTGGCAGCTTTCACTTGAGAACAGTCCTTGGATGGACGGAGTTTAGGAGGTGGAGTCCCAGTTTCGACTGTGGGCACCTGGTTGAAATGGATGGTTTTTCTATAGGAAAAAAAAGCATGAACTCCAAGTGTTTTGGTAGAAGATGAAAGGTGGCCACCATAGGCCCAGCCAGCCAAACCTTTCTCTCTTGGCCTCTTTCATTTTGGGGAAATCCTTGGATGTAGGGAATTTTGGAGGTGGAATTTCAGATTTGGCTGTGGGAATCTGGATAGGAAGAAGAGTTCTGTTCATTAGGATGGAAAGCACAGAGCCCCAGTGTTTCAAAGGCAGATGAGAACCAGTCCTCAGGAAGCCAAGGCCAGCCAGACCTGTCTCTCCTGGAAGCTTTTGTCTGGGAGAAATCCCTGGATATAGGGAATTCTGGAGGTGGATTCCCAACTTTGGCCATGGGTGCCTGGATGTGAAAGGTGCTTTTTTCCCTAAAGAAAGGAAAGCACATGGTCCCAGTGTTTCAAAGGCAGATGAGAGGTGGCCCCTGGGTGGCAAAGCCAGCCGGATCTGTCAGTCCTGGCAGATTTCATCTGGGAACAAACTTTGCGTATATGAAAATCTGGAGGAGAAATCCTGATTTTGGCCATGGACACCTGGAGAACAAGGACAGTACTGTCCACAGGACGGAGAGCCCAGAGCCCCAGTGCTCCAGGGGCTGATGAGCAGCAGCCCTCGACATGCCAGGGTCAGCTGGAGCTGTCCGGTGGCCCCCAGGTGTCCCAGCCAGCCAGGCCTTGATGCCTTGAGAGGCTGCCTAGAACAGAGGCTGGACAGTGTTACAGGAATAAAGTAGGGATTAATTAAAAGGCCTTCAAAGGATACACCTGGGGCAATACGAGAGCCCGGCTGAGGGTACAACCAGGATGGAGAATGGGTCACAGATTTTCACACTTTTATAAGCTTTGGTCCATTTCCATTTTGGGGTTAATTATGCAATTACAGCTTCAGTTTGTGAAGACCCATCCTCCCAGTCTGCTCTGCTCAATTCACGGTTTGCACTTTTTGGGGCCTGAAACAGCAACAGTGTCCTTGCCTCTCTTAGGTTTTTAGATTTCCTACTCCAGTTATGGAGAAATATATCAAAGAGCTTCTAAAAAAATGCACTCCTACTTTAAAGGGTGTATTTCATTACTGCTCTCTTTGGAGTAGAGACAATTGCAGCATTTTGTGATTGATATTGACCCAGGGTTTCTCCTCAGCAGCTCTGGCCTGCTCACAGAAGCTGTGCCTTGAGCTCTGACCCAATGTGGACAATCTTGCTCCACATTGCCCAGCCCCATCCTGTCTGTCCTCACTCCCCTGGGGCCTGCTGTGCTTGGACAGCTGGCTGCACTCAGCCTAAGAGGGGTTTTCCCTTTTTGTATTTTTTGACGCAATCTAAAACTGCTGAGTTTCCCCACTGAAAACAGACACACTCCTCAAGTGTGTGCCAAGACCAAGCTGCCACCAATAATGTTCCACTCACCCAAGGCAGAACTGTGCAGAAAATGTTTTAGACCTTTCCACTCCATGGTTCCATGAGGCCTTGCTCTGTGGCAATGGACTTTTGGTTCCACGAGGTTCTGTACTCAACAGTGGTATCCTTAGTTCCAAGTGCCACCATGGCTCTTTGGTTCCACAGGTCCCCGCTGTGTCACAATGGGCTCCATGATTCCATAATTAATGCAAAAGCTCTGCATAAACAATGAGCAACACCATGGTCTCCTTGGATCCCCATTGTCGCCATGAACAATGGGTTCCATGAGATCCCAAACTGTCCCAATGGATATTTGGCTCCATGTGGCCCCTCTGTGTCACAAAGTACCCTTGGTTCCATCAGGCCCCACAGTGTCACAGGGGTTTCCTTGGTTCCATCTGCCCCAAAATGTCACAGGGTTTTCCCTTTTGCTGCTGCAACCCACAGCAAACCCCAGTCTGGCAAGAAGGAGCAAAGGGTGACATTTGGAGTGATGGATTTTGCCTCCCCAAGTCACAGTGGTGTGGGATGGGGCCCTGCTGTCCTGTAGATTGATGAACACCAGCCTGCCCATGGCAGGGGGTAAGAGACAACAGCCTCTGTCCATGGAACTGCAACAGCAGAGAGGTCAGGAGACCTGGGTTTAAAAGATTCTCACCAGCACAGGAAACATCAACCTAGGACATTTTCTTGAAAGCTGACATTTTAGAGCGTTTTTTTATACAGACTTGGACTACCAAATACCAAGTTTAACAGTTCTGGCTTTCTCTGGGCCCTGAGACCAGTTGGAATCTTTTCAGCAGTCTGTGCTGTTCCATCCCATTTTAAATGATCAAATTGAGAGCCAAACTTTTAAGAAAATTTAGCAAAGATTTATTAATTTGTCTGTGAGACTGAAGTTTGGTCATCGAAACCACCTCAGCCAAGGGTCAGCGTCGAGCCCGGGATCGGCGCTGGGTGAACACAGATCTGACCTCCAAATGTCAGAGTCTCTCCCTGTTCATGAATGATGCTTCGCACAGCAAGTTCTTATACAGTTTATTCTTCCTGAGGCAGAAATGACCGAATGTCCTTTGTGTCTCTTCACATGCAGAACCGTGGCTTTACATGTGCAGAGGTAGACAAAGACTCAGTCCAAGTGTCTCAATGTTGTCAGTCGACTTTGGGGAAGTCAGCATTCACATGCATCAGGGTGGCGCTGTCGATCATCGTGGTAGATGTAATCGTCAAGGTGATAATCGCTCTTAGGTGGACCCGGCGACCCAGGGAAGCCGGTGATTATCAGCCTGGAAACTTCTATTCTTACGTTAAAACCCCAATATTTATCTCAACGAACGTCCAGGAACTTGATATGAATAAAAGACTGCTCCTGGCCAGGATGGTCAAAAGACATAGTGTGGATTTTACAATATTTTATACATTAATAGCATGAATTATCTCTATCATATACTACAATCCCTCCCCATTTATATCACCAATTTAATTCATGCTCTCAAATTGCTAAATTTTTCATTTTCTACTTCTACCAGCCACCATTGAGGGTTTTTCACAGAGTGCTCCTTTACACTATTCTGTACTCCCCTTGTGGAACACCCTGTTATCCCATATTATTCACATTCGTTTTTGCTTGTTTCTCAAACTTTGCCAATACTCCAGCAGCATTGCTGGCACACTGCCTTTGTCCCAATCACATGATTTTAGATGTGTTGCCTCCAGAAGTTCCCTCTGGATCCACAAGAATTATCGCTATCTGCATTCCCTGGACCACAGAGTGGATTAGTCTAAAAAGCATGGAATTAGACAAGGCAGGAATAGGATTCCAGCTACTGAACAGAGCACAAAAAACATCACTTTGTTCCACCAGGCCCCATCAAACAATTTGTCCCACCATGAAGATTGTAAAATCGAGTTCCATTTTTGAACTGGGACATGGGCCACCTTTTTGATCTCGGCCGCCAAACTTCTTATGGTTTCCCCATAATCATCGATTTCAATACAACATTCTGATTCATTGAACTTTCCACACACACCCCCTTCTTTGGCCAGCAAATAGTCTAAAGCTATTCGATTCAGGTACACAAATGCCTGTATCTGGGTGTGCTGCTGACTAAGTAAATCCAGGGCCTCAGAGGTGTGATGTGAAACAATTTCCACCACTGTCTGCAGCCAAATCAGCCAGTTCAGTAGGTAAATTGGAGTCCTATACCCGTAGCTTCCATCCTGGGCCCACGTTGCCGGTCCATAATAATCGATTATTCTTGGCGCCAGCCACTCTTCTTTCTCCCAGGCTTGCTTACCACTTATCACTGGTATCATCTTTTTCAGGCTTCTCCTCTCCCTTCTCAGGGTCTCGTATAATGGAGCCTCTAGCAGATTACTTTTTGTTTGAGGGAGAGTAAAGAACACTGGCCGAATCATGCCCAGAGTGCATGATCCCTTCCACCTTGGGGGTAACTCACTGTATGCCTTCTTTCCACAAATCCAATAAATTCCATCCAGGACTTTCCATCTAATGGTTATTTTCCCTGGGTCTCCCCAGTACTCTCTCAGGCCCACCAAGGATTGAAAAGGGTTGGCTCCAGGATTTTTGACCCAACACAGTCCTTCCCTTTTGTTCCATTCACAATTTGTCTCATTCTTCCTGCGCCAGTACCCCAAAGGGGGTTCTGGCTGCCAGATCTTGCTTTTGGTGTTTGAGTTCACCGTCAGGGTAGACACACACGGGGTGCATCCCACCATTTCGGTGTCCTTCTTTCCTTCTCATCTGGTGCATATGGTTTCAATCACCCTCTGGTCCAAAATCCATCCCTCAGGTCTCTGGGCCAATTTTGAGACCCTCGGGTTGTCCCATTTCAAAAGCTGTTCCAGAACCAAACCTTCCCCTTTCCAAGGTCAGTTTTCTGCTGACTTCAGCCCCCCAAAAATCCAGCAATTTGACAATCCCAGTTCAATTGCAGTTTCTTCCATCAGGTCAATGAACAGGTTCCTGTCTGGGGAAAGCAGTTCCCCAACAGCATATTGTTTCTCCAGCAATTCATACTGTTCTTCCAGGGTTTTTAATCTCTCCTGTTCAACTTGCTTTGTTCTCATTTCTGTCTCCCTTCGCTTCAATTCCTGAGTTATTTCTCTCATTCTTCCCTCAGGATCCTCACCATCTTCATTTTTTGTGAAACAGACAACCCGATCATATTGCAGGCACACTCTATCATCATTCGCCTCTGCTAAATCCAATATGATTGGTTCTCTGCTCAAGGTAAATCTGCTATCAAATTTAACATTTCTTTCCATCCAATACATTTTCCTGTTCATCATGCATATCCCCAGCCTCGCATTGTCATAACAGAATGGATTCAACTGGTGATATGGGAAAAAGATCGATTCAATTTTTCCCCCAACCCACATGGTTCGGTTACATTGGTTACAAATGGAGATTGACATTATTTCTGCATTTTTTTTGTATCTGGTGTTTGTGCTCATCTGACTGCCCATTCCTTAGCCCTGCCTTGCGATTAATACACCAAATCCCTGTTTCCAATTCACACAATTTGACCATCATGCCATTCTTCCAACAGTACCTGCCAGGTTCCCTGAGACAATCTTCCAGGGCTTGGTATGCTGAGGGTTTCTTGTTCCCTTTACAGCTGGGACCACCTGAGTGCAATTTCCACTCTCATATGTGGAGCTCTCATTTCTGCCTCTCATCGAGACCTCAGTGTGCAGACTCTGCATCCTGCACATGGATAGGCTCAGGCCAATCAGGATTCCCACCAGGCGTACTCCGCTGCCTTTGCCTCCACCCCCTGGGGTGCCACCAGCGGCCAGGAAGACCATCTTCACAGCAGCAGGAGTATTCTTCAGGGAATACATTCTCTGACCTAGCCGCTTACCTCCTTTAAAAGGCGCCCTGCCTTGAAATTCTGATGGCATCTGAGCTGCACGGTACCTTGATTGACTTTCGGCACTCCACATCCAATATTTCTGCCTTAGATTTGAGTTTTCCACGCACCCCGTTCTGGAAAATGTGGAACCACTCTTGTGAATCTAATTCGATAATTCCTAAATCTGTGGCTAGGGTTAGAATGCGGTCAGTCAGCTCAAGCTCCTCTTCCAGACACTGGGTGCACAATCCCTTTGGCCTCTGCCCGCTTCTGCAGCGTACAATAAAAGCCCCCTGACAATATTCACACTTGAAATGTACAAACGGATAGCATACACAGTCAGAATACAACCTATCCATTCACCGTCAGTCATTTACAAGGACGTTGGAGTTTGAGTTTCAAGTCGCCTGGGGAAGAAGTAACTCTCCACTCGGGCGCTTCCTCCTGATGTTCGACTTTCTTCACCCTAGACGCATGTGTCCAGCCTTTCTTCGCCATCCGAATGGCCGTGTCTGTTGTCAGGAGCACAAGAAAGCGACTTTCCCAGTGCGGAGAGAGGGATACCTCCTTCCACATTTTCACAAGCACTCTGTCACCAGACTGGATTTTGTGGATAGCGAATCCCAGAGAAGCGCTCTGAGATACTATCCCTTGTTTCCTGAGTTCCACAAATTTTTGTTGATTGCCAACAAATATGGTTGAATCTGACAATCCTCAAGCCTGGGGTGTCCTGCCGGCATCTCATGTCTATATGGCATTTCATATAGCATCTGAAAGGGTGAGAGCCCTGTCTCTGAATGAGGCATCGTCCTGATATTAAGCAAGGCTAAAGGTAGGCATTTCAGCCAGGACATCCGAGTTTCTAAAATTTATTTAGACAACCGCGCTTTCAAGGTCTGATTCATCCTTTCCACTTGTCCTGAGCTTTGGGCATGCCACACAGTGTGGTATTCCCACCGAATGGCCTAGCACATCAGCCATCTGTTTAATAATCTTTAATGTAAAATATGTTCCTTGGTCCAAATCAATGTAATTCACTGTGACAGTCTGTCTGAATTTTCCCTCATCTGCCTCATGATCGTCCTTGGGAGACCACTGATGGGAAGACCCACCCCTGTCTAGAATCTCTGGCTCTGAAGGAGAAAAGTCACACGCCAACAGGGCCCTGAGACCTGAAAGCTCAGTGTTAAGTTATTGTTTTCACAGGTGTGTTTGGTGTATGCTAAGAAGGGGGCACAGTGCCCCGTTTGCAACAATAGCAGCTCTGGGAGCTGTCCCACCTCTCGGCCTGGCTTGGCTTCTCCTGACTTTCAGGTGGTCTCCCATAGAAGACCCTCACCTGTTTTACAACCACCGTGACAGACAGACTGAGATGTAAGAAGCCTCTCCATCAAGGACTGAGACATGAAACTCCGAAAAGGCCCCTCTGCTCCTTCCAAGGACTGGGACTGAAACCCCCAGCCCGGGAGAGGTGTGTGGGGGAGGCAAGCTGACCGAAGCGAGATGTTTGCCTGCAGGTTGTGACCACTGGAGCAAGAAAACAATGGCTCTCATTTACTGCTGAGAACATAGACTACCTGTTACATCTGTTCCCTATTGCATCTGTTTCCCCCCCCACACACAATTTTCAGTAATAAAAACCTCTGAGTTAGCTAGAGCCTTTGAGATCTCCCCAGCATAGCAGGCGAACCCTCGACTGGACTGGACCAAAGCACTTCGTCTCTACGTTGGTAGCTATATCCCCTCTCCCTCTCTCTCCACTTTCTCTGTCTTTTTCTCTCCCTTAATTCCTCTATTGCATTTTTGCTGTGGTTATTTCAATAAAATTGCATTTGACTTGATTATCACTGCTAACCCCCTTGTACCGTGTTGTTTTTTCCACTCTGAGATCATTCCTATGAACCATCAGGTCATCTGTCCACTAGGACGGACCCTGACATTAAATTGGCGTCACGGACAGGATTTTGGTAGACAGAGGGATTTGCAGGCAAATCTCATGCTCAGTTGAGTGCTCTGTCTCCGGAATTGGCACAAAAGATCTCTCAGTTCAAAACAATGCTAACTGTTACTGATACTGATCTGATACCGACACTGCTCCTGATCCTTATCCTGATTCTGATACGGATCCTGTTATTGTTGTATTTGAGTGAATCCGAACCTGTTACTGCTGTATTTGTGTACCTCGACTGTCTAAAAGGGAAGGGACAGACCTGAAGAAATTGAGCTGTGCCTTTTGGACAGATATTGTCCCTTCACCTACACAGGGGAGTGAGGGGCGGCGCAGCAGAGGCTGAGTGGCTTTCCCCCTGTTGTAGGTTCTGGTCCCCTCACAAAGAAAACATTTGTGTGCGTGTGTTCATGTGAGTGTATCTGGACTGTCTGGGAAGGAAGAGACAAATTTGAAGCAACCTCACAGAGCCTCCCAGACTGATTCTGTCTCTTCAACTACCCAGGGAAGCAAGGGGACAGTGAAAAGCCTGTGTGATTTGTGTAACTTAAGTTAATTCCCTGGTGTAGCTTTGATTCCCTCACAAAATGACTAAAAACTTCACTGCAAAAGGTAAAGCTGAATTTTATACTCTGCTTGCTAAATACAATGCCACACCTTCTCCAGGGAGAGAGAAATGGGCAAGCTACCACTGGTTTAACTTAGAAAATGTTATTGATAGAATATCTTCTTTGCAACATGAAACAAAATTCAAACTGGGCACAAATAAAACCATCCTCTGCTCAGTCTTGGGCACCTGCCTCACAGCAGTCATAGAAACTCACTTTAAGCAAAAAGGTGAGGAAAATGCTATCATAGACTCCCTCCAAAACCTAGTTAAGTTTTGCAAAAACAGTTGGATGAAGAAAGAAATGTAAATAACTTGTTACGGGCTGCCCTGAGAGAGGAGCATGTTAAAAATTCACAGAACACTGATTTCTCAAAAGAAACAGAGGAGAAAGTAAACTCCTCACATTAGTCAAAATTGCCCTCAAAAAGAATTAGCTCTGATGAAAAATTGGCGGAAACACTGTTGTAATAGCATAAAACCTCTAACTAAAACAGAATGCAACTATATCAATAATGAAGATCTTGACCTGCACATAACCACTAAAGAAATCCTGTACACTGCTACTGAATTAACAAAACTTGCAAAGCTGTATGGGCTTCTCCCCCAAAAATCTGAAACAGAACATATTTGTCAAGTGTCTCTCACTGGGGGAGATCCGATTCTTTTGTCAGAACAAGAATCCCGTGGGTGCTGGGGACATGGGGTGTTCCTAACAACAGCAGACAGACACATCTCATGGTCCCCAAATCAGCACACAGCTCATTGGGCAGGGGGGCTTAACCCCTTGGAAAGGAGAGACCCTTTGGTCGGTACCCCTGACCAACTCTGGGAAAACATACACAAATCCAGCTGCCTGCAATTGATTCATGAAAAGAAATTAATTCCTCGTTTTGAATCTCCAATCCAATCCCCTGTAAAGCCGAAATTATGACCTCTTTACCTCAAGGGCCTCCAGGAACACTTAAACCTACAGCAATTCTCTTTCAGAAAACCATAGTAGCTATGTCTCCCATAGAAAGATCAGATAAATTTCTTAGTAACCAGAATGACCCTTTTGTTCCCCTTTATGACTTGCTGAGAAAAGGAATAAAATGAGATTGGACTTCTTCTCAGAAGGAAACATTGCAATTTCTGATTCTTGAAGTGACAGCTCATCAGGCACTGGACCCTATCCATCCCACAGATCCCTTTCAGGAGGAGTGGGGATTTGCCTCCTCACAGCTTTCAGTACACATTTGACAGCGTGGTCCTGAAGGTCTGACAAAGACTGTTGGTTTTTATTCCTGTGGTTTCAAAGATGCTGAGAAAAGGTACCCTGCCTGGGAAGGGGGGGTGTTTGTGGTTGGCTTGGCTCCCAGGGAGGTGGAGGAGAAGTGGGCAATCCAAGAAACTGGGAGCTTGGGTAGCAGCCAAAATAAACCTGCCTCTGTGACTAAAGCAACCCCTCCTCTCTCCCCCGCTTCTGCTAACAGAAAGGAAGACAGTTCTCAGGTTGAGGAACTGTTAACTGTTGGGTGTATTTTCCAAAGTGAGGGACAAAATTACTTTCTTGTCTGTATTTACACCGAGTCCTGTGCTATGTTTATATTTGGGTTGGTCCAGGCCGATGCTTTTAAAAGAGCTACAGGAAATAATACCGTTAAAGCAGTGCAAGGATGGTTTGGGATTTTCCTAAAACCACAGGAAATTCAATCTGATAATGTTTCTCACTTTACTGTCAAAAGTGTGCAGGACTGGGCAGAAGGTGAAAAGGCTGAATGGACTTCCCACACCTCTTACTATAGATGGGGGGTAAATGAGTGCTCCAAAATCACTGCTTTTTGCCCAACAGCTCCAAGCATAATTCCTTCACTACAGAGACCAGATGATTTCAAGAATCCAGCACATTACCCTGGATAACCTGGTTTTGGTGGACTCGCTGCTGCTGCAGGGGAAGTACCACTGCTGTTCAAAACCTCTCTGACCATTCCATTGTTCTAATTTTCTGCCTTTTCGTGGCAGAGTCTGTTGTGTTTACTTTTTCAGAAGAACTCCGAGGGACATGAAGACCTGATAAACCATGATAACACTAGTGATGGACAACAGAAATAATGTTTTCCCCTCCCTTTATGGTAACACCAGGTGATGATATTACACATGACATGTGAATTAATTGAACTTGAATAAATTGGCTGTCACAATTAGAGATTTGATCAAATTACAGCAACCACTGCAGTCATTCTTATTGGCTTTTGTGAACACACCAGTGGCTGCTATCAAACATATTACCAAATTGGGAGAAGGTAAATGTAAATAGCCACAAATTGGTACTTGATGCACTTGGTGCTACACAAAACAATGTTTCTTTGGCTCTCAGCTGTATCCAGGCACAATTGTAGATGCAGTCAGTTTCTGCTTCAATTATAAGAGAAGGTGAAGAAAGCACTTTTCCCATTGAAATTTGGAAAATAATTTGGTGCAGTGCCACTGACTTTGAAATAGAATTCCAATCCTGGTGGAACCTAGTGAAATTTGACCTATGACCCCATCTCAAATACAGCCACAGTTTTTGTGTTAATCATACACAATGCCTTGGAGCATTTGATTTTCCCTGTTATAGCATTAGAACTGAATTACAACGGAGCCATTCTCTATTTTTTCTGAACATAGAGAATGGGCCTGTCAAATTGGTAAGAAATGGTAAACTATTAATTTGGAATCTTGTATTGCCCGAGAACAATAAGAGTTCATCTGTGAAAGCAATGCAATCATAGCTCAAGACATTTGTTAAGATACAGAGCAAAATATCTGTCATTTAAAAATTTGTCCTAATGAGGCTTTTGAAACAGTTCCTATATACATAGGCAATGGATGTGCATGCATTAGAACTATCTGTGATCTTGTCTTTGTAGAAAATGTAGTAGATACTAAAAATCATTCAAATTTCTGTGCTTGTAACTTTACTAAGATTTCAGGATGTGACATTTTCTTGTGAAGCCCCAGTCACTTCTCACTACCTATTGCAATCTAACTACACAATGATTCACAAACTGATGCCTACTCCTATTGAGATGAAACCTTCTTTGGTAAGACAACTGCTGCTCCATCAGAACTTGGTTGAGATCCTCAAGAAAATCAAGGAAAGCAGACAGAAGACCCCGGTGACTGTTCATCACAATGTAAGACACACCGTGTCATGGAAAGAGTGAAGAAAGATGCCAAGCACGGGTGGTGGGATACTCTTTTGGGTGGTCTCCTACTGCCACAGGTGTCCTGAACAGTGTGTGTGTCATCCCATTGTTATCCTTTTGATACTAATTCTGTTTGGTTTCATTTTTATCAGCAATCCTAGTCATTATGAATTAGAAGATAGTGAAACAGCTGACAAGATTGACGTCTATAGTTAATGCACACAATTTGGCTGATGTCCCCTTCACTGTGGAAATCCCTAAGATATTTGACACAAAGCAATTATGAATTTAGCATATGTGTTTTACAGTAATCCTGACTTTCTTTTATGATTTTGTGAAAATAATTTTTGATTTTTAGTGAATTGTTTTAGATTTTTTTTTAAGCTAATGCTTATATTATGATTTGTTTATTGCTTTTGCTTTGATTATTTGTGATTTGTTTTAACCATTTTTTGAAATTGTTGTAAAAACAATGTTTTAATTGATTAACTATTTGTGAAAATTGTTATGACATTCAATATTAATTATGTTTGTTTATTGTCTCCCTTTTTCCCCTTCTTTTTCCTATCCTTTTTTTTTTTTTCCTCCTTTTCTCTTTTCTCTCTCACCTGTCATACTGTCTCTGCTTTTCCGGGTATACTACCAACGTATGGCAAGACTGATGGGCAACACTCCAGAGCTCTGCTGATGAAGATCCCTTCAAGACAATCGTGAGTCACGGGGTTGTGTGAGTCTGTCAGAATTTTCCCTCATCTGCCTCACAATCGTCCTTGGGAGACCACTGAAGGGAAGACCCACCCCTGTCTAGAATCTCTGGCTCTGAAGGAGAAAAGTCACACGCCAACAGGGCCCTGAGACCTGAAAGCTCAGTGTTAAGCTATTGTTTTCACAGATGTGTTTGGTGTATGCTAAGAAGGGGGCACTGTGCCCTGTTTCCAACAATAGCAGCTCTGGGAGCTGTCCCACCTCTTGGCTGGGCTGGACTTCTCCTGAGTTTCAGGGGGTCTCCCACAGAAGACCCTCACCTGTTTCACAACCACCGTGACAGACAGACTGAGATGTAAGAAGCCTCTCCATCAAGGACTGAGACATGAAACTCCTAAAAGGCCCCTCTGCTCCTTCCAAGGACTGGGACTGAAACCTCCAGCCCGGGAGAGGTGTGTGGGGGAGGCAAGCTGACCGAAGCGAGATGTTTGCCTGCAGGTTGTGACCACTGGAGCAAGAAAACAATGGCTTTCATTTACTGCTGAGAACATAGACTACCTGTTACATCTGTTTCCTATTGTATCTGTTCGCCCCCCCCCCCCCAAAATTTTCACTAATAAAAACCTCTGAGTTAGCTAGAGCCTTTGAGATCTCCCCAGCATAGCAGGCGAACCCTCGACTGGACTGGACCAAAGGACTTCGTCTCTACGTTGGTAGCTATATCCCCTCTCCTTCCCTCTCTCTCTCCTCTTTCTCTGTCTTTTTCTCTCCCTTAATCCCTCTATCGCATTTTTGCTGTGGTTATTTCAATAAAACTGCATTTGATTTGATTATCACTGCAAACCCCTTTGTACCATGTTGGTTTTTGCACTCTGAGATCATTCCTATGAACCATCAGGTCATCTGGTCACTGGGACAGATCCTGACAGATGGCTTTGCAGAATGGCTGGTATTACTGCATAGTGGTACAGAGTTAATATTGGGGTGCAAGGAAGCAGCATTTTTGAATTTCACTAGACTTAATATGGAATGTTAGGGGAAGAACCAAAGAAGAAAAAGGGAGGGATCAAGGTGGTTTGGAGAGAAATAGACATAGGAAAACACAGGAATAATAAAATAAGTAGAGTCAGCCATGCTGAGAGATGCTGATAAATGGTGATCAGTGTGCTTGTAAGGCCCTGCCTTGCACCTGTACCCTGCACTGTTCCACAGTACCCTGTTTCCTCATTAGACTCAATGTGTATTTTCTGACTGCTCTGCAGAGGCAGTGGGATGTGGTGGAGTCAGATGAGAAACCTTTTTGCACTCTTGTCTGTGTGTATGAACATGTCTGTATGAACATGTCCAAAGGCCAGATAAACAGTGACCCATAGGGGGTTGATAAAGGTGCCCTTTATCATGGTATACCATGATAACTTATTCTTTGGGGCTCAGTAATCTAAAGATTTATAGAATGGTAACTAAAGCCTTATGGATAGGCCTTAGTAACTCTTAATCACCCATTTTTTCCTCTAAAACTGTTGAAGGAAGGGGACCAGGACACCAGTTGGTTCATCACAGGCCCTTCAGGTCCGGTCCTGGTCCCGATCCCTCAGGTCCTTCTGGTCCAGTTTATTAAAGAAAGTATCAAACACTTATACAGCAAATAATAAGCTTATGAATTTTCTGTAAACCAAGCAATCTATTGGTTAAACTATAGCATTAACTCATCCTCATTCCTTAAGGGTTACACTCTTTTCTCATGTCTCTTTCACTGTTTGTTCTTATACCACAGCTAGGCCCAAGGACGCTGTTATCTGTGCAGGTGCAGGACTTGGAATTAGCCATGGTTTTGTACTTGTCCAGTCCTTAGCAGCTAAATTCCCAACATAAAACTACAAGTGACATCAGGTTAGTTATAATTTTACACATGAATTTCTTAAAAAAGAAGCACCAGAAGGCTGCAGGACAATGTCACTTCCCAGTTGTTCTCTTCAGTCATGTTTCAAGCTTCCAGAAAAATAGTTGTATTTAAAAACGCATGGATTCTCTCTTGGCCCCTTCCTGGAGTGCCATGGTCATGAATTCCAATGCCTAAAATGATTCCTAATTATTTTTACCTTTGTACTAGATATTACACACAAAGAAGGACACCCTTCTATTCAGAAAGGTCAGTTTCATTATAATGAAAAACACAGAAGGATAACATAGGGACTAATGATCATTTATTTTCAGAAAAAAAGGGATGAGAATTTATGTTTTGGTGCTCTGTAGCCATCCATGTGGACAACATTCCAATATGCCAAGGTATGTGTCCAAAAGGTACAGGGGAAGCCATTCCCCAGAGCCTGCAGGGACAGAGGTGCAGGGCAGGGACACCGTAGCACAGCCTGGGCTGCACAGGGCACAGGCATGTGCAGCAGCTGCAAGACAGCCCTGCCAGAGCCAACTTGGGCAGCACTTTGGCCATGGCTGCTGGGCCTGGGCCTGAGGCAGGAGCAGGAGACAAGTGACCCTTGCAGGCCTGGGGCCTCATTGCCTCCTTGTCCCTGCTCAGCAGCCTGCCAGGGGCCACCCCATGCTCCTGCCCTTGCCATTGCACATCCCCACATGCCAGTGCCCATCCCGGCAAGAGCCCTGAGCAAGGAGGGAGGGACAGCATCTGCCTGGCCAGGGGCTGGGGCTCAGGCCTTGGCCCTTGGCATTCCTCAAACACATCCAGCTTTGCTCTGCACCAGAGACACCTTTGCCTTCTTTGTCCCCAGCTGCCATCACTGCCTCCAGTGTTCTGCTCTAGCTGGAACCTGGGGACGCTTTCTCAGTTGCATCCCTCAGTGGGACCCATTAAAACTTCAAGAAAGTTCAGAGTTTCAATTTAATTTTGTGTTCTTCAGAAGTTTTTTGAACACTCTCTCAGGGACTGAATCTGATGTAAACAATCCCAAATCCCCAAGAGGCTCATTGAAGTTCTTGTGCTGTGTCTGTGCTGCTGAGCTTTAAAGGAACAGCTCTACCCAGGGCCAGCACTTCTCCCAGCCCAGCAGGGCTGAGGGCTCTGCCTGCAGGCACTGAGGGGACAGGAGCCAGGAAGAGACAGGCTGAAGGCAATCAGGATTGGGAAGACATTGAGCTGAGACTTCACTTGGGGAAAGATCTTCACAGTCGTCTACGTGGTGAGTTCTCTGTGGCACAGGAGGAGGAGGAGGATGTGCTGCAGAGTAGGGCTGCCCTGGGCACCGTCAGAGGGACTGGACATGACGGCTCATGCTGCCAGGGACGGCTGCAGGCGGTGAAGCTGGGGCTGCAGCCAGAGCTGCTCTGAGCTCCAGCTCATGCCCAGCTCATTTCTGAGGGGAGTTTTCATGAACTCATTCAGGGCCAGGGTTTCCTGCTTGGGTCTCTGCTTTCCTGAATCTGTGCTCCCACTTTTCCCTGTCTCAGCTTGGTGGCAATGGAAACCAGGCTGGGTAGGGCAGAGCAGAGCTTAGACTCCTAAATCATCACACTGAGGATTCCTGGGCACCTCAGCAAGTGTCTGCACCTGCCCAGCCTCCAGATCCATGCAGCATCACCTTTCCATGGTGCCCAGGCTGGGGGAGCTGTTCTTTCATCCCTGCAGGGCCCAGCAGCTGCAGGGCAGGGCTGGCCCAGGGGCTGGGCTGGGCTCTGGCAGCTCTGGCAGGGAAGGAGCCCGGGGCCACAGGAGCAGCTGGGGCTGGGACAGCTCCAGCAGCAGAGCTGTGGGCAGGCAGGGAGGGAGGCAGTGCTGAGGGAAGCCCTGCTGCAGGGCAGATGTGGCACCTGCCGGGCCTACCCTGCAGGGCAGACACTGCCCTGAGCAGCACAGCTCTTGTGTCCCCTCGCAGCCAGCACAGCCCTCAGCCCGGGGGCTCGGGGCCCTCAGTCCCTCCTGGGCCGGCAGAGCAGCCCCAGAGATGAAGGGCATCTCTGCGGCCATGTGCCCATTCCCTGCTGACCAGGGCCTGAGGGCCACTGTCCTGCCCTGCTGCTGCCTGGCAGGGGCTGGGCAGGGCTGCCCAGGGAAAGGCTTTTCCTCAGGCCCGGCTCTCTCTCTCTCCTTGCCTTGCCCAGGTGCTGCTGGCATTGCTGAGGGGCTCTCTGCAATGGCAGTTCCAGCTGCAGGGCCAGGCCCAGCCCTTGGGCTCCTCCTGTGCAGGCTGAGCACAGCAATGGGGTGTCCCAGCTCCCTGTGCCCGGGCAGCTCTGGGCAGGGCAGCCTGGGAGATTGGCAATGAGCCCACTCTCCTGACTCTGGGAAAGGCAGGAGCCCCTTTGTGTGCCAGGGATCCCTCTGCTCTCAGCAGTGTCTCCTGACTGCCCAGGCTAACACGGGAGTGGATTTCTGAAAGGTGCAAGTGCAGGGCAGCTGGAACAGGAGAGAGGGACAGAGCAGCTCCCCTCAGTCTGCACTAAGACTCAGACAATCCTCCTTCCTCACTGGACTCTCTGTTCTCCACAGGTGCAGCAGAATCTCTCATTCTGCCTTCTGTTATCCCCATCCCTTCACCCAAGCAGCTCTTCTGCCTTAGAACATTTTCTATGCAAGTCAAAACACCAGGACTGGCCACTGCCCTCACTGTTCCCGTGCATTGACTGGGGGTCAAGGCTGACTCCCAGGTGTCCTGAAGGCCAAGGTCCAGCTCCTCACACAACATAGGCCAGCAACAACCAGGGCTCCAGCAACAGAGCTGACGGAAGATCTCTGAGACCTAGACAGTAGGGGGTCTTTAGTGGCAGGAAAGGATTTATGAGAAAGGGCTTTGCCTTTTCTGTGAGAAATCTCTCCTCAATTATCACTGTAATTCCTTTTTCAAAAGGTTCCAATGTCCAGAGACAGCAAATGTCCAACAGCAGCTCCATCAGGCACTTCGTCCTGCTGGCATTGGCAGACACGCGGCAGCTGCAGCTCCTGCACTTCTGCCTCTTGCTGGGCATCTCCCTGGCTGCCCTCCTGGGCAACGGCCTCATCATCAGCACCGTAGCCTGCGGCCACCACCTGCACACGCCCATGTTCTTCTTCCTGCTCAACCTGGCCCTCAGCGACCTGGGCTCCATCTGCACCACTGTCCCCAAAGCCATGCACAATTCCCTCTGGGAAACCAGGAACATCTCCTACAAAGGATGTGCTGCACAGCTCTTTTTCTTTCTGTTCTTCATTGGAGCAGAGTTTTCCCTCCTGACCGTCATGTGCTATGACCGCTACGTGTCCATCTGCAAACCCCTGCACTACGGGACCCCTCTGGGCAGCAGAGCTTGTGCCACATGGCAGCAGCTGCCTGGGCCAGTGCCTTTCTCAATGCTCTGCTGCAAACAGCCAATACATTTTCCCTGCCCCTGTGCCATGGCAATGCCCTGGGCCAGTTCTTCTGTGAGGTGCCCCAGATCCTCAAACTCTCCTGCTCACACTCCAAACTTAGGAAACTTGGGCTTCTTGCTATTATTGCCTGGTTAGCTTCTGGATGTTTTGTGTTCATTGTTTTCTCCTATGTGCAGATCTTCAGGGCTGTGCTGAGGATCCCCTCTGTGCAGGGAAGGCACAAAGCCTTTTCCACCTGCCTCCCTCACCTGGTCGTGGTCTCTCTGTTTCTCAGCATTGCCATGTTTGCCTACCTGAAGCCCCCCTCCATCTCCTCCCCATCCCTGGATCTGGCCCTGTCAGTTCTGTACTCGGTGGTGCCTCCAGCCCTGAACCCCCTCATCTACAGCCTGAGGAACCAGGAGCTCAAGGCTGAAGTGGGGAGACTAATGACTGGAAAATTTAGAAAACAGTAAACTGGTTGCCAATTTCTGCATATCTATTGTAATAAAAGTGATATTTGTTAGTTTTTGTTGGATTGGGTTTTTAACCCCTCTGTTTTCATTTTCAATATTCTCCCTAAACTAAGCCCACTCTTTCTACCATTTCTAATATTCTTTCTCTCCACCTTCCCTGTGGCCCCAGACTCTGTCAACATGAGCTGTGCTCTCAGTGGCTTTAAATGAAATAAAGGACCTCTCAGCAGAATTTTCACCACAGATCCCCCTTTTGTTGCCTTCTCTGTAGCTGCAGCAGCAATGTCTGTGTGCAGAGCTGGGGCAGATGAGGGCTGGCACAGCAGCTGTGCCCAGCAGCAGCAGTAGCACTTGGTGTTGCCAGTGCTGCTGCCGTGGCCCTGCCCCGCTGCCCTGGTGGCCCTGGTGTTGGTGCAGGGCCTGAGTGCTCTCGGGGCCGGGCTCAGCCCTGGGGGTGGCAGTGCCAGGGCTGCAGCAGGGACAGGCCGTGGGCACTGCTGGGGCAGCACTGATGCCTCAGCCCAGGGCCTGGGGGCTCCAGGCTCCTTGCCCAGGCTCTCTCAAGAACACGCCCAGGCCAATGCTCAGATCAGAAAAGCCCTGTGAGCAGCCCCAGGCTGGCTGTGGGCAGGCTGGGGGCAAACAGCATGGCTGGGGCTCTGCAAGGGCCCTGGGGCAGACGGGAAGGAGCAGCAGAGCAGGGGATGATCCATCCCCAGTGTGCTGCACAGCCCAGGGCAGCGTCCCAGAGCGTCCTCATGGAGCTGCCAACAACATCCCCCCTCTGCAGCCCTGGCCTCTCCCCCAACTCACACAGGTGCCCCATCCTTGCAGGCACAGACACAGCAGCACTGGCTCAGCAGCCCGTTTGCATTGCACAGAGCAGGGGGAGCACCCCCATGCTGTTGGGTGTGGGGACATGAACCTGAGGGAGCACAAATGCCATCAGCCCCTGGGGCCAGCAAGGGCTGGGGGACACCAGGGAAAATACTCAGCTTTGTCGTGGCCTCTGCAGTCAGACAGAAAGTTTGTTCCCATGATCTGGGAGATTCCTCTCCCACTGCAGATGCTGTTGCTCAGAGCCAGGGCTGCCTGGCAGCCACTCCCAAACAGCCCCAAGCATTTCCTTGGCCTTTTCCTTTGCTTTCTTTCCCAAACCAGATTTCTTCCATCCCTTTCTCCTCCCCTGCAAACAGCCCATCCCTGTTTGCCCGTTCCCTCTCTGGCCCCACTCCCCATTGCAGCTCCTGACTTTGCACCATGGGAACGTCCCTTGGGCAGCAGGATCATCCTACAAGTGCTGCAGGAATTGTCTGCAGGCTCCTGCAGTGCCTCCTGCTGCTCCCTTGCCAGAGGCACCCCAGGCCAGGGGGGCACATCTGGGCTGCTGTGTCTGGCTCTGGGGCTCCCTGTTCTGAGCAATGAGGAGGGGCTGCAGAGGCTCTGCAGGACTCACAGGATGGGCTTTGGGGCTGGCAGGAGAAGCTGAGGGACCTGGGCTGCTGGAGCTTCTGAAGAGGAGGCCCAGGGCTCCCCCTGCAACAGCTCCAAGGGTGGTTCCAGAGAGTCACAGAATCAGCAAGGGTGGAAAAGATCTTGGACATCATCAAGTCCAACCTGTGCCCTGGCACCGCCTTGTCTCCTTGAGCCTCCTCTTCTCCAGGATAAACAACCCCAGCTCCCTCAGCCACTCTGAACAGGACTTGTGTTCCAGACCCCTCACCAGCCTTGTTGCCCTTCTCTGGACACTCTATAGCCCCTCCATGGCCTTCCTAAATTGGGGGCCCAGAGCTGGACACAGCACTCGAGGGGTGGCCTCACCAGTGCTGAGTGCAGGGCAAGAATCACTGCCCTGCTCCTGCTGGCCACATCATTCCTGATCCAGGCCAGGAGCCATTGGCCTTCTTGCCCACCTGGGCACACTGCTGCCTCATGTCCTGCCTGCTGTCCATCAGTGCCCCAGGTCCCTTTCTGCCTGGCTGCTGTCCAGCCACTCTGTCCCCAGCCTGTAGCACTGCAGGGGTTGTTGTGGCCAAAAGTGCAGGACCCAGCACTTGGTCTTGTTCAACCTCACCTTGTTGGATTTGGGCCCTGGATCCAGCCTGTCCAGGGCCCTCTGCAGAGCCCTCCTACTCTCCAGCACATCCACACTTACACCCGCCTTGGTGTCATCTGCAGATTTGCTGATGCTGGACTCAGTCCCCTCATGCAGATCATCAGTGCAGATATTGAAATCCATGCTGGCTGGCTCTGATCCCTCGGCCATCCTGTTGGTGCCCTGGGATGGCACTCAAGGTGATCTGTTCCATAACCTTGCCGGGCACCCAGGTCAGGCTGACAGGCCTGGAGTTGCCCAGCTCCTCCTTCCAGCCCTTCTTGGGGATGGGCTCACATTGGCACCTCCAGTCCTCTGGGACCTCCCTGCTGAGCCAGCACTGATGGTAAATGATGGAGAGCAGCTTGGGGAGCTCATCCACAGCTCCCTCATCCCACTGGGATGGATCCCATCTGCTCCCAGAGACACCTGTGAGCATCTGAGTGGCTCAGCAGGTCCCCAGCTGCTTCCTCCTGGATTAGAGAGGGCTGTTCTTCTCCCTGTGCCCTTCCACCAGCTCAGGAGAACACTTGTCTTGAGGACAACTTCACTTATTCTTGAAAACTGAGTCTAAGAAGGGGTTAAGTACCTCAGCCTTTCCCTCATAATTGGTTACCATATCTCCCGCAATAATGAATGGAGATTGTCCTTGTACCTCCTTTTGACATTAATATACTTATAGAAACATTTTTGTTATCCTTCACAGAAGTGGCCTAGTTAAGCCTTAAACTTTCACCTCTCTAATTTTCTTTCTTCATGAGCTAACAACATCCTTAAACATATCCTGAGATACCTACCTCTCTGTCCAAAGGTGATGCACCTTCTTTTTGGCCCCAAGTTCCTGCCAAAGGCCCATCACATACAGAACGTCACCTGTTGGCTAAGGTACACCTCCGAGGAGGAAAATACAAGAGTCTATAAATTAGAAGAGGGAAAGTAAGCTAGGAAAGTAAAAGAAGAAGAGGCTGGGAGGCTAACAAAAAGTGGGACCCCCCTTGACCACTTCCTACCTCCTACCCTTGCAGTAGCTCAAATCCTTCCTTTAATTCCTCTTGCTGTGGATCCAATTCATCCTCCTCTCCCAGCTGGCAGTTCTTTACCACCACCTAACCCAGTTATACCTCCACCACCTTCCCCTCAACCCTCTCCTTACTCTCTTGCCCTTCACTACTGTCCCCTTACCTCTGCCATCTCATGCACCCCTTATTCACCAGCAAGTTCCTGCTCTGCCTCCCCCAGCACAAATGAGAAGCCAAACAACATCTCAGAATCTCATGCCCAAGAGTGAAGTTACCCAGTCAGCCTCCACAGCTGATGTTGTAACACCCGGTCCAAGGAGCCTAAAGTGGAAAAATTGTTCCCCCTAAGAGAAGTTCCCATGTGCAAGGTGGCCAGTGAGATTGGATTTGTAAATGCTCCTTTCATTCTGTCTGAAGTTAGAAACTTAAGGAAAGAATTGTGAAATTTAGTGGCAGACCTAGTAGGAATAGCAAATCAAATTGATCCATTTTTAGGCCCTCATATTTATACATGCGGAGAATTGAACTCCATCTTTAACATCCTATTTTCCCCAGAAGGGACTCAATTATTAAGGACTGAAGGAATGAAAATTTGGGAGCAAGAAAACCAGCCCGGGCCCCCAGGTGACCAAACAATGCCTTCAGTGGAGCCTGACTGGAACCCTAATCAAGAAGAGGGGAGAAGGAATATGAGAGATTACAGGTCCCTGATGACCAGAGGAATGAAAGAATCAGTCCCTAGAGGGAGTAATACCAGGTTAGCGTTTGACAGCAACCAGGAAAAAGATGAGACCCCAGCAACACTGCTTAATAGGCTAAAGCAGAACTTCCAGATTTACTCTAATGTTGACCCAGACAGCCCAGAAGGCCAATCTCGGGTTGCCCGCAGTCAGGGATGACCCTGAGAATCCTTATTTCCCAGACTGGTGTTTTGAAGAAGGAGTCTGAATTCTTCGTCTCTGGTTTCCAAGGTTGTTTATTGTTTCTTATCTATAACATTTTTTCTCTGGCCTGCCAGAAGTCAGACAGAGGCACACTCTCCATCCCTGGGCCGGTGTCTATATTTTATACTATGAACTATGTGTAATTTATTTATCATTATTTTCCAGTACCTAAAGACACACAGCAGGGGACATCCAATCAAAACAAATGCACGTTTTATTGAGTGCCCACAGCAAATGTAACAGAAGGATTAGAAAGGAGATAAAGGACAGAGAGAAAGGAGGGTTGGGTGGGGGGAACAGCTACCAACAGAGAGATGAAATCCTTGTGGTCGGGCCAATAGATCTGTCTGGTCACATGAGGGAGAGTCTCAAAGTCTTTGGTTAACGCAGGGCTGCTGTATAATCCACCGCCGGGAGGGGAGCTGGACGGCACATGGAGGGCACAGTGGAGAATAGGGAACAGGAGAGAATTGGGAACAGGAACAGACAGTCCAGTTCTGAACAGCACAAACCGGTGCCAGCAGTGAGAGGGGCCCGTTGTTTCAGGACTGGTTCCTTTGGGAAACCTCCCGCTTCCTATGGCAGACATCCCGCTCCAGTCACGCAAGCACCCCTGGGTTAGAATTTTAAAGGTCTCATCTCCTTTGGGAGATTGGGGAGGGCTTCAATCTCCATCCTTGCTGGCGGTTGTGAGGCTGATGAGGGATCTATTGACTGTCTCTTACAGAATGACATCCCAAATCATAAAAAATTTATGCATTTTCCTGGAAAAAAAAAAGTAATGAGTTAATAAATGACAATTATTTGTTCTAATTTATTTATAATACTGTTATTCTATATTTGTATTACCAAATTTTAATATTTATATTTTAAAATCTATGCATTTTTAGCAAGCAAAAAATTTATTGGTCATTGGTTTTAAGTAACACAGTTCCCTTCATTAATTCATTGACCAGTGTGGCTATTGATTTCTCCTCCTTAATGCTAATTGGTCCTATTTTAAATTCTTTTGTCATCTTTTTCATCATCTTTTTCTCAAACAGTGTGAAGGGGTCACATCGGGATCCCTGGAGACATTTCTTGGGCCCATTTGGGGCAGTTTTGGGACTGGAGAGGGAATTTAGAGAGAACTTGAGGATCTGGAGGACACTTGGGGGAGCTGGGTGGGCACCTGGAGGGGCACTCGGGGATTCTGAGGAACAGTTCGGGGTCCAGGGCAGCACTTGGGTGGTCCGGGGGGGCCCTTGGAGGTCAGGGAGGGGAATTTGGGGCCCTTCGGAGTCCGGGCGGACCCTTGCGGGGGGGTCGAACGGGGCTCTCGGGGCGCGGGGGGTGCTGGGAATTGTAGGCGCGGGTATCACACGGTTAAACGGGGTCGCGGAGCATCGCGGGAGTTCGAGGCGTAGCTGCAATGGCTCTCGGTGGGGCGTGGGGCTCGACGGGAGATGAAGTCCCGTCTGGAATATTGCCTGACGTGCGCCGCGGAGCATGATTGGAGCTGTAGTCCCGGAAGTGGCTCGAACACGATGTTTGGGGGTCAGAGAAGGCACTTGGGGGACACTTTTGCGTCCGAGCCGCGACTTGAGGCGCTCAGGGAAACGTAAACGGTTCGGGAGCCCTTGGGAGGAGGTCTGGGAGCTCTAACACGGCAGGAGTTTTAGGCGCGGGAGTGTGTTCTGAGGGGCTCTGGGGCCGCGGGGGATAAGAGGAGATGAATTCCCAGAAGTGGCTGTACCGGGCATCTGTGGGGTTGGGAGCACTCAGGGGATCTGGGGACGCTTTTGGGGGGGTCCCGAATGGGCTTTAAGGGGGCACTGAGGGATCCTGGAGTGTGTGGGGGACACTTATGGGACAGATGGGGACTGATCCTGGGGTTCTTTGGAGCGCAGGACATGACGGGAGTTTTAGTCCCGGCTCCAATGTGGCCGTATCCAGCCGCGGGGCATGATGGGAGATGTAGGCAAAAGGAAATATGGCGCCCATCTAGGAACCGCTTCCAGACCCAGAGTCCAGATGCTGATTGGCTGCAACTGCTGATGGGCGGGAGCCTCGGCAAATGGGATGCGCTGTAGGTGGGAACAGCCAAATCACCCTTCTTCAGGCCCTTCCACTACAGCCCAGTTCATTCCCAGTATAGACCAGTGTAACCCCTGTAAAGTCCATTTCATCCCAAGTAGGACCCAGTACAACCCCAGTGCCCCTCCAGTTCCTCCCAGTGCAGCACAATCTATCCCAACACACCCGAGTTCACTCCCAGTCGTTTCCACTTCCTCCCATTGTCATCCACAGGACGTCCCATTGTCCCCCGGTCTTCCCTGCAATATCCCCGGTGTCGGATCTCAAGATCTCAGTCCTGAGATGCTGAGCCTCCGAGACCCTGGGGGGGGCTCGGGACTCCTGGAATGTTGCCAGAAGTGTCTGGTAACTGGACTTTAACCCTACACAGGAGACGACAAGGATGAGGGCTTCACCGGGTGAGTGGTGAAGGGATTAGTTAATTAGAGGGTGAGACACAAGGTTTAGGATTTATGTACAGGGGGGTTTAGAGGAGCAAGATGGAGGAATTGGGGTGTGTCCTGTCCTCCTTCTTCTTCCTCCTCTCCTCCATCTTCTTTGGCCACGGTGGCACCTTTCTATTGGTTATTACTAAGAGTACACCGAGTTATGAGAATAGATGGTATTGGGGAAAAATGATAAATATTGTATACGTAACTAGGGGTATAAAGATACGTGGCGGTCCGTGGGACGACACAGTGTGCCCATGGCTGACTGCTGAGCGGATCTTTGTTAGGCTGAAAGAACATCTTTTAGATAAACAATTAATAAACATAAAACCAGAAAGAAGAACTGAAGCCTCTTCTCGTCCTTAAACACGCGTGGTGCCCCAAGGCCACCCTCAGGCCTTCCCAGGCCCCTCAAACAGCCGAGATAAACAGGACACTTGGCGTCCCTGGACGGACAAGAAACCACCACAACCTTTCGGGGAGATAAACCGGACATTTGGCTTTCACTGGGTGAGCTCTGACCACCACAACCTTTCGGGGGGGGCACCACCACCACCTTCAAAGCCCTGAAGAAAAAGAGAGAGAAGAAGAAAACAAAAGCTAACAGAGACTGCAAAAAAAAAAAAAAAAAACAGCAGTCACTGAGAATTCCACCTCTCAGTTTCTGCCGAAGACAATCGTAGCAGAACAGCCCGGACTGGAACCAGAAGGCGCCCTGGAACCACTTCTCCTGATCTGCTGGACAGATCGAGACGTCCAGACTGCTCTGACACCAGATTTGGTAAGAAAGCCTGAAAAATAACAACATGGGGGCACACCTTCCCAGGAACAACGGGAAACCTTCCCAGGAACAACGGGAAATTTTGTCCACCTTATAAGGTGTGACACAAACATACAAAAAAAAAAATTAATTAGCTCTGGCCTTAAAAGGCCAGGAAGGAAGACCCCCGAGACGCAGCAGACGTCCGGGGGGGGAGCCTCAAAAGAGGGGGGAGCAAGACTCCGGAAAAAATTAGCTCTGGCCTTAAAAGGCCAGGAAGAAATAACCCAACAGACGCAGCAGACGTCTGGGGGGGGGGGCCCTCAAAACAGGGGGGAGCAAGACTCCGGAAAAGATTAGCTCTGGCCTTAAGAAGCCAGGGGGAAATGCTCTTGGAGAAAAAAGAGCAAGAAATATTATTAAAATACCCAGTCCCAAAACCCAGAAACCCTGGGAAACTCCCAAAAAGCGTCCTGAAAGCCCAGAGAGCATGGAGGACTCAGGGACAGAGGGGGAGCAGGGGGGGGGAGAGAGGGGACCGGGGGAGGCGCTTTCTCGAGGCGCCGCGGCGGCGGAGCAGGGCGGCCAGGCTGCGGCGGAGCAGGCGGGGAGCGCGGGTAAAGAAAAAACAAGAGACGCGTGTTCAGATATGGCTTTGCTAAGCTCAGGGCTGGGGGGTGCAGCGGCCCCGGGGGCCGGCAAGGTAGCAGAAACGCGCGCGGTGGGCAAAACTCGCAAGAACCCGGGGCAGAAGTCACATGCCAGCGCAGCAGGGGCGTCCGACATGGGCAGCGGCATGGGGGAAATTGCGCAATCCCAGAAAGGCTGCCGCGAGACGCAGGGGGCGCGCGGTTGTGACGCAAAAAAGCCGGAGCGAGTCGCGGCGGGCGCGGGTGCCGGCGGGGACGGCCGCACACACCGACATAGGGCCACACACACACACAGCGTCGGAGGAGGAGGAGACAGTCAGGGGCAGACCGAGGGGGGAAAATTCAGAGGCGGAATAAAAAGGGAGAGGAAAAAATTACCTCGGGAGAGACAGAGGGCGGCTCGGAAAGCACGCATGCGCAGAGTAAAGAGCGCGGGCGGGGGCGGGCCAGACCCACGGTGACGTCTCAGGCGAGGAGGGGCCCTCTCCAGACTTGGTGCCTTTGGTAAAAACCCTCGGGGTCCCAAGCCTCTCCCCTCCTGGGGAGGCTTGTGTGTGTTCTAACCCTATTGTCAGTTGAATCAAAAACTAGGTAACCCCTGAGTGCACAACATGCCGGATCGGTTCAGCGGAGATACAGCATCATTTCGTAACGACTCTGCAACTATACAGCGATTTTCCTCAACAAGATATAAGAAGAAACGAATACTCAGACAAAAGTCGGGACGCAGACTGCAAAGGACAACTTAGAAGAGAAACAAGAGAAACGGAAAGACTCTGGGGGGGTTTTCTCTTTGGGGTCTTGAACATTTCTGTATAAGAACGAAAGACTCTGGGGGGTTTTCTCCTTGGGATCTTGAATTGCAATAAGCAATGGGGTAAATTTACCTATTATAGGGAAAACTGACAAAGGATCATATATTGATCAGCTGGTAGATTTCTTTGACATTTCTCCCATTTGGAGAGGAATTTTAAGGGTAGATTTCTTTGACATTTCTCCCATTTGGAGAAGAATTTTAAGGGTAGGATTTTATGTTTTAATAGTTTAGGATTTTATATTGCAATAGTTCTCCTAGTCCTCATCCATGTCGTCCCAGATGCCATGAATCGGATTGTAAAAGAGGTTTTCTTGGGGCAAACAGAAGGGGGAGATGTCGGATCTCAAGATCTCAGTCCTGAGATGCTGAGCCTCCGAGACCCTGGGGGGGGGCTCGGGACTCCTGGAATGTTGCCAGAAGTGTCTGGTAACTGGACTTTAACCCTACACAGGAGACGACAAGGATGAGGGCTTCACCGGGTGAGTGGTGAAGGGATTAGTTAATTAGAGGGTGAGACACAAGGTTTAGGATTTATGTACAGGGGGGTTTAGAGGAGCAAGATGGAGGAATTGGGGTGTGTCCTGTCCTCCTTCTTCTTCCTCCTCTCCTCCATCTTCTTTGGCCACGGTGGCACCTTTCTATTGGTTATTACTAAGAGTACACCGAGTTATGAGAATAGATGGTATTGGGGAAAAATGATAAATATTGTATACGTAACTAGGGGTATAAAGATACGTGGCGGTCCGTGGGACGACACAGTGTGCCCATGGCTGACTGCTGAGCGGATCTTTGTTAGGCTGAAAGAACATCTTTTAGATAAACAATTAATAAACATAAAACCAGAAAGAAGAACTGAAGCCTCTTCTCGTCCTTAAACACGCGTGGTGCCCCAAGGCCACCCTCAGGCCTTCCCAGGCCCCTCAAACAGCCGAGATAAACAGGACACCCCGGTGTCCCCAGTTTCTCCCAGTATCCCCCAGTGTCACTCTCAGTATGCCCCAGTGTCTCCCACAGCGTTCCCAGTGTTCCCCAGTATGTCCCAGTCCTCCCCAGTGTTTCCAAGGACAGTTTAATTTCTCTCGGTGGCCGTGGCAGCCAAACCCAGCAGTGGGGTCAGTGCAGTGCCCATGGCCACAGCCCCTTGCAGTGGCCCAGTGCAGCTTGGGCTGATGATCCACCCTCACAGCTGGCCCAGGGCAGCTCTGCAGTGGCTTTGGTGGCACCTGGGGCTGGCACACACCTGAGCAGTGTGTCTGTTTGCAGTGGGGAAACTCAGGAGTTTCAGATTGCTTCAAAAAACCCAAAAAGGGAAAACCCTTCTTAGGCTGAGTGCAGCCAGCTCTGCAAGGACAGCAGGGCCCAGGGGAGTGAGGACAGACAGGATGGGGCTGGGCAATGTGGAGCAAGGTTGTCCATGCTTGGTCAGAACTCAAGGCACAGCTTCTGTGAGCAGGCCAAAGCTGCTGAGGAAAGACCCTGGGTCAATATCAATCACAGAATGCTGCAATCACCTCTGCTGTAAAGTGAAATAAAATAAAATACATCCTTTAAAATAGGAATGTGTATTTCTTATAAGGTCCTTGAAATCTTTCTCCATAACTGTGCCAGGAAAACTGTAATGATTCTCTCAGGGCTTGGGTGTTGTTTACATCAGAGTCAGTCCCTGAGAGTGTCTTCAATCAACTTCTCAAGAACTCAAAGTTAAATTGAAACTCCAAATTTTCTTAAAGTTTTAATGGGTCCCACTGAGGAACACGAATGAGAAGGTGTCCCCAGGTTCCAGTTAGAGCAGAACACTGGAGGCAGTGATGACAACTGGGTACAAACAAGGCCAAGGTGTCTCTGGTGCTGAGCAAAGCTGGATGTTTTTGAGGAATGCAAAGGGCCAAGGCCTGAGCCCCAGCCCCTGGCCAGGCAGATGCTGTCCCTCCCTCCTTGCTCAGGGCTCTTGCCGGGATGGGCACTGGCATGTGGGGATGTGCAATGGCAAGGGCAGGAGCATGGGGTGGCCCCTGGCAGGCTGCTGAGCAGGGACAAGGAGGCAATGAGGCCCCAGGCCTGCAAGGGTCACTTGTCTCCTGCTCCTGCCTCAGGCCCAGGCCCAGCAGCCATGGCCAAAGTGCTGCCCAAGGTGGCTCTGGCAGGGCTGTCTTGCAGCTGCTGCACATGCCTGTGCCCTGTGCAGCTCAGGCTGTGCTACGGTGTCCCTGCCCTGCGCCTCTGTCCCTGCAGGCTGTCGGCATTCCCCGGCTGCCCCACCTGGCTGGGCCCTTCCTTTGCTGACAGCTCTGCCTCCTGCCTGCCTGTGCCTGCCCACACAAAGCCTGGGGCTGATACCAAAAGGGTTCATTCCATGTTTACACTGCCTGTGAACTTTCAGCACAGGAACAAGGCATGCAGGGGCTGCTCCCCCAGCAAGGATGGATGGAAGAGAAGAAATAGACATCTGGCTCAAGGGTGCAGGGATAGAGGAAACAAGGAGTGAATGTGGGAACTTGAGGTGGATTTTATGGAAATGGGTAAATTGTAATTCGCATTTAGTGTCTGTATATAAGCAAGGCACTGGTAGAATTACATGTCCAATTAACGTTGGGAACTTTCCCATGTTGGACCTCAGGCCTGAAGAAATGATGCTCTCATAAACAGCAAATGAGTGTTAAGGAGCCTTTTTCTGATATTTTGGACATTTGGTGACAGCAGAGGCTGACAGATCCAAGGGCCTAGCTCTGACACTGTGGAACCCCATGGAACAAAGGGTCCATTGTGATGCATTGGAGCCCCATGGAACCTAATGTCCATTGTATCAGCACAAGGCCTCATGGAACCAAGGAGAGCATTGCTGACAGTGTGGAAGCTCATGGAGCCATGGGCTCATTGTGACAGTGTGGGGCTGCATGGAACCAATGGTCCATTGGGACAGTGCAGGACCTTCTGGAATCAAGGGGATCATTTTATGCTATGGAACCCCATGGAACAAAGCGTCCATGGTTATGCAGTGGAACCCAATGGAACCAAAAGTCCATTGGGACCCAGCAAGGCCTCCTGGAACCAAGGGTCTGTTGTGGCTCCGTGGGGGTTCCCAGAACAAAGGAGACCATTTGGACACTGTGGGACCTCATGGAACCACCTGGTACTGTGACACAGCAGGGCCACATGGAGCCAAGGGGCCACTGAGACACTGAGGAACCTCATGGAACCAAAGGTTCCTTGTTACATTGCGGGGCCCAGTGGAACCACTGGGATCATGGTGACACCGTGGTGCTCCATGGAACCAAGGGGCCATTCTGATTCTGCTTTGCCTCATGGAGCCAAGGAGCCACCATGACACCTCTGGGCCTTATGGAATCAAGGGGACCACAGTGACACTGTGGGGCTCCATGGGACAAAGGGGCCATTCTGACACTATGGAACCAAGGAGACCATTGCTCTGCTATGGCACATCATGGAACCAAGGGGGCCACAGTGACACTGTGGGGCTCCATGGGACAAAGGGGCCATTCTGACACTATGGAACCAAGGAGACCATTGCTCTGCTATGGCACATCATGGAACCGAGGGGGCCATTGAGCCACAGCAAAGCCTCATGGAACCATGGAGATCATTATGACACATGGGACCTGAAGGTACCAAAGGGCATTGTGACACAGCAAGGCCTCATGGAACCAAGGGCACAATAGTGACACTGTGGGGTGCTGAGTGACCAATGGGGCATTCTTGCAGTGCAGAACCAAGCCGACCACTGTGTCACTGTGGTGCATCATGGAAACAAAAGTCCATTTTGACACAGTATGGCTGCATGAAACCATGGAGGCCATTTTTACACTTTGAAGCCTTGTGAAACCAAAGAGCCACTGTGGCACTTTGTGTCCCTATAGAACCAAGGAGTCCATTGTGACACTATGAGACCCTGTTGGGCAATTGTGGCTCTGTGTGGCACCATGGAACCAAGGGACCATTGTGACACTACAGGAACTAAGGATGTGACATCCCCATGGAACTAAGGATTCATGGAACAATGTGGGAGTCATGGAATCAGAGGTCCATTGTGACTTTGCAGGGCCTCATGGAACTAAGGGGAGGGACAATTCTGACACTGTGGGGCCCAATGGAAGCAAGGGGCCAGTGTGACACAGCTGGGCCTCATGCAGCCAAGGGCCACTGGGATCCTGAGGACCCCAAAAGAACCAAGGGGCCATTCTGACACTCTGCAGCTGTGGAGACCCTGAGAGGCATTCCCCAGGTTAGGGAGACACAAGAAGCTTCCCTCAAAAGCTGTTTGACCCCATTGGCTCCTTCCTCTTGTTCTCTGTCCCTCAGCCACTCCCTCCCTATTCCCCCATTTGGCCCCATCTTTGTACTGCCCTCATGGCACTGATCAGCTCCTTCCTCTCGAGATACAGGAACCTGGACTCCTCTCAGGAGTCCTGCCTTGTGACCCTGAACATCTCACCACACGGCTGAATTAAACATCTGTGGGTACTATGCAAAGGCCCTTTTTACTTCCGTACCCTGGGCTTTATTAGCAGCTATTCCGGCTGCAACAATGGCCCATTATGGCAGTGTGGATCCAAGGACATCATGGTGACACTGTGGGACCTCAAGGATCCAGGGGGCCATTGTGACACTGAAGAACTTCATGGAACCCAGGGTCCATTGTGACACTCCAGGACCTCATTGAACCAGGCAGACCATTGTGACACCACAGAACCTCATAGCACTGAGGGTTTATTGTGACACAGCAGGGGCCATGGAGCCAATTGTCCATTGTGACAATGTGGATCTGAGGAGACCATAGTGACAGCATGGAAGCTTATGGAACCATGCGTCCATTGTGACAAAACAAGTCCTCATGGAACCAATGAGACCATTGTGACATCATGGAACCTCGTGGAACCAAGGGTCCATTGTTACAGTCCAGAACCAAGCAGACCATTGTGACAGTACAGAACCTCACATAACCAAGATTCCATTGTTATGCAGTGGGGCTTCATGGAACGAAGGAAGCATTGTGACACAGCAGGACCTCTTAGAACTAATGGTCCATGGACATACTGCGGATCCAAGGAGACCATGGTGAGCTGTGGAAGCTCTTGGAACAATGGGGCCATTGTGACGCTGGGAAACATCTTGGAATCAAGGCAACCATGTTACACTATGGAACCTCGTGGAACAAAAGCACTTATTGTGACACTGTGTGGCCTCATGGGAACAAAGGACATGGTTGATTGGACAGAAGCCCCTGGAAAATACGGAACATTGTGACACTGCAGAGCCTCATGGAACCAAGGAAACCATGGGGACACTGAGGAACCTTATGGAACCAAGCAGCCATTTTGACACTACGGAACCAAGGAGACCATTGTGACATCATGGAACCTTGTAGAACCAAGGGTCCATTGTTACAGTCCAGAACCAAGGAGACCATTGTGACAGTACAGAACCTCATAGAACTGAGGGGCCATTGTCATACAGCCAGGCCTTGTGGAACCAAGGGGCTGTTGTGACACACCAAGGCCTCGTGGAACGAAGGAGAGCATTGTGCAGTGCAGAACCAAGAAGGCCATTTTGACAGTACGGAACCCAATGGAATCAATGGCCCATTGTTCTACAGTAGGGCCTCATGGAACCAAGGGGCCATTGTGAAACTGTGGGGCATAATGGAGTCAAGGTCACCACTGATACTGAAATCTGATGCATAGAAACTTCTGAACAGAGTTTGGAGTATCTGAAAGCAGGTATTCTTTATTACAGCATGGTGGTCACTTGGGCCATCCTTCCTCCATGGGAGTGCACTGAGCATCAAATGAACAGAGTTTTTATCAGACACACTGATTATGTTTCCATTAGCTATCCCCACTTCCTGAGTTTATTTGACATAGTTGCACACCTTATCATAAATCCTTTCATGGTTCTTTGAGTTTTGTCTTCAACATCCAGTGCCCTTTTAAGGTGGCTGTTCCTTGACCCCCCCTTTTGAGTAAAGGCAATATTATTGTTCTGCATAATTTCTATTTTGTCAGCCTTGCAGAGCTGAGCTGGCATCCTGCTTGTATTGTGTGTGACTTCTGTTTTCCAGAGGTACATCCTCAATCAGTTTCTCCAAGGCTGTCCTGTTCTACTGTCCTTGACAAGAGTAAATGTTGTTCTGTTCTCCTGTCCTTGTTTTAGTGCTCACCCCCCATGAGGCGTCTGCAACCCCCCCAACCTATGGGCCTGGGGTGGGCAAGTGTCCCTGGGGAACAGGAATGCGACAGCTGGGCTGGACTGACCCAAGGGATGTTCCACTCCATGTCACACCATGATCAGCAATCATCTGAGAGAAGCAGAAGGGCAGGGGGTGTAGCAGATAAATTTCTTTTTTAAGACATTTTTCTTTCAAAACGGCACCTACACCTACAGAATCCTCTCCTGCCACAAGGTGGTTGAACATTTTCTGTTGTTAAGAGTTTTCCTGTGGATTTGCATTTCTTCTGTTTGTGGTCTTTTCTTTTTGTGGTTGGTTTGTTTGTGGAGTTTTTGTGTTGTTGTGGGTGGGTCTTGTTCTGGGGTTTTTTTTTTTTTTTTTGTTTTTTTTTTTTAAATTTGGTTTTTTTAAATTTTGTTTGGGTTTGGGTTTTTCCCTATTGAACTGCCTTTTTTCTGATGCGTAAGTTTTTTCTGCCCTTTCTTGTGCCTTGCTTGGCGCCTGATGCCAAGATAAATTTACCCCACTCAGTCATCCTGCCCAATTACATTTTGCAGTCACCATTAAGTAGATGAGTTCAGGCACAGACTCCCTGCAATTTGGCAGCATCCACAAAGGAATTGAAAATACATTTCATGCCATTTTAGAGATGATAGAAATACTCCACAGTGGTGGCCAAGGGCTGGTCACTGAGGGATGTCACCAGGGAGTGGCTGCCAAGAGGACTCTGTACCATGGATGACATCTGACCCTCATTGTTCAGCCAAATTCCCACCCAGCCCATGTTCCACTCCTTCAGCCCAGCTCTCTCCAGTCTGGCTCTGAGGAGACCACAGCAGACCCTGTCCCAGGCCTGGCTGAAATCTGGGCACACAACATCCCCTTCTTTTCCCTCCCACGTGGGCTCTGCAGTCCCTGCCCTGTCCTGCCAGTGCCTGGAATGGCTGCAGGAGGATTTGCCACATCCCCTTCCCTGCTGAGCATGAGCAGGCTATGACTCTCCCAGTCCCCTTCCCTGCCCTGTTTTCAGACTAGTTCCATGTCTGCCCTTCCCAAGTGCCCAGGACCCTCTGGGATGGCTCTGGCCTTTCCAAGGGGGTTGAGAGAGGTCCCACAGTGACACTGCCCAGCCTTCCCAGCAGCCCTGACACCAAAGGCCTTTTCCACCTCCCTCAGTTCCAGGTCAGTGCCCAGAACACAGCACAGCCCTGTCCAGGTCCCTGGGCTGGTTCAGAAGGGAGGCAGCTCTGATTTCTCCCCAGACCCTCACTCTGTCCAATGTCTCTCTGTGCAGTCCATGGCTGCCCTGAGCATTTTTTCCTGGAGCCTCCCTGCCTGGGATATTTCTCTCTATGCAGTCCTAACCACAACCCAGCAAAGAATTCAGGTGTTTTCCCAGAGGACATTACTCTCAGAGTGAAGTGGCCTCAAGGCACTGTTTGTGCCACTGGAATTGTGCCACCCCTGGGTGCTGCTGGTGGTGTTTGTGCTCACTGGGGTTCATCTCCACACACACACACAATGCACTGCTGAGATTTCCTCAGCGCAGAGCAAACATGGCCTGCTGGCCTGGTCACTTGGTGTCCCTCCATGCAGGGACAAACAACCTCCTGCAGGTGGGGAGAGGCCAGTGCTGGCAATGGTGGTTGCAGGGGCTGGTGTGGGACAATTGCCCTGGGGCACCTTCCCAGGCTGCCCCAGAACAAAGACACAGCCCAGGCCCTGCTCTGCTGCTGTCTCAGGTCCATGCCAGGAGCTCTGGCTGTGCCAGGACACTGCTGTGAGCCCCCCCTGCACACTCCCCCCCTGCCCCAGGCACTGGGCTCTGCTGTGCCAGGGCATTCCTGGAGCACATTGCTGACAGCAGCTCTGGAGGGGAGCAAAGCCTCCCTGCCCTGCCCTCAGGAGATGCCCTTTGCTGCTGGAGCTGCTGTGCTGGAGCCTAGCTGTGTCCCAGCAGTGCCCATGGCCTGGCCCTGCCTGTGGCCACAGCAGGGACACGCAGCAGGAGAGTGACCAAGCTGCCAGAGCACTCCAGCCTTACAGCCACAGCAGGGCTGGCAAGGACAGAGTGCAGTTGGGCAGAGCAGCTCCAAAAGGACCAATCCCTGCTGCTCCCTGGCCGTGCTGCTCTGCTGGGACTCTTTTCCCCTTCTTCCCCCTAACTTCACACAGGGCACAGAGTTGGAATTCCAGATGAAACACGCACTGCAAGGAAGCGTCTTTTCTTCAAATGTAGCGATAGCCCAATCCCTGGTTTACAGAGCTTGTGGGTCAAATTCAAGAGAAAGACAGTGAATTAGATGGTGATTAAATAACTTCATCAAGTACAACATTATGACTAAAAACCCCACTGACCACTACCAAAGATCCAGGAAGGACCGTTGGGCCTGTCATGAGTTCCATTCCAAAAGCTATGCAAAAGAAAACATGCAATGTTCTGCTTCTCAAAAGCAGCTAGTCATCATTTTCCTCAGAGCATCCTTGAGCTTCTGGTTTCTCAGGCTGTAGATGAGGGGATTCAGGGCTGGAGGCACCACCGAGTACAGAACTGACAGTGCTAGATCCAAGGATGGGGAGGAGATGGAGGGGGGCTTCAGGTAGGCAAAAAATGAGGTGCTGACAAACAGGGAGATCACAGTGAGGTGAGGGAGGCAGGTGGAAAAGGCTTTGTGCCGTCCCTGCTCAGAGGGGATCCTCAGCACAGCCCTGAAGATCTGCACATAGGAGAAAACAATGAACACAAAACAACCAAATGCTAAGAAGGTAGTGAAAACAGAAACTCCAAGTTTCCTGAGGAAGGATTTTGAGCAGGAGAGCTTGAGGAGCTGTGGGATTTCACAGAAGAACTGACCCACGGCATTGCCATGGCACAGGGGCAGGGAAAATGTATTGGCTGTGTGCAGCAGAGCATTGAGAAAGGCACCGGCCCAGGCAGCTGCTGCCATGTGGGCACAAGCTCTGCTGCCCAGGAGGGTCCCGTAGTGCAGGGGTTTGCAGATGGACACGTAGCGATCGTAGCACATGACGGTCAAGAGAAAATACTCTGCTGAATTGAAGAATAGAAAGAAAAAAAGCTGTGCAGCACATCCGGAGTAGGAAATGATCCTGGTGTCCCAGAGGGAATTGTGCATGGCTTTGGGGACAGTGGTGCAGATGGAGCCCAGGTCGCTGAGGGCCAGGTTGAGCAGGAAGAAGAACATGGGCGTGTGCAGGTGGTGGCCGCAGGCTACGGCGCTGATGATGAGGCCGTTGCCCAGGAGGGCAGCCAGGGAGATGCCAGCAAGAGGCAGAAGTGCAGGAGCTGCAGCTGCCGCGTGTCTGCCAATGCCAGCAGAAGGAAGTGCCTGATGGAGCTGCTGTTGGACATTTGGTGCCTTTGGGTACAGGTATTTATACAGCATTAACACCTGCCTGGGAAGGAAATGGCAGTGCCAGATTGGACATTTCTTCACTCTGGGGATCGTGGACTGTTGAAAGAAGACTTGAATAGCTGGAGCAAGTCTTTAAGTCTATCCTGTGTATTTTTGTTGGAATTCCCTTCAAAATTAATTCTCTTCCTGTGAGGAAACTTTGCTAAACTTTATTTGAGTGGGGGTTTGTGTGCTGAGTTTCTGACTCATCTTCAGCACAGCTCTCAGCCTGAACACTCTGGAGCCCAGAAGGAAAACGGGGCTCCCTGTGCCCCAGTGCAGTCAGCGCTAGTCGCCACAAAGTTGCCCTTTGTTCATTTCACCTCTTTTAAGTGTGATCACACCTAAAGCTTTCTTGAAAACAAAGTGGACTTTGTGAATTCTCCAGTTTAAAAATAATTTTCTCCCAACTCTTCTCTCTTTCCCTTTGAAGCTGGACAGGGTAGGATACCAAGGGTTGGTCTGGCTCTCTGCTGCCTGGTTTCTCTATATCCAAGCCCTGTCCCTGCCAGTGCTGCCAGAGACCAGCCCAGGCCTGGGGGCTCAGATCTGCCCTGCAGACCCCTCCCAGCACAGGGCACTGCCCAGGGGCATCTCCCTGGCACCAGGGCCTTAGGGGCAGACCAGACAAACAGAGATGCTCCAAGCCAAGGTGCTGCTGCTGCTGTCTGTAGGGAGAGGAGGCTGAGGAGGCACTTTCTGAGGGAGAGCTGAGGCCCATCTGCTGATGCCCAGGCTGACAGTGCAGGAGTGTCAGTGGCACAGCCAAAGCTGACAGCCCCTTTCCCTTCCCTTCAGGAGAAAGCTGAGAGCAGCCCTGGCCATGCAGCACCATCTCCAGAGCAGGAGGAATCTGCCCTGATGGGGGTGGCTCCTTCCACCTCCAACTTCTCCCCTGCAGCATCCATGGGGAGCTGCCAGGCAGGCTGAGAGCTGCCCCTGGCAGGTGGCACATGGCCTGGGCTGGCCAAGAGCCCTGAGGGCTGCAGGAGCTGCTCTGCAGGACAGCCCTGGGCAGCCCTGGCTGCAGCCCCAGCTTCACCCCCTGCAGCCGTCCTTGGCAGCAGGAGCCGTCCTGCCCTGTCCCTCTGACGGTGTCCAGGGCAGCCCCGCTCTGCAGCACATCCTCCGCATCCTCCTGCTCCTGTGCCCCAGAGAAACTGGGAGAGTCCTCCTGGCACATCCCCCAGGCTGTGGGGTGTGCTGGCTTCAGGAGATCCCTCCAGGAGCACAGGGGACATTGCCCTGCACCCACACACTCACCATGCACAGGGCTGTGAAGATCTTTCCCCAAGTGAAGTCTCAGCTCAATGTCTTCCCAATCCTGATTGCCTTCAGCCTGTCTCTGCCTGGCTCCTGTCCCCTCAGTGCCTGCAGGCAGAGCCCTCAGCCCTGCTGGGCTGGGAGAGGAGCTGGTGCTGGGAAGAGCTGTTCCTTTAAAGCTCAGCAGCACAGACACAGCACAAGGACTTTAATGAGCCTCTTGGGCATTTGGTGTTGTTTACATCAGACTCAGTCTCTGAGAGAGTGTTCAAAAAACTTCTCAAGAACACAAAATTAAATTGAAACTCCAAAGTTTCTAAAAGTTTTATAAGTCTCTCTGAGAATGTGTCCCCAGGTTCCAGTTAGAGCAGAACACTGGAGGCAGTGATGACAGCTGGGGACAAACAAGGCCAAGGTGTCTCTGGTGCTGAGCAAAGCTGGATGTGTTTGAGGAATGCAAAGGGCCAAGGCCTGAGCCCCAGCCCCTGGCCAGGCAGATGCTGTCCCTCCCTCCTTGCTCAGGGCTCTTGCCGGGATGGGCACTGGCATGTGGGGATGTGCAATGGCAAGGGCAGGAGCATGGGGCGGCCCCTGCCAGGCTGCTGAGCAGGGACAAGGAGGCAATGAAGCCCCAGGCCTGCAAGGGTCACTTGTCTCCTGCTCCTGGCTTAGTGCTTTCCTTTTAATGGAAAAGAATCCCCCTCCTTCCCAGGCACCCATTGTGGGAAAACAGGTCTCCCATACTACTAACCAGTATGATTAAGCAGAAGCCATTAATTGTTTACATTATGCACTTATTTATACATTCTAACCCTACTGCATACACTGATCACGCTCTTCTTCATTGGAGCCTCTCTCTTGTCCTTGTGTTCTCCACACACTTCTCAGAGTATGTGATTGGTTACAGTTCAGGTGGTTCACAGCCCTCTGTTATCGAGTTCTTGTGATCTTGGTATTCTGTTTCTCAGTCTTTTCTTTCCTTATTTAGCACAGTTTATGTCTTAGTAACCTTGATGAATTCCTGAGGGCTCTGATAAGAACGACTACAAGCAACATGGCTCATGCACAGTGTGGCCCAAGTTGTTCAGATACATTGCTACAATTCCCTCTTCTTCTTCTTGCACCAGCCAAACCCTTTTTACTGTATTTTCTACCAACTGGGTCACCAATTTCACTATGCGTGGAATAATGCAAAGCAATATAATAATAACTACTAGTAGTAACAAAGCTCCCTTTAAGGTATCTTTCAATCATCCAGTTATTCCCCATCCCTCCAACCATTCATCCAAGCCCAAATCATTCACAGTTAATTTCTTCATGTTGTCTTCTAGTTGTTTGAGTTTCCTGTGAATGGAAGAGAGTAGGTTCATAAAACACATTCCTTCAAAATTCTCACACCTGTGCTCATGTGCTAACAGCAAAAAATCTATAGCAGCTCTATTTTGCAGCGTGCCATGTCTAATATTATCTAAATCAGTGAGCATTTGATTTAAAATAGCTGAACTTGTGTTCAGTGTGCGAATCCACAAAATCAGAGGGTTTTGGGGAAGCTGCAAAAGACAGGCCTCAGAGACAGCAGAACTGTGATTAGAGCTAAGCAGTAGCCATGAGATAGGTCAGCAGAAAAATTATTTAAAAAGTAGAAAAGCAAGGAGAAATAGAAAAATGGTCTGTCTTAAGGCTTGTCTAGAATAACTCCCTAAGATACAGAAAAGTTTATCTAGCAAGATATTAGGAAGTTTGAAGCTTAATAATGGAGCTCTGTGCATTGTGTTTTAAAGCTTACAAGCAGGTATTGTATTCAAAGTAAGCAAGCATTGCTTTTACCAAAGGTACATGGGCTTATAGTGGTTGGATAGAACTGCTGTCAATATGCTTTTGCTTTGTGGGATTGGTTAAAAAACTTATAAATTAAGTTGTACTATTAAGTTCTTGGTCTGCTGCTTGGGATGTGAGCTGCTTGCATCTTCGCATTGTCACAACCATGTAATGAGACTGATGCTGAAAAATAAAACAGCTCAAGGCACGTTCCACAGCAGTGCCTTTCCCGTTTGTGATTTGTACATAGCCCCTGGCTCTCTCTATACAGGAGAGACTGTTCAAAGTACTTTATGTTATTCGAATTTCATTTATTCTAATGTCATATACCTTTCACGAATTGCTCTCAAGAAGAACCAAATCCCCCTGTCTTAAGGCACTTTCATAAAAAAACGTACACACACCTCAAAGAAAGACCTCCAGTACTTGACCAGAATCATGAATCTAAAATATTTGAAGGGCCATAGCCTCTCATTATGTGGGTGACAGAATATGCTTGTGTTTCTACAGATACAGGACCCCGGTGGTTTCCCAGAAGATTTATCAGTCCCTACGTAGACCACAGATCTGAAGACAACTCTTCGAATGAACACAAAGTCAGCTCCCTCACCTACCATGCCACAGAAGCAGCTTTCTCTTGGAGATGAAGAAGAAAAAAATTCACATATCCAAACATTGTGGCAAGGACACTCATCACACGTAGATATATCCCACTGACAACGTCCATGTCAATCTCAAATGTAGACACACCCGTCCCTTTTCCATCCCTCTACCAGTGACCCTTTATGCCTACCCCTCCCTCTTTCCACTCTTGAAAGTACTCCTTTTTCCCTGCCTCAAACTTCCCTTAAAAAATTGAAGGGAGTTATTGGGAGGAGTTGGTAAGAGCTATAGAGAGAACTTAAGAATATTTAAGGATGTCTTAAAATAAGTCAACTAATATGTGCTTTTACCATCCACAAGTGAAAACTACCCAGTGGGAAAGAAGTATGATTCTTTGGGCAATACCGTCCAGGGCACCCTGCAGGGTGCCACCGTTGCCATCATCTTTATCTGCGCCCTCATCTGTATCCAAGTGACCACCAGCTGGATCATCCCTCAGCCAAAACAAAACATCTGGGTCACTTTGGTGAAGTCAGTAAAGCCAGACAATCTTTGCATGGCCATGGGATGTGCAGACGATCTGCTCTTAACATTCCTGATGGGAGTTCCCCTGTCACCAAATGACTGCCTGTACGTAGGTAAGAAACCCAACCCCATGGACACCTGGGACAAATGGACAAAGATCCTCCCACACCATGTCTCCACAGGATTTGCTTTTCCAGGCCCACGATGGTGTTCTGGGCAGTGGTGTGAGGCACAGGGTGCCAGCCATCAAGTGGTGGCTTCCACCATGGTCAGCCCATGGCGCTTGCCCTGGAGTGTCTGGGGCAGTGTGATGGAGTCAATCTGCCAGTCCTCCCCATACTTGTACTTGGACCACCGCCCACCGTACCAGAGGGGCTTCACTCACTCGGCCTGCTTGATTGCAGCACACGTCTCACAGTCATGGATAACCTGAGAAATACTGCTCATGGTTAGATCCACCCCTCGGTCTTGTGCCCATTTATAGGTGGCATCCCTGCCCTGACGGCCTGAGGCATCATGGGCCCATCGAGCTAGGAATAACTCTCCTTTATGTTGCCAATCTAAGTCTATCTTTGACACCTCTGTCTTTGCAGGCTGACCTACCTGCTCATTGTTTCAGTGTTCCGCATTAGCCTGACTTTTGTGGGCATGGGCATCTACATGGCGGACATTCACAGATAAATTTTCTACCCAAAAGGCAATGTCTTTCCACTCACCAGCAGCCCAGATTGGTTTTCCTCTATGCTGCCAGTTAGCCTCTTTCCACCTTTCCAGCCAACCTGACAGAGCACAGGCAACCATCCACAAATCAGTATAAAGGTAGAGCTTTGGCCACTTCTCTCTTTCAGCAATGTCCAGGGACAGCTGAACAGCCTTGAGTTCAGTAAGTTGACTTGATCCACCTTCTCCTTCAGTAGCTTGTGCAACCTGTCATTTGGGGCTCCATACAGCTGCTTTCCACTTCCAGTTCATCCCTACGATGCGACAGGAACCATCAGTGAAAAGAGTATGGTGTGCTTCCTCTGCTGATAGCTAATTGTATGGTGGAGCTTCTTTAGCCTTGTCACTTACTCCTGGTTCTCTTCATCAGTGAGACCAAAGTTCTCACCTTCCAGCCAGTTTGTAATTATCTCTAAAACCCCAGGGTGATTCAGGTTTCCAATACAGGTGTGCTGTGTGATGAGGGCAATCCATTTGCCCCATGTGGGGTCAGTGGCATGATTGGTAGTGGGAACCGTTCCTTTAAACATCCACCCAAGCACTGGTATTCAGAGTGCCAGGGAGGAGCTGTGCTTCTGTACCAGTCAATTCTGAGTGTGACGGTGGTCACAAGGGTTGCAGGTGAAGAGAGAGGCAAGAATGGTGACCTCATGTTCAGAAGGTGTGATTTATTATTTTATGATATATATATATAACATTATGACTATACTAAAAAGAAATAGAAGGAAAAGTTCTCAGAAGGCTAGCTAAGCTAGGAATAGAAAAGAATGAATAACAAAGATCTGTGTCTCAGCAGAGAGCATGCCCCAGCTCTGCTGTGAGTGGTCAGTAAATCCAAACATCCACAGGAGACCAATCACGGATCCACCTGTTGCATTCCACAGCAGCAGATAGCCCTTGTTTACACTTTCATGCTGAAAATTCTCAGCTTCAGCAGGAAAAATTACTAAGAAAGGATTTTAATGAAAAGATGTCTTTGACATTAGAGGACCCTTGAACTTCTTCATAGGTGGCCAAGATTTCCATCTCTGTTGGAGTGTAGTTGGCTTTGGACCCTCTGTAGCTTTGGCTCCAAAATCCCAGTGGTCAACCCCGAGTCTCCCCAGGCATCTTCTGCCAAAGGCCCCAGGACAGACCATGGCTCCCAGCTGCAGAGTAGAGCACGTTCTTCACGTCTGGTCCTCTCCTCACTGGGCCAAGGGTAACCGCATGAGGGATCTCCTGCTTGATCTGTGCAAAGGCTTGTTGCTGCTCAGGGCCCCACTGGAAATCGTTCTTCTTGCGGGTCACCAGGTATAGAGGGTTCACAATCTGGTTGTACTCGGGAATGTGCATTCGCCAAAAGCCTATGGCACCCAGGAAAGCTTGTGTTTCCTTCTTGCTGGTTGATGGAGACATCGCGGTGATCTTAATAATGACCTCAGTGGGAATCTGACACGGTCCATCTTGCCACTTTACTCCCAGGAACTGGGTCTCTCAGGCAGGTCCTTTTATTTTGCTCTTCTTGATGGTGAAGCTGGTTTCCAGCAGAATCTGGATGATCTTCTCTCCTTTCTCAAACAGTTCCATTGCTGTGTTCCCCTACACAATGATGTCCTCAATGCACTGCAAGTGCTCTGGAGCCTCACCCTTTTCCAGTGCAGCCTGGGTCAGTCCATGGCAGATGCTGGGGCTGTGCTTCCACCCTTGGGGCAGTTGGTTCCAGGTGTACTGCACGCCCCTCCAGGTGAAGGGAAACTGTAGCCTGCATTCTGCTGCCAAACGAATGGAGAAAAATGCATTGGCAATGTCAACAGTGGCAAATCACTTTGCTGCCTTGGACTCCAGCTTGTACTGGAGTTCCAGCATGTCTGGCACAGCAGCGCTCAGGGGTGGAGTCACTTCATTCAAGGCACGATAGTCCACAGTCAATCTCCACTCTCTGTCAGATTTGTGCACAGGCCAGATGGGGCTGTTGAAGGGTGAGTGGGTTTTGCTGACACCTCTTGGCTCTCCAGCTCATGGATCATTCTGTGGATGGGGATCATGGCATCTCAATTTGTTCAATACTGCTGGCAGTGCACGGTCAGGGTGGCAATTGGCACTCGTTGCTCTTCCACCCTCAGAAGTCCCACTGCAGATGGGTTTTCTGATAGTCCAGGCAAGGTGTTCAACTGCTTTATGTTCTCTGCCTCTACAGCAGCTATTCCAAACGCCCACATGAGTCCGTTTGGGTCTTTGTAAAGCTGTTCCAGAGGAAGTCTATGCCCAGAATCCATGGGGCCTCTGGGCCAGTCACAATAGGATGTTTCTGCCACTCCTTTCCAGTCAGGCTCACCTGGGCTCCCAACAGGGTCAATTGCTGTGATCCCCCCGTCACCCCAGCAACGGAAACAGGTTCTGCCCCCACATGTCCCGATGGTATCAGGGTACACTGCACACCTGTATCAACTAAGGCATTGTATTTTTGTGGCTCTGATGTGCCAGGCCATTGGATCCACACCATCCAGAAAATCCAGTTTTCCTGCACCTCTTCCTGACTAGATGTCGCTGCCGAGGCAGTCACGTTACAAAGCAGAGACCACAAGCAGTCTCAGGTGGACACTCTTTATTATTGAACAGGGGTGACCTTTTATACACTTTCCAATTGTTTATGCTTCTTCTATCCTAACTATTGGCCACAATAAGTCAACATAACACTATTGGTGAAAAGATACAGTGATTTCAACTAACTTTCTAAAAAAACTTTGTCCAGCTGCAAAGTTCTCTTATCTTTCATCAATTCATCACTTCTCTTGGTCTCCTTGGTTACAGCCTTGGAGAGAGCTCCTTATCAGCTTCTGCTTGCTTCTCAGCTTCTTCTGGCTCCTTTAGCTAACAGGCCTGCTGTTAGCCCCTTCCACAGCTAGAGGCAGGACACCCCTAGCCCTTGTTATTATTTCTTTCCTGGGCATACATGGTAGAGGTTCCTTCAAGGGGATCTGACAGATCACACCTGGCAGCTCGGTCACGGGAGGTTGAGGCTACTTTCACTTTAGAGGAACTCCCTCAGTTAGTGTTTCCCTCCTTGAGTTGATGGACCCATGCTGCCAGGACAGAAGTGGGTTTCCCATCCCACCTTCCCATGTCTTCCCCATGGTCACGCAGAAAGAACCACAGTTCAACTGGTGGGGTGTATGTACCCTCTCTCTCTGGCTGGGGGGTGTTGGGCTCTGACTTTGGGGCCTGTGACTTGCACTGGTGCCATATGGGAACTGTTTTTCCTCCCTCCACCCTCATCTCTTCTTGTAGGCTCTTAATCACAGCAGAGACATGAGCCTGCATGGGGCCATTGATCACACTCTCACAATTTCTAAGCCTGTTGGTGACAGAACCCACTGTCTCTCGGTTGCTATCAGCATTAATCATTGCAATGAAGGTGGTTTATTGGGATGGCCCCAGATTTGCCAGACTGCACAGCATTTGCCCTGTGCACCTGACCTTGCCGGGGTCCTTATCATGCTGTCCATCCCTCCCAAAGAGTACCTCCACTATTGCCACTTCTCTCAGCTCTTGGATCCCTTCCTCAAGGGTCTTCCAGCACATTCTATGGCAGTGCTCCTGCATTCTCTCCCTGTGGACAAACCTCTCTCTGACACTCATTAAAAGCCGCACCCAGAGGGAATGGTACCCTGATTCCGTTACAAAAATCTGATTCACACCTGAATCCTGGGTCAAGTACCCCAAATTCTTTGCCTCACCACCATCCAGTTGCACACCTGTACCCATAAGGTCCCAGACCCAGAGTAACCAGGTTGTATAAGCCTCATGTCCCCATTGTACAATGTCTTTGTGCAGATTACAGAGACTTTTGTACATCAGGGACTCAGTGATGATCTCAACCATTGGCTCCCCTGTGGGTTATGGGGCCCTCCTTTCTCATCCTTATCTGGGTGCTCTGGTTTCATCTTAGACCTCCTTGTTTCCACAGGGGTGACTGCTGCTGGCTGTGACTGCCCTTGCAGTTCAGCTGGAACCTGGACAGTTGTAACATCTGTGGGTTCCACTGCTGCACCAGCAGACTCTCCCTCTTTGGGGCAGGGGGAGGGTTTCTCACCAGCTGGGGAAATGTGCTCCTTCAGCATCTGGCCCATCTCCTTCACCAGAACCCCCACCCAGTCTGGGTGGTTCATTTCTGAGGTGGGCTGTGGGGCAGGGTCAGGCTCTGGGGCAGCAGCATCCCTTGTCTCTGGGGTTGGTGTCAGCGTGGTTTTATCCAGGGTAATCTTCCCTTATCTGTGAATGCTAAATAGAACAGGCCTATCAGCAACACCAACCATTGTATGATATCATTGGCATTTGGAGTGGATCTGAACCCTTTGAAAACTGGTGGGGCAGACCCAAAGAGCTGGCTGAAGGGTTGGGAGAAAAGTTCCCCAGTGTCATTTCCTTACAGCAAGTACCATTATTAAAGTAAGCCCAAAAATACACAGGTAGTGTGTGATAGCTCTGAATCCATGTGCCTGCCTTTCAGCGGAAATTAAAGATCCATTAATTCCTCACTTTTTTGTGATATATGGTATGGAATAATTCGTGCCTGTGTAAAATATACGTGAAATAAGTTGTGCTTGTACAAAAAAGATCTTAAAGATTTAAAACCACAAGCTGCAGCCGGGGACAAGATTGCTTCACAAATTGAGAAATCACAGATGACAGTGGAGAGAAAAACTAATTAGCAAACAAAAAGACGTGGCTTAGTGCAGAGATGGGCCCTTTCCCAGGACAGTCCAGAGACACCCAAGCAATGAATACTCAGTAAGTATCTATGATCAAGATAGTCAGAGTCTTCAAGGGTGTGCATCCCAATGCCACGTTCCTGTAACCTGACGATCAGCATTCATCACTTCCCAGAAACAGTTCTGTCCAGCCCAGCACAAAGAAAGGGAAACTACATAAATATGTGAAGAAACAGGAAGAATAGAAGAAACTCTGCCCCAGGTGGAAAAAGCTGTATAAAATCAACCCGAAGGAGACAACATTTGTGGGCAGAGGGGATCCAAAGCGATGGAGTTTAGATCAGTGTTCACCCAGCGCCGATCCCGGGCTCGAAGCTGTCTCTTTGATTGTGGCTATCGGAGACCGAATCTTGGTTGCGAATTAAAAAAAAAAAAAACTTTTTTATTGATTATTGATTGGCTTTGTCATTTATTACTTACAACATTATTGAGCCATAAAACAAACTGGATTGCTGTGGAAGATGAAACAGGAAAGCCTTATAAATATGATTGCCTGGCCAAAGATTTTGAGGATATAGAAACTATAAGCAAGACTTAAATGAAAGCAAGCTTTGAGATACCTCAGTTACTGAACAACTGGAAAACAATGGTATGGCCAACTGAAGGTAATCCCCTTTTGATAAAACAATTCCCCCTGCTTGCAGACAGCTCCAAGGCTCAAAGCAGACCCCACTAGCTTGGCAGAAGGGGTCCAAAGAGGAGTTTTTAGGGTTTAAAATGTAACAGAGTATGGTGATGCAATGATTCTTATAGGCTGTATGTAAATGCTATAGGATTTGTATCTTGTACTAGATTGGTTAGTGAGAATTAGAATATTCAACACAGAAGATGATTTATTGTATTGTAACAAGAACCTCGCTCACTTATCTCTTTACCACGCTCTTGCCTTCTCTCTCTTCACCACTCTCTTTACTTCTCTCAGGCCTGCTCCAGCTGCATCTGGCAGCTCCGAGCAGGGCCCGGCACCCACACCCTTTGCAATAAACTGCAAGTTCCACAGCCTGGCTTCAGACATCTCTCCAGATCCCTTGGAAGGTGAGACCACCTGGAGACCAGAGGAGACCAGCTGGAGCTCCAGGCACAGCTGATGATTGGCACAGCTGAGTCTGTGGGAAGCTCCCATAGCTCCTGCCTTCTCCCTCCCTGTTGACAGCTCCCTCCCTCCAGCCCTCAGACCCTACCTGTGGTAGTTGGTGTTTTACAGGTGTTTTAACATAAAAGTAAGATTTCCTATGTTAGTCAGTTATAATGGTTTCTCCCATGTACCCCATTTTGTTCCCCCTAATGGTTCAGTCCTAATGTGTTTACCACAAAGTTTTCCCACCACTTGTCTGCCCATCAGTGTGTCAGTCTCCCTGCTCCTCCCCTCATTCCCTTGTAAGCCTTGTCAATCTCACTTGTGCTACCCCTTTTTCTTGTAATTCTCTGTAGTCACTCCTGAAATAAACAGGGCCAGGAGACTTCTTCTCCTTTTTAATGCCTTTATTAAAAGTGATCAGCTCAGGATTGGGTGGCCCGGCAGGGCTGCAGTCCCTGTGGCGTCTCCCCGGGCTACTCAGAGGAGGAGGATATGCGCAGCTCCGTCCACTAGGGGCAGAGCCGGGGGATCCAGTCCTCGTGGGAGCCTTTAGGGCATGATGTCCCCGTCAGGTGTTGATCCTATGAGCTTCCCAGATGGCTAGTCCTGGCGTTGGGACGACTCTCTGCTCAGGGCGAGAGGGGCTCTGCATCTCTGCAGGCTCAGCACTTGGCTTCTCATGTCCAGACACCACTTTAGTCTCTCAATTCTTATTTGGCTTGCTGTTTTTGGGGTTTTCTCTGTGGGTTTCGAGTCGTGGTCCCACAAAGCATTCTGGACTTTGGAGTCACTTTGCATAACCCCCCCCACCCTCTCAGGTGTCTTCCCTATGCTGGAAGAGAGCACTGCCTTGGGGAAGGGCAATCTACCGCACCCAGCCAGGCCTTTTACTAATACAAAAGAGGAGATAAGCCTCAACGACCCGTGATTACAATAACAAAGCACTAAGAATCCCGGCAGAGACAGATCTGGCTGCGTCCCTGTAACTCTTTCTCACAAAAAAAATATTAACCGAATTTTTGTTCATAACAGTCCCCCCTCTTTTTCTTTGATTGAGCTTAAATTCTTAAGCTCGCATCAACTCACAATTTTTTGTTTTGAATCTAGTATAAATCTCTTTTGCACTTTGGTAATCATGGTTACTTAACCTCGTTACTTTTCTTGGTTTCTCCAGGTTGGTTTGTACGGCTAATACTGTTTTACTAAAACAGATAAATAAGCATAGTAAAAAAAACAATCCTCCAAGTACACACACAGCAAGAAAAAACACTTTTTCCCATACATATTTTCTGAAAATCTCTAAGTTCTCCCACCCACTGGGATCAAGTGTAGGAGTTTGATCTTGATTATTTACACATGCCAATCTTTTTTATTTCGTTTGAAATGTCTCTAATAATTGAATTTTTTATTTTTAATACTGCCTGGAGCCGGATGACTTTGTTCAACACAGATATTGGGGTCCGAACTTGGCTTTTACCATTTTGGATTTTCTCAATTTCTATTTCACTTTCCCAGTTTTGTTTAATTTCTCCCAAATCATTATATATAGGAACTCCCAAACTTGATCCAGTTTTTTTTTTGGTAATAAGAAAATTGGTGTTATCACCCTAGCAATGCAGTTACCAGATGAGATCAAACTTAGGGGTTTAGAGCTCCCCTGAAATGTGTTCCAAAAGGGGTTTATCTCTTTTCCAGTACACTCATATAAATACTTGTAACAAACAATTTTTTTTACCATTTTCACCATTTCTTTGCTTTTTACTAGATCTGCTGAGCTTGTTTCAGCAGCATTACATTCAAAGCAAAACCAGGCTTCCTCTATAGGGCACTCTCCTAGGAGTGGCTGCCTAAAAGTGGCAGTATTCTGGGCTATCCAATACACTCTCTTATTTTTCTGATGAAGGACCAATTGGGAGAGGTTAACACAATCAGGGTTAGAACTGATGTGGACTCTCGACAAGGAGCTCTCTTCCTCCTCATAGAGGGGTTGGTAGCACTCTCTGCACGGCTCAGCTGGGCTCCCCTGAGCATCACCAGCAATCAGAGCCATCATTACTACCCTTCCCAAGAGTCCGGTATGGGTCATCTTGCACAGCCTGCCCACCCGGCCTTGCCTCTTGGGGAATTTTTTTCTGAGGAGAAGCTTCCAAGCTCTTTAGAGTCCCTTCTACCCGCTTCTCTGGTTAAGCCTCTCTTGGTCTGTTCCCTACAAATTTTAGTTCCCCCCCCCCAGGGGAGTGTTCTGTAGAGGGTTAACCTGGAGTCTTTAGAAGTATATTGGGGAACTTAAACTAGAATTACTTATTTACAGCCTTAAACTTTTTACCAACATAATTTACACAAAACAGTTTTGGAACATTTTAAGCAATATTATAACTCTGATACCAATTTTTTTTCTATACAGTTCAGTCTTTTTGACTCTTCCTCCTAAGAGTCAACTTTTAAATCTCAGTATACTCAGATGAATTAACTTGTGATGTGGATGAATCCTTATCCAGTGCCCGGAGGTGAGTGGTGTGGACTCTGGCCCAATGCCAGCAGGAGAAAAGGGTGGAGTCTAGTCCAATGCCAGACGAAGAAACTGGGAGTCTGGCCCAATGCCAGCAGGAGACAGGAGTGGAGTCTGGTCCAATACCAGAATGCCAGAGGGAAAAACTTGGTGTTGAATCCTGGTCCAATACCAGGGGTGAGAGCGATGTGAGTCCAACCGTCTTAGTAATGAAGAACACCTGAAACGGGCTTTCAAACACAGGCATTAATGGTCTACTGTTAATGATTTTATCAAAACTCAGCTTCTCTGTTTAATGTTATCAGTAATTTCTCTTTTTCCATAGCTTGTATGTTTGTCTCATCAACTTCTACATACTCTGTATTTTGCAAGGAGTTGTATTTCTCAGCTAACTTAACTCTCAAAGTACTTTTATTCTCCTATTTTTCTGTGTATTTAATTCACTAGTTTTCTGTTCTATTTTTCAAGACCTTATTTATCTGTCTCTTGCTTCTGTTTCATACTTTCACTTACAGCTTAAATACTTCTTTCAACCCCTTACACCTAAATTTTTTCCTTACACCATTCTTTTACACAATACACTTCCTTCTAAGGAGATGTGGTAAAACTTGTAATGCACAATCTACATTACCTCTATTCTAACTCATCTATATTCAATCTCTCATTTCTCATTCACTTTCACACACTCCTCCACACCTTTAAGACACAAACTTATTGCTAGAAAATCACAGGTCCCTATAGCCCCCCCTCACCTTGGGATGGGCCCACAGGTCTCAGTATCTCTGGGCCTCTTGGAAGGGCCCTGACTCTGGTTGCCTCTGGTGCACATTCACCTGTGAGGCTGCCTGCGTGTCACTCACACTCTTACAGCTACAGCTCCCTCACACATCTGGGGAGCACTAGTCTGGTTTGCAGGTCACACACACACACACACACACACACACACACACACACACACACACACACACATGCTTTGGTCACAGCCCCCACCCGCCGGGGGACACAAGCCTGGTTTGCAGGTCACACACACACACACACACACACACACACACACACACACACACACTCCCACTGCCCCCTTCCCACCTGCCCAGGAAGTTGAGGCTTACTTTGCTTGTGACTCACTCTCACACACAACAAGACAACAATAAGGTACCTTTTACTTTCACACCACTTATTACAAGTGTAGTCTTACTGGCCAGTTTTGGTGCTATTGGATATCCTTTCTGCCTAGCTGTTTTTGCCTAACTTGAGATGTTACTTTGTTGAGACAGGACTTATCTGCTCCTGTATCAACTAAAAATTCAAATTCTTCATTTAGGGGTCCCACCTCAAAGTTTACCAAGGGCTCTTCTAGATGTTGCATCGGGTCCCCTAAAGTATAAAGCTCCTGACCCTCTACTCATCACCTCTAAGGATCTTTCCAGACATCATCTTGTTCCCTGGCTATTGCCACATCGAGACTACAAAACCTCCTGGTGTGTCCTGGCTCTCCACAGTAATAGCAATGTCGTTCTCTCAAAGGGACTTGAGGTGTCTCTATCCCTTTTGCACCTGACAGTACAGGAGGCCTATCCTTGCCTCCTCCTGGTGGTGGACCTGCCCACCCTGCACTTTCTCTAGCTACAGCAACCATGATCTTAGCCTTGGCCTTTGCTTTTTCTTCCTCCCTCCTTAAATACACCTTCAGTGCCTCTCTTAATAACTCATTTATGTCCTTCGCTTGCCACTCTTCCATCTTTTCCAGTTTCCTCCTTATATCAGGCCAAGATTTGGTAACAAATTAGACTTTTAGTAGCATTTGACCTTCTGGGGTGTCTGGGTCTATTCTAGAGTACAACTGGAAGTTCCACCTTAGGCGATTAAGCCAGGCAGCAGGAGCTTCCTCTTTCTTCTGTGTACCCTCAAATGCCAATTGGGTGTTAGTTCCTTTGGGAACTGACTCTTTGATCCCCCGTATTATCAAAGACCTATATTCCATCATGGCCTTCCTCCCCTCCTCCTGGTTAGGGTTCCAGCTGGGATCCGTTAGTGGCAATTTCTGTTCACCTGATGGCACCTGGGGTCCTGGATGGTTATCTTTCTCCCAAATTCTTATGCCAGCCACCCTAATCATCTGGACCTCTTCTGGAGAAAATAATATACTCAGGATGGAATTCATCTCCCCCCAAATGTAGATATTTGGACCTAGAAATTGATCTACTTGGTTGGCTATGCCCACTGGGTCCTCAACTAAATGCCCCAACTCTTTCTTGAATCCTCTCACCTCAGAAGCAGTTAGGGGAGCATTCACAAAGCCAACACCTCCCACTACTCCTCCCACAGGAACCTCTCTGAGGGGAAAGAGTCTCTCTGCCTTGGAGGTCTTGGATCTGGTGCTACAGTACGGCCCATCTTCAGATGCCAAACTACTTTGAGGGATATCTGGGTTACCCTGAACTTTCTGCCCATCAGCAGGTGTACTTGCTGATAGCTGTTTATCGGGCGAGGAGGCATTTGTGTCCCAACTAGGAGGAGGTAAAGGGACAGCAATAGGAGGGGGAGAAGAGCCTGAGTGGATATTAAGTGGAGGTGGAGAAGGGGTGGAGAATGCAGCAGGTGGAGTAGGCACTTGTGGTGGTGCAGAAGGAACTGGAGGGGATACTGGGTTTATCATAGCGGAAACTGAAGAGGTAGAAGGAGGAGTTTGAACAGGTGGTAGTGAGATGGCAGCCGGGGAAGAACCGGACCTGCCATTTGAGGTGCTTGAAGAAGAGGATTATAAAGTGGAGGGGCAGAAGGAGGCAGATAATCCAGGGGATCCCATCTTTTACTAGTCCTATCATCCCCTCCTTCATTCCCCTCTTTCTTCCTCTGTACCTTACAAATTCGCACCCCTTCATCCCCAACAGCACTCTTTAACCAGCAAGCTACATACAATAATTGCTCAGGATCAGTATCTCCTCGAGCTGTCAGATAATTATTTAATAGTTGGCACATCCACTTATCCTTCATCCCACACCAAGGCCATCCTCCTTGTAACTCTAATTCTGGCCACACTTCCATACAATAATGGATCATTTTAATTTTATCTACTCCCTCTGTGGCCTCTATAGAATCCCATTTTACTAGCAGTTCTCCTAAGGGACTATTGGGAGGTATGTCCCTCAGCCTCTTGCCGGTCTTTTTACTATTACACCCTCCCATTTTACAGGTCTCAACAGTAAAAAATCCCAAAGGTGCCTTTACTGACCAGTAATTTCAAAAAGAACCTTCTTTGAGGAGCTTCAGCCTCCTCCACTGAAACTTCAAATTTCTGCCTGATGCTCAGGACTTTATACTGAAACAACTGCCCAATCTCTTGATTGCCCAACTTTCCCCACGTCAGGTATTACATCTATCGGGACTTGAATACACAAAACCTCGGCCTAAGAATCCGGGTCGTGCCTGACTCCCTCAGTCAGGAAAAACAACTGCCTGATTTTAGTTTGCCTAACCCGCCAATTTTTAGTCTTCACCATATCAGGACTTAAGAGCAAACCACAGCCTCCTTCGCTGGGGTTTGTGCCTGGCTCCTTGTGCCAGGACTTACTTTTGCCTGCAGGGCTTGTGAGCTACCCGAATCCTTCTCGGGACTGATAAAATCTTACGTGGATCCTCCTCGAGACTTACAAATGCTACCCGAATCCTTGTCGGGACTGACAAATCTGCCCGAATTCCCTCTGTCAGGACCTATTTTGGGTGCGTGCCACTCATACAAATATTCCCTCCGCACGCCCGGGGGGGGGGGGGGGCCTTTATTCCCCCTTTGGGAGACGACTCACTCACGCTAATTCCAAGCACCGCCCCCTGTTCCCGGCCGGATCCCTCGCAGGAGTCCGGAAACGCGGTACTGAGAGGTCTGCTCTCACTTCGAAGGTCCGGCTGCCGGCCTCCGTCTCATTCACACACACATGCGCACGTCTCCCGCTCCCGCCACCGGCTTTCTCACGAATCCGGTGCTCCGGTGCTCCTCTGTGTTGCTGCTCCTGAGCCGATCCCTCTGGTCCTGGTAGCCAGCTGTCCTGAAGTCCAAGATGGCCAGTCTTGAGTCTTCTTGCAGCGTGGCTATTCCGGACGAGCGCCCCCAGCTGAAATAAACAGGGCCAGGAGACTTCTTCTCCTTTATAATGCCTTTATTAAAAGTGATCAGCTCAGGATTGGGCGTCCCGGCAGGGCTGCAGTCCCCGTCGCGTCTCCCAGGGCGACTCAGAGGAGGAGGATATGCGCAGCTCCGTCCACTAGGGGCAGAGCTGGGGATCCAGTCCTCGTGGGAGCCTTTAGGGCATGATGTCCCCGTCAGATGTTGATTCTGAGCCTCGGCGGCCACCCTGGTCCCGACGTTGGGACCACTCCCTGCTCAGGGCGAGAGGGACTCCGCATCTCTGCAGGCTCAGCCATCGGCTCCTCACGTCCAGACATCACTTTAGTCTCTCAATTCTTATTTGGCTCGTTGTTTTTGGGGTTTTCTCGTTGCATTTCGAGTCAGGGTCCAACAAAGCATTCTGAACTTTGGAGTCACTTTGCATAACCCCCCCCACCCTCTCAGGTGTCTTCCCTATGCTGGAAGAGAGCACTGCCTCGGGGAAGGGCAATCTACCGCACCCAGCCAGGCCTTTTACTAATACAAAAGAGGAGATAAGCCTTAGCGACCCAGTATTACAATAACAAAGCACTAAGAATCCTGGCAGAGACCGATCTGGCGGCGTCCCTGTAACTCTTTCTCACAAAAAAAATATTAACTGAATTTTTGTTCATAACAATTAGCATAAAGAAGGAGAAATCAAGACCTTATTGTTGTCAATTAAGTAAGGGAATTATGTTACTTAGAACAAATGATGAATAATATTTTTGCTTGTTAAAAATATATTTGTTTTTCATATCAATTTAGAATTTGGGTAATGAAAATATTTATCAATATTAAAAATTTGAAAAATACAACCTTATTTTAGGAATTATTATCTTTTACATTTCAAGTAAAATGCACTTTTTTTTTTTTTGTTTTGGGATGTCAGTCCCAGGTGGGCGATGTCAGACATGGTGAGGCTGGGGGTGAGGAGCAGCTTGGCCAAACAGGGTCAGCCTGCAAGGGGATCATTTTTCTCCATGCCCAGACCTCCTAAGGAGACATTCAGCATCCAGATCACTTGGGGAGTGCTTCTATCCCCTCTTCTCTGAAATGTAAAGAGAAATATATTCTCTAGACTAAAACCAAAAATCATGAGGTGCACTTTTAAATCGTCCTCCTGAAGAGAGCTCCAAACTGACTCCAATCCCTGCACAAGGCCTGGAGACCCAAAGACAATGGAAGGGAGACAAAGAGCTCCTGAGGGCTTTCTGTAATTTAATCAGCCCCACGCTGGATTTGGGGCTGGCTCCAGGAGCCTCAGGCATGCAGAGAAGGATGGAGAAGCTGCTCAAGGAGTCAGCAGCAAAACTCCAAGTGCCTTGGAGCATGGCTGGGCCCCAGGGAGGGCAGGGAGTGCCAAAGGCTGCCCAGGGCCTGGTGAGAGCAGATCCTTGAGGGCAGGATTGCAGGGAGCCCAAGGCTCTGAGCAGGGAACTGCAATGCTGAGCAAGGCCTGGCTTGGCTGGGTTTTCTCTCCTTTCAAGAGTCTCTGGGTGGGCACTGTTGGTTTCAGGTCCATGGTCCCTGTGCTGCTCTTGGCCTGCTCTGGTCAGGGTGACAAAGGCAAAATGCTCTGATCATGGTCCATATGTTCTCTTATGTTTTCTCTGGTTAGAAGTGTTATTTTAATTTTTCATTTGCATGGTTCTAGGGGTTTTTGTTAGGTCATTCTTTTCTTCCTGGTCTTATGGGATTTTCATATTTGGTTATTATGACATAATCCTCTTCTTTATGGTGTCGGGTGGTTCGCCATCTTAGGTGAGAGTGGGAGTGATAGTAAAAGGTTTTAAAATCATAACATTTGGGGAATTAGAAAGAAGCTAGACTTAGTGGGGCCCTGGAAAAATGTTAAAAATAGACTCTGAAAATGTTAGGCTTTGTGTTTGCCAGATCATGTGAAATTGCATTTACTTAAGCAGTATATGATAAATGATATAATTGTTCGATGTGATGATTGTTTAGTAATTAAATATAATTATTGTATAATCATAAGGAGAATCATGAGAAACTATGTTAGAAGTTTGGGGGGGGTCACGAGGAGCCCATGCTTGGCTGAAATCTATGTATACAATAGAACAATATAATTATAATAATTAACATGAAAGTTATATAACACTAGAATATAAAAACATGTTCATCCTGAACCCATGTCAAAGACAGATTTGGGTTTGTACCCCTGACACCCAGAGCTCTTCAATAAAAACACCTGCATAGAATCATTCTCATGATTATGTGCTTCTGAATACTAACGGGAGCAGTGTGGGGAACACCTGACAGTGAGGGGATTTACATAATTATAAATCCTTTAACTAGCATTGGAACTTGGCATAACTATAAAACATTCAACAAACAATCTATGACTGACATTGGAACTTTATATTAACTCCTTTAACAATGAACTTTATATCAACTCCTTTAACAATGTATTCTCTACAATTTCCGCTTTTAATTGTTCCATTGGGCTCAAGCCTGCATCAATTAGCAATTACTTCTTCTTGAAAGTACAATTTTCTTACAATTTTTAATATTGGTTTTAAATTTGCTTGTCATCTTCACATTCTTGATCATTCATTATCATGAATACTTTCACTTCTTTCTTATTAAGCTCTTTTGGTATCATTAAACTTACTTGTACAGCAGATGTTACAACTCGGATTATACAGGGGAGCATGCAAGGTAGGAGGATCAAACCAGCAATTTCACATAAAATTAAATAGGGTATTTTTTTCCACCAGTTTCCTTTTAATGTCCAGTAATTGTCCCACCAGCTGGTATCAAATGTAGGGGTCCACTCTTGTGTTCCAACATAAACTAACTTCTGGATTTCCTTTGAGATATTTCTAATGACTTCACTGCGGTCATCCATTTCTAAGCACCACTCGAGGAGTTAAATTTTCCCTATGTGCTTCCTTCATGGGCTAATAAATAATCTACTGCTAGTCTGATTTGATACACCACAGTTCTAGTCTGGGATAGTTGGTCATTTATGTGGTCTAAAGCCAGACAGGCTCGGTTCGATACCATCTCGAGTACTGCTTGTAATCTCAGAATCCGATTTAACCCCGTATAAATTGGGGTCCGGTGTCTCCAGGATCCATCTTGAGCCCAGGTTGCCAGTCCATAAGTGCAAATTATTTCTTGGGGGGTCCATACTGTGTTTTTCTGTGTCTGTGTTCCTCCAATTTCAATTAAGTTTCTTTTTGGTCAGCTAGATTTGTTCAAATCATCATATACTGGGACCCCTTGGTTCGATCCAGGCTCTTTTGGGAGTTACAAAAATGACGGTTTAATAATTCCGATAGTGCAAGTGCTGCCCCACTCCCTAGGTAATTCAGTGTAAGCCACATTCCCACATATCCAAGCCAGGTTTTCTGGAGCTTTCCAAGAAGCATCACTGATAGTCATTGGAAATTCCCAGTACTTGGATATTTCTCTCACTCCCCAGAATGAGTTTATTCTTTTTATTCCTTTATTTATTCCTGTATTTATTCCTTGACTTATTCCTTGATTTATTCCTAGATTTATTCCTTGATTTATTCCTTGATTTATTCCTAGATTTATTCCTTGATTTTTTCCTTTATTTATTCGTTGATTTATTCGTTGATTTATTCCTTGATGTATTCCTTTATTTATTCCTTGATTGATTCCTTTATTTATTCCTTTTCCAGTACACTCATGGAATTTAGATCCTCCTCGGTAGATACACCCCGTGTCTTTCTTCCCAATCGATTTTCAGTGTTTAATTTATTATTTCAATATAATATATAATATATAATATATAATATATAATATATAATATATAATATATAATATATAATATATAATATATAATATATAATATATAATATATAATATATAATATATAATATATATAATGTATTCTATATAATATATCATTTTAATTATTAAATTTCTATATTATTATATAATATTAATATATTAATATGTATTCATTATTATGACATTAAGATACTATTTTAATAAATTATTATTGCTCATTATTATTTAACAAATAATATGTTAATAAATTAGTAATATTATTTATTATATAATAAATAATTTGTTTATAAATTAATATTGTTATTTCCTATTTAATGAATACTACCTCCAGTATATAAATAATCAATAATCAATAATCAATAATCAATAATACCTCCAGTATTTTTGAGGTTCTCTAGAGAACTACCCAGTTACTGGATGTTGTATTTTTTAATATCTCTTACAGGACATTTCTCCTACTGAGGGTTTATAAAGTTATACATTTTATAAATTTTCCCTTTCCTAGATAGTCACTCCTTTTCTCCAATTATTTTAGATATTAATTGCCACCATTTTTTTCCTTTTTGTTCAGTAGCTGGTACTTTTGGTCTTGTTTGTGTCCATTTTAATATTTCCATTGGTTTTAAGCTGGTCCCTTTCCAAGGCCAGACTTTGGCCATTTGTGTATTTCCACAGATCCAGCAATTAGTTACATTTAACTCTTTACTGATCTTTTCCTCTAAATCTATCAACAAGTTTTTCCCACATGTTTCTAGGTCTTCTTTCTGAATTTATTGATGTCATTACTTCTATGTCTTTCATTAAGTCTGCTGTGCCTTTTTGATTGGACTTATGTTCATAGCAAAGCCAAACATCTCTTATAGGACGCTCCCCAAGCAGTCATTGCAGTCATTCTATATTTTGTGAAATCCAGTAAGTCTTCCGTGCCCTTGGGAGGTTTCTAACAGAGAGAGGTTGGCACAGTTTAAGTTTAAATTTGTACGTACTCATATTAAAGATCCGGTTTCTTCCCCTCTGTAAAGGGGGTAGTAACATTTAGCACATGGGCTCTTCTGACTTCCCAGCGTGTTGTTAACAAGTTCGATCAGTAAGAGCATTCCCAGGAGTCTGGTATGAGGCATTCCCCTAAACTCTACAACTGCTGAGCTGCGCCCAGTCATTGGAGTGGCTGTTTTTAGGCGGACTGTAGACTCACCCAGCCTTGCCTCCTGGTTATGCTTTTCTCCGACAGAGGAGCTCCTTGGTTTCAGTATAGAGTTTTTTATTCTCTCAGTGTCAACACATTTGACTTTTCTTTACTAATTTATTTTTGCCCTGATGGATGTTTTATAGGAGATTGGTTGTACACTAAGATTGGAGTTAACTGGGGTATTTTAACTTTTTAACACAAAGACATGCATCTAAAAACCTTGAATTCAATGGTCAGATGACTTTAAGAATTTTCGGTGTTCAAAATGATAGAAAAAATACTCCAAACAAATAACGAGGTATTTATTCTTATGCCTAATCCTACAAAATCACAATATACACTGAAACAAACAAAGGCTCCAACACAAACTAAAAACTGTGCATTCATTAATAAACACTAACTAATAATAAATATAACAGGAAAGTATCTACTTTTCAAACTCAAAAGTAAAATATAAATAACATTAACTGCAAGTTTTAACAGTTCTTAACAAGTTTTGATTATTTAAACAGTTCTTAACAAGTTTTGATTAGAAACACTCCCTAATAGTCTTTAGGTCTCCTCTGGAGGGTTAGCTTTAGATCGTCTGAGTGATTAGTCACAGTCCATTCATTAGAAGACTTAGTAGGGGATGTGGTTGGTTTTGACTCTTCAGTGGGAGGTGGTACAGGTCCTTTAATCTGGGTTATATGTGTCCACCCCTTCTCTTGGGTCATATGGCTGTATGGATGGTGAGTAGGACCTGAAAAGGGCCTTCAAATGTAGAGGTTAAAGGTGCAGAGTTCCACGATTTAACTAACACCATGTCCCCTGGATTGATATTATGTCCCTTAGTGTCTAAGGGAGAGGTTTGAAGGAGATAGCCCTTTTTCCTAAGATCTTTGAATCTCCTTCCTATGGCCTTTACCTATTTTTGGGTGGCTGTCTCTCCTTCTGGATAAATTCCCGTGCTCTACGGGGTTGTCAAGAAGGGGAGTCCAAACATAATTTCATAAGGTGAAGCTCTTATACCTGTTGAGGCCTTGTTCTAATTTGTAACAGTGCTAAGGATAAACATTTAAGCCAACTCATCTGGGTTTCTGTAACTAATTTAGTTAACACGTTTTTGATGGTTTTAGTCATTCTTTCTACACCTCTGGAGCTCTGGGGATGCCAATGGGCTGTGCAGCCTCCATTTCATTCCCAGGGCTTCAACAACTTGTTGTAAGACTTGGGCAGTAAAATGTGGACCTCGGTCAGAATCGACATTATTTATCAACCCATATTGGGGATGATGTTTTCTAGGATTGCTTTTGTGGCTGCTTGGGCTGTCTCTGTTTTGGTCAGGAATGCCTCTACCCAATGGGTGATGTGATCCACAATCACTTATAAGTGTCTGTGTCCCTGAACAGGGCACGTTTCTTTGAAGTCTACCTGCACACTTTGGAATGGCTGCAAGGCCAACTCTCTTTCCCCAGATCAGACAGTACTCTTCTCATTACTTTCTGATTTATTTGTTGGCAAGTTTAACATCCCTTGGTAACTGCCTTTGCTATGTTAGGTACTCCTATGCACATATGATCCCTTGGAAAGTGGCCACATTATCCTTGTATTCCACAATGGGTCAACTCACGTAACTCTGTCATCACCTTTTGGGCTGGAGCTTTATTTAAAATTTGCTATCCATCAGTGGTCTACCATTCTCCATTTTCTTTTTGCTGTCCTCTCATCTTTTCTAACTCTCTTAATTCTCTCTCATCAAAGATGGGCCTTTCCTCTTTTCTTTCTCTACTAGGTGATCCCTCTCTCTCAAGAATTTGAATTGGACTACCTTGTTCCAAGGCTACTTCTTTTGCTACTCGGTCAGCTAATCAATTTCCCTTAATTTCAAGGATGTCCCCTTTTAGATGTCTTTCTATGTAAACTTTGGCTATCTCTATTGGTTTCCTTAGGGACTCTAGTACTAATTTTCTTAGCTCTTCATGTATTAAATTTTTGCCTTAAGAATTAAGGTACCCCTGTTCTTCCCATATTTTTTGAATGTGTGGGCAATCCCAAATGTGTACCAGGAGGTGATACAGATTGTTCCTTTATCTTTTTCTAGTAAATCTAGCCCTCTCTTCAGGGCACAAATTTCACAGCACTGGGCAGACCAATTTGAGGGTAGCTTTCCCATTTCCTCAACTTGCATGTTCTGACCATCTGTGATTGCATACCCTGAGACCTGTTTACTGGCTACCATTCATAATGATCAATCTGTAAATAAAAGTCTCCCATATGGGAGGGGCCCATCTTCTAAATCTTCTCTCACTTTAGTCTGCATTTCAATAATTTCTAAACAATCATGCTCCAGGTCTGTTAACAGCTCTCCCGTGAGGAACCGGGCTGGATTTAAATATTTTGAAGTGACTAATTGAAGGCCCTTGGTACTTATTAGGATGACTTCATACTTTAGTATTTGGGAGTCGGTTAGCCACTGAGGAGCCTTGTGACTTAAAACATCTTTCACATTGTGTGGGGTATGAACCTGGATCTTCCCCTTTCAGGTTAGTTTCTGTGTGTCTTCTATTGGGGTGGCTGTTGCCTCTATCACTTGCACACAGGCTGGCCACCCTCTGGCTGCTGGATCTGGTGACTTGGAGAGAGATGTGACCGGCTTCCTGCATCCTCCCCAGTCCTGTGTAAGGACTCCGCAAGCTATCCCCTCTTCCACATTTACCAATAGGTCAAAGATCTTTTTAAGGTCTGGTAGACTTAGTACAGAGACACAGGACAATTTAGTTTTCAGATTCTGAAGCTGTTCCTCATCATTTCAGGTCCAGGTTACAGGCTCTGAGTCTATCAATTTGTCATATGGAAATTTAACATTTTTAGTATACCGATCAAGCCATAATCTTCAATACCCAAACAAACTTAGTAATTTTCCAACATCTCTTATGGTCTTTGGGGCAGGGATGGACAGAATTCCCAAAATTATCTTGTGGCTTGACCTTTTATACTTGGGTGATTATATGTCCTAGATATGTTGCTTCTTGTTCCACAAATTGCAGTTTCTTTTGTGATACTTTTAGGCCTTTTTCCCCTAAGAAATTTAGATGCTAGTGTGCTAGAACTTCTAACTTTGTCTCGTTCTCCCCCTGATGCAAGTAAATCATCACCATATTGTAAAATATGTACCGCATTCTCAGGTTTAAAATGTTCTAGGAGTTCTTCTAGAGCTTGCCAAAGAGATTCGAGGATTCTGTAAACCCCTGGGGAAGATGTGTCCACCTTAGTTGCGGTTTTCTTTTCTTTTCAATGTCCTCCCATTCAAAGGCAAACCAGTTCCAGCACTCTTCAGCCAGGGGACACACCCAGAAGGCATCCTTTAAATCCATGACAGAGAACCATGCATGCTCCTCAGGTACTTGGCTTAAAAGGGTGTATGGTGTTTGTACTACCGGGTGCCTCACAACCATTCTTTTATTAACTTCTCTTGAATCTTGTGCTAATCAATACCTTCCATCAGCTTTTCTCACCGCTAGTATGGGAGTATTACGTGGAGATATGCATGGTGCTAAAATCCTTCCTTTAATAGCTGGTCAATTACTGGGGCTGGTCCTTTCTTTCCCTCTGGGGAAATTGGATACTGCCTTACCCGAATGGGGGAGATGTCTTTCTGCATGTCTACTTCTATTGGTGGAATACTCAAACAACCAATTTTTCCCTCTCTCACTCACACGTTTGGGTTGATTTCATCTATGTCTCCCTTAGTTGAGACCATTATTTGTACTACCATTTTTCCTTCTTTTGGCATTATTCTAATTCCCAATTTGATTTGTAAATCATGTCCTAATAAATTACGACCTAACTTGGGGATGTAAATAAACTGAGCTCAACACTCTCTTGAATCTCCTCTAATTTCTACATCTTATCTAATCATGGCCTCAAATGGTTCTCCTTTGGCCCCTCATACTTTGCAGACCTTTTTTTACCGACTGTGATTCCTGTTGGTATTTTAGTCACACATGACTTGTCTGCTACGGTATCAACTAAAAATTCAAATTCATCATTCTGGGGACCAATCTCAGAATTTACCAAGGGCTCTTCTAGATGATTCATTAAATTCCCCAGAGCACAGAACCCTTGACACCCCTATTCCGCATACTTTTCGTCTCTTCTTAAGATGTTCTCTAGAGTTTCTTGCTCCCAGGCTAAGGCTTCATCTAATTGGAGTTTCTTACAATTTCTCTTTGGGCTTTCTTTCTCTCCACAGTAATAACAATATTTGTCACTGGGTAGAGCCATAGCCCCTTTTGGTCCAATAAAACCTTTGTCTCTTCTAAGTGGTTCTACTGGCCCGTCATTGCTGGCTCCCACAATTTCTCTGACTATGGCTACCATAATTTTAGCTTTTGTTTTTGTCTTTTTTTCTTCTCTTCTCAGATATACTCTTATGGCTTCTCTCAGCAGTTCATTAATACTTTTTTCCTGCCAGTCCTCTATTCTTTCTAACTTTCATGTGATATCTCGCCAGGATTTAGTTACAAATTGTACCTTGAGAAGGACTTGGCCTGTTGGAACCCAGGACACCCCTCTTGGTATCCTGGAGGACACATGCCATTGCCTTGGGTGTCCTGGCAGGAAGCCAAAGACACCTGGGATTTTGATCTTAACCCATGGAGCAAATAACCACCCTTGTATGAAGAATTACAAGTCACAAAATTTTAACTAGAATGATAATGAATCTGTCACAGGATGTAAAATGGTATTTTATGGATTTTTATATAGAGGTCTAGGAGGCAAGAGGGAGGGACGTGGGTGTTGTCATATTCTTCTTCCTTCTTCTTAGCCTCCACCTTCTTGGTGATGGTGGCATTTTAGGACTGGTTTAGAGTAGAAGTAGACTGTCTAACATAGGTGATAGGTAATAGAAAATAATGATAAATAAAGTACACATAGTTCATAGGATAAAACGTAGACACCAGCCCGGGGGCAGGGAGTGTGCCTCTGTCTGACCTCTGGCAGGCCAAAGAGAAAATGTTATAGATAAGAAACAATAAACAACCTTGGAAACCAGAGACGAAGAATTCAGACTCCTTCTTGGGAACACCAGGCTGGGAAAAAAGGATTAAGGGGATCATACCTGACTACAGGGAAGCCGAGATTGGCCTTCTGGGCTGTCTGGGTCAACATTAGAGTAAATCTGGAAGTTCTGCTTTAGCCTATTAAGCAGGGTTGCTGGGGTCTCATCTTTTTCCTGGGTGCCGTCAAACGCTAACCTGGTATTACTCCCTCTAGGGACTGATTCTTTTATCCCTCTGCTCATCAGGGACCTGTAATCTCTCATGTTCCTTCTCCCCTCTTCTTGATTAGGGTCCCAGTCAGTCTCCACTGAAGGCATTGTTTGGTCACCTGGGGGCCTGGGCTGGTTTTCTTGCTCCCAAATTTTCATTCCTTCAGTTCTTATTAATTGAGTCTCTTCTAGGGAAAATAGGATGTTAAAGATGGAGTTCAATTCTCCCCATGTATAAATATTAGGGCCTAAAAATGGATCAATTTGATTTGCTGTTCCTACTAGTTCTTCCACTAAATTTCACAATTCTATCTAAAAGTTTCTAACTTCGGATGCAGTCAAGGGACCGTTTACAAATCCAATCTCACTGGCCACCCCGCCCATGAGAACTTCTATGAGGGGGAACAATTTTTCCACTTTAGCCACTTTGGACGGGGTGTTACAACATCAGCTGTGGAGGCTGACTGGGTAACTTCACTCTTGGGCATGAGATTCTGAGATGTTGTTTGGCTTCTCATTTGTGGTGGGGAGGCAGAGCAGGAACTTGCTGGTGAACAAGGGGTGCATGAGATGGCAGAGGTAAGGGAAATGGTAGTGAAGGGTAAAGATAGCAAGGAGAGGGTTGAGGGGAAGGAGTTGGAGGTATAACTGGGTTAGGAGGTGGTAAAGGAATGACAGCTGGGAGAGGAGGATGAATTGGGTCCACAGAAAGAGGAATTGGAGGAAGGATTTGAGGTACTGCAAGGGTAGGAGGAAGGAAGTGGTCAAGGAGGTCCCAGTTTTTTTCAGCCTTCCCAGCCTCTTCTTCTTTTACTTTCCTAGCTTGCTTTCCCTCTTTTAATTTATAGACTCTTGTATTTTCCTCCTCTGAGGTGTACTTTAGCCAATAGGTGACGTTCTGAATGTGATGGGCCTTTTCCAAGAACTTCGGGGACACAGAGGAAGTGCATCACCTTTGGACAGAGAGGCAGGTAACTCAGGAAATGTTTAAGGATGTTGTTAGGTCATGCAGAAAGAAAATTACAGAGGTGAAAGTTTGAGGCTTAACCAGGCCACTTCTGTGAAGGAAGGTACAATCTCCATTCATTATTAGGACAGATGGGGTTTCCAAATATGAGGGAAAGGCTGAGGTACTTAACTCATTCTTTGCCTCAGTTTTCAAAAATAAGTGAAGTTGTCCTCAGGACAAGTGTTCTCCTGAGCTGGTAGTTCAGCACAGGAAGCAGAACAGCCCCCTGTAATCCAGGAGGAAGCAGCTGGGGACCTGCTGAGCCACTCAGATGCTCACAGGTGTCTCTGGGAGCAGATGGGATCCATCCCAGGGGGATGAGGGAGCTGGTGGATGAGGTCCCCTGTGGGAATTCATAAAGTTAGAGGGTTTTTAGGAAATGGTTAAAAAAGAGTATTTAGGCCTCAGGATGTGGCCCGAAGTTCTGTTACAGCGGAAAAGTTTCCCAAGCAGTAGACGTGACAAATAACAATAGGACATTGAAGATGTGTCTTTAGGATGGCAACGAGTTTATTTAATGTATATCTTTAGAAGGTTACTGTGAATAGAGCTCTGTTCTTTGTCTTTTATGAACCAGTCTTTGTTCTAACTACTATTACGTATGTTTTATAAGGATTGGATGGAAAGCTTGTCAATATGTCTTGTTTTGGTGTGATTGGTTGAAATCTAAACTGAGATGGTTTTATGTCATTCCGTTTTACCCCACCTTCGAGGGCATTTCCCATTAGGCCAGCATGCTGTTAACATCTAACAATGTTCTGAGGCTGATGTATTAATAATAAAAAAAGGCTGGTCTGAATTTGTCCAGTGTGGTCCATATTTGGACTTTTTGCTGTGGCAAGTGGGTTCCTCTCTTAAGACGTGGGTTCCTGAAACCATTGGATCTATAGCTACCCTGGTGCCCCGACAACTGGTGCCCCGTGTGAGGACATTCCGTGTGAGGACATTCCATGTGAGGAAACCCCGTTCGAGGACGTAGATTAGAAGAAAAAATCCTGGATTTCCCGGCCGCTGGAGACCCAAGTGTTAATCAGGAGGACTGTATCATCTCTCCCGCCGAAGCCAAGAAATTTGTAAGTAACTTTTCTCGGGAGAGCGCTTGGGTAACGGTTTTTTGTGGTAAAAGAAAACAAAAATGGGAACGAACTTATCAAAAGTTGAATGGGATGTTTTTTATCAATTAGAGACATTGTTACAAGAAAAAGGGCACTCTGAAGTTTCAAAAATTGAACTTAAAAACTTACTTATATGGGTTAAAACAAATAAGCAAGGTTTAAATTTACAGTCTGCCATTACTTTTCATTTTTGGGATCAGATAAACTGGAGGATTTATAATCTAGTCACTCTTAAAGAAGATGAAAGTCTAAAAGAATTGATGCCCATTGCTCGAGCCCTGATGGAATGTTTTAAACAAACTGACAATTATAAGGTGAACTCGGATTCAGAAAACCAAGCTTCTGGCTCTGTCTCTTTAAATTCCAGTAAACCTGTATGTGTTCCGGAGAATGTAACAAATGTTGTTTCAAATGCTGATTTGAACTCCACTGAGAAAAATCTTCCTTCTCTCTCTCTGGGAAAGAATGAGACTTTTTCGGACTCTTCGTCGCGTTGTTCTGTTAATGTAAAAATATGTGACTCTTGTAAGGGGGAAGGGACAAAATGTATTGAAAATGTAAAGGAGAAAGTGAATGTATTTCCTAAGATTGGTTGTGCGGGGACACTGAAAGCTGGTTTAGATTGTGATATGCCTGAAGTGGAAACTGAGGGTGTTTCTTCCACTCGGGAAATTTTGGTTTCTGGGCGTTCTGGGAATTCTTTTTCAGTTAAGCAAAAACCTGTTTTTTATGGTAATCGTCAATCCATAGGTACAGAGAAAGAAAAATTGGCTTTAATTAAAAGGATGGAGTCCTTTGAAAGGATGGATAACTCTCAAAAACCTGAAAAAACATGGGTTGAGTTTTTCCTCATTGCTGTGATCCTAATTCTTGTATTTTAAAACAAAACCATGTAAGTTTAAAACCTGGATTTGTGGATTCTTCAGCTGAGTTTTTCTTGGCAGGGAGACAATGTGAAACTTGTGGTAAAGTAGCAAATTCAAGGTTAAAATGTGGCAATGTTCCCAGAACAGGGGAACACGCTTCTGTCTCGGCCCCTTTGGGCCGGGCTTCAGAGGAACCGTGTTGTTTGTCGGAGTCCACTCCTGCCTGTCATGGCAGGGTTCCAAGGGGGGCGTGTTGCTTGGAGGTTTCTGAAAAAAATTTAGAGGTGTGTTCTCATGATCAGGTTGGCCGGCCCCCTGGAATTGGCCGAGCTCCCGGAGCTGGCCGAGCTCCCGGAATTGGCAGAATTCCCGGACAAGAGCACAGTGTTCCTCCTGTCAGGGCCAGAGTGACTGGAAGGTTTGGATTTAATGATTCAGGATCAGAAAATGTATTGATTAGAAGCAATGGGAATGTTCATACTGTCATTGATCAAAGTGACAATTTTGATTCTCCATTAAAATTACCGGATTGGTCATACATTAATCAGAAACTAGAAAGAGATTCGGATTTAAAGAAACAATATCTTGCCTTACCAGTAAAATATGGAAGAAATGATAGAAATCCAAAATATGAAAGACTCAATCACCATGATATAAAGGAATTAAGACAGGCTTTGAAAGAAAGTGGATTTTCTTCTCCCTATTTTAATAGTGTGTTGAAAAATATTTTTAACTCTAATGATTTAGTTCCTGCTGATTGCAGGAATGTGGCAACTTTAATCTTAACCAATTCACAGTACCTACTATGGGAGTTCCAATGGAAAAAGTTACTTAACAAGATGGTTGAAGGATATGCAGATACTGATTATGCCGATTTAGATGTTGCTCATTTGGCTGGTGATTCACCTTACGGTAGGCCTGAAAATCAAGCAGCTGAACTGCCTCGGCCTGTTTTAGCAGACATTAAAGATGCTGCTAGAAAGGCCTTGCTTTCACTTGAACCTGTGGGTTCACATCTGAGCTCTTATCCACTGATCAAACAAGGTGAAACTGAATCTTATGGTTCTTTTTTGGATAGATTAACTCAAGCTGTTGAAAGGCAATGTCCAGATGAACAAGCCCGCTCTTATATCATTCAAAATCTTGCTTATGTAAATGCTAATGATGAATGTAGAAAAATTATTTTAGCTTTGCCTGATCAACCTCCAACAGTTACACAGATGCTAACAGCTTGCAGTAGACTTTCACAAAATGCTGCAAATTCACAGGTCAATGCTTTGGAAAAAACCCTGGAACACAATTTGACACAACGAATGGATAAAATTGAAAAGCTTTTAGAAAAACAAGAAAAATGTTAGGAAAACTCTGTTAATGCTGTACAAGTAGATCCTAATAGAAAGCCTGCCTGTTTTGCTTGTGGTAAACTAGGCCACCTCAAAAAGGATTGTCGTGGGACAGCAAATCAAATTTCTATTTGCCCTCGATGCCGAAAAGGAAGGCATCTTGCTAAATACTGTCACTCACTATTTGACATCAATGGCAACCCACTGTTGTTAAACTTCAAAAACAGCGCGTTCCACCATGCTCAGACACAAATTGTGGTACCCACTGGCCATGGGTGAATATTCCCACTGGGCTGGTCATGTCACAAAAGGATTGTCATGTGTAAAGATTCTAATCAAAGTGACTTTTTACCTGTCATAAAATGTGATTGTTATGATATATATGATCTGCTAATGTCTTGTTGTACAAGTTTTGTCCTCAGTTCACAGAATTTTCCAGGATTCAAGATTCTACACTGCATGATCTGCTCATCACAGCTTCAACGCAGACAGAGATGCAGCAAACCTGTACTGGTGTTGGGACTGAAATCCAAAAAGCTGGACTTGACATTTCTACAACCAAACTCCAAGGATGCAACAAAGACCCAAGCTGAGACATCAACTCTTCAAAGAAGATCATCAACTCTTCAAAGAAGACAGCCTCATCACTGGACTCTGGACACTGGACTCTGACTGTGGTTTGAGTTTTCAGCTTTTCCCTCAACCTCTTAATTTGGTCACAGATTTTGCTTATGTTGCTAATGCTAATGTTCAATTTTAAAGGATGTTAGCGATGAGACTTTACATCGTTGGCTTTCCTGTCTTTTTACAACTTTGCAATATAGAACTAATCCGTGTTTTGTTTCTCACATTAGGGCATTCATGTTTCCGTGGACATGTTCTCTGGTGCAGTTTTTGCTTCCCTTCACACAGGTGAAGCCGGCAGCCATGCCTGTCATCATTTCCTGCAAGCTTTTGCTTCATTGGGTGTACCCCAAGAAGTGAAGACTGTCAACGGTCCTGCATACATATCTCAAAAATTGGCCTCATTTTTAAATGAATGGGGTGTTCAGCACATTTTTGGTATTCCCCACTCTCCCACAAGCCAAGCAATCATTGAAAGAACACATCAAACCCTAAAACGCATATTAGATCAACAGAGAGGGGGAACGGAGGTCACCCCACAGATGCGACTGAACAAGGCTTTGATTAATTATTGGGGATTTTGATTAATAATTTGGGGAAAGGGTATGCTTCTGTCTCCACAGGTGCTGGAATTAAGTGGGTTCCTGCCAAAAACGTCAAACCATATCGCACTTCAGAACCTGCAGTTGAGCCCAGAACCGAGGAAGCAAGTACGCAGACGTGAACCGAATCGAAGGATCCCGGGTCTCGCCTGACGCCTCTTGTGCCTGACGTTCTTTGTGCATCGGTGGAACCCATGAACTCTGATTTTGTGTCAATGTTATTTATGAGTATGCTAATTGAATGCTGAATGTTTGTTTAACAGTCTTAATTTTTGGCAAAGGTTTAAGTTAGAGATTTTGTGTAGAAAGAATTCTGCCAAGACTTAGTTCATGAAAGAGATGGAGCAAGTTCAAATGGTATATTTGTTTTGCTTGATTTTAATTGTTTTTTGTTGTGCAGATTTGCCTGTGGATCAACCGAAAACGAATGTTTGGGTGACCTTAGCCAAGGCTGCCGGATCAGATACTATATGTCTGTCTAATTCAGAACCAGAAAAGCCTTTTTCAACCTGTTTGGTTGGTGTGCCAGTGAAAGAGTTGCCTTTGGTCAAAAAACAATCCAATGGTAGGCCAGGTGGAATTGACAATGGAAACAATCCCTCTTTCAATTGGAACATTTGGTCCAAAAAACTTCTCAGGGCAACATCTGAACCTCAAGAATTGGAAATCCTTGGTTCTTTGACCATGGATTTTTCTTTTACTTTTATGACTCGTGCCTGGTGAAAAGGTGATCCCTCAAAGTTTAGTGTTAACTCCTCATTATTTTGCATATAAAAATTTGAGTTTTTGGTGTAATATTTCAAATAGTTGGAATGTGTTTCCGGAGACGGATCAATATCCACGGCAATTGCCGAAAGGGTATTGGTTCATTTGCGGAGACAGGGCTTGGCAAGGTATTCCAGCTCACCTTGAAGGTGGTCCTTGTAGCATTGGTATGCTCACCATAATTGCCCCCACTGCCAAAGCAGTGATGAAAAAGAAACAAAGGAAAACGAGAGCTGCTCCTCATTATGATGAGAACTGTCAGAGTGATTTTATGCCTTGGAATGCCGCCAGAAGGGTTTCAGCAGGTATATTTTTACCCCAATTGGCCTCAGCAGTGGCATTGAAACAATTAGATAGAGTTGGATGTTGGCTGAGCAAACAAGCTAATGCCACATCCTCTGCAATCAGTGATATGTTGACCGATGTTGATAGTATTAGACATGCTACTCTTCAAAACAGAGCAGCCGTTGATTTTCTTTTACTGGCACAAGGACATGGTTGTGAGGAATTCGAAGGATTGTGTTGTATGAATTTGTCTGACCATTCTGAATCCATTCACAAAAGCATTCAAAAATTGAAGGATCTGACAGCCCAAATCAAAGAAGATGGAAGTTCCTGGTTGGATGATTTGTTTCAAAAATGGAGTTTTGCACCTTGGCTAAGGCAACTTTGCAAGATAGGTCTTTATGTACTAGGTGTTCTAATACTGATATGTATAGTGGTACCTTGTGTACTTTGTTGTGTTCGGCGAATGATGAACAGAACAGTCCGAGAAGTTTTTGTCATACAAGCAGGAGATTTAGGAAGTAGAAGCACAGAGAGTGTTCGGAATCTCACGAAAGCAGTAGATGAAGGTATAGACATGAACGAAGGTTTTGAATTAAGACCTTGGAATCGACCAGAGTTTTTTGAACAATGTCTTGTAACTATTACCAAACATGATTCATATCTCTTTCAAGGATGGGGTCATCACAGCATTAAGTTGCTGTGCCGTAATGTAGCAGTGCTTTAGTGCAGATAGGTCTCCAATAGATAATAAGCAGAAATTTTACAGTAGAGCTATGAAACGCAAGTAGTAAGCGACAAGAAAATGAAAGATTCTGGGTCAAACAGAGAGGGGGAAATGTGGGAATCCATAAAGTTAGAGGGTTTTTAGGAAATGGTTAAAAAAGAGTATTTAGGCCTCAGGATGTGGCCCGAAGTTCTGTTACAGCGGAAAAGTTTCCCAAGCAGTAGACGTGACAAATAACAATAGGACATTGAAGATGTGGTTTTAGGATGGCAACAAGTTTATTTAATGTATATCTTTAGAAGGTTACTGTGAATAGAGCTCTGTTCTTTGTCTTTTATGAACCAGTCTTTGTTCTAACTACTATTACGTATGTTTTATAAGGATTGGATGGAAAGCTTGTCAATATGTCTTGTTTTGGTGTGATTGGTTGAAATCTAAACTGAGATGGTTTTATGTCATTCCGTTTTACCCCACCTTCGAGGGCATTTCCCATTAGGCCAGCATGCTGTTAACATCTAACAATGTTCTGAGGCTGATGTATTAATAATAAAAAAAGGCTGGTCTAAATTTGTCCAGTGTGGTCCATATTTGGACTTTTTGCCGCGGCAAGTGGGTTACTCTCTTAAGACGTGGGTTCCTGACACCATTGGATCTATAGCTACCCTGGTGCCCCAACAACTCTCCCCAAGCTGCTCTCCATCATTGACCATCAGTGCTGGCTCAGCAGGGAGGTGCCAGAGCACTGGAGGTGCCAATGTGAGCCCACCCCCAAGAAGGGATGGAAGGAGGAGCTGGGCAACTCCAGGCCTGTCAGCCTGACCTGGGTGCCCGGCAAGGTGATGGAACAGATCACCTTGAGTGCCATCCCAGGGCACCCACAGGATGGCCGAGGGATCAGAGCCAGCCAGCGTGGATTTCAATATCTGCATTGATGATCTGCATGAGGGAACTGAGTCCAGCATCAGCAAATGTGCAGATGACACCAATGAGGGTGTGAGTGTGGATGTGCTGGAGGGTAGGAGGGCTCTGCAGAGGGCCCTGGACAGGCTGGATCCAGGGCCCAAATCCAACAAAGCGAGGCTGAACAAGACCAAGTGCCGGGTCCTGCACTTTGGCCACAACAACCCCTGCAGTGCTACAGGCTGGGGACAGAGTGGCTGGACAGCAGCCAGGCAGGAAGGGACCTGGGGCACTGATGGACAGCAGGCTGGACATGAGCCAGCAGTGTGCCCAGGTGGGCAAGAAGGCCAATGGCTCCTGGCCTGGATCAGGAATGGTATGGCCAGCAGGAGCAGGGCAGTGATTCTTCCCCTGCACTCAGCACTGGTGAGGCCACACCTCGAGTGCTGTGTCCAGTTCTGAGCCCCCAATTTAGGAAGGCCATGGAGGGGCTGGAGCGTGTCCAGAGAAGGGCAACAAGGCTGGTGAGGGGTCTGGAAAACAGGTCCTGTGAGGAGTTGCTGAGGGAGCTGGGGTTGTTTATCCAGGAGAAGAGGAGGCTCAGGTAGACAAGGCGGTGTCAGGGCAGAGGTTGGACTTGATGATCTCCAAGGTTTTTCTGCCTTGCTGATTCTGTGATTCTCTGCAACCACCCTTGGAGCAATTGCAACAGCGTCTGCAGGGGAAATACAGGAAACTCCCAACTCATGGGAACAAACTTTCTGGCTGACTGCAGAGGCCACGACAAACCTGAGTGGTTTCCCTGGTGTCCCCCAGCCCTTGCTGGCCCCAGGGGCTGATGGCATTTGTGCTCCCTCAGGTTCATGTCCCCACACCCAACAGCATGGGGGTGCTCCCCCGCTCTGTGCAATGCAAACAGGGGCTCCTGAGCCAGTGCTGCCGTGTCTGTGCCTGCAAGGATGGGGCACCTGTGTGAGCTGGGGGAGATGCCAGGGCTGCAGAGGGGGGATGTTGTTGGCAGCTCCATGAGGACGCTCTGGGACGCTGCCCTGGGCTGTGCAGCGCACTGGGGATGGATCAGCCCCTGCTCTGCTGCTCCTTCCCGTCTGCCCCAGGGCCCTTGCAGAGCCCCAGCCATGCTGTTTGCCCCCAGCCTGCCAACGGCCAGCCTGGGGCTGCTCACGGGGCTTTTCTGCGCTGGGCATTGGCCTGGGCGTGTTCTTGAGAGAGCCTGGGCAAGGAGCCTTGAGCCCCCAGGCCCTGGGCTGAGGCGTCAGCGCTGCCCCAGCAGTGCCCATGGCCTGTCCCTGCTGCAGCCCCGGCACTGCCACCCCCAGGGCTGTGCCCGGCCCCGAGAGCACTCAGGCCCTGCAACAACACCAGGGCCACCAGGGCAGCGGGGCAGGGCCACGGCAGCAGCACTGGCAACACCAAGTTGGCACAAACAATGACATCACTTTGTAGAAAATATTTAAAATATAAAACAAAGATAAAGGTACTCCAAAATGAAACTAACAAGAAGTATTGAAGGTTACTTTTATAACAAGTGATTGGCAGAAACTTGCCAGCAGCTTAATGCTTGTGAAACCATCCAGTCATCAGTCTCTCCACTCCAGCCTTGAGCTCCTGGTTCCTCAGGCTGTAGATGAGGGGGTTTAGGGCTGGAGGCACCACCGAGTACAGAACTGACAGTGCTAGATCCAGGGATGGGGAGGACATGGAGGGGGGCTTCACGTAGGCAAATGTGCCAGTGCTGAGGAACAGGGAGACCACGACCAGGTGAGGGAGGCAGGTGGAAAAGGCTTTGTGCCGTCCCTGCTCAGAGGGCATCCTCAGCACAGCCCTGAAGATCTGCACATAGGAGAAAACAATGAACACAAAACAACCAAAACCTAAAGATGCACCAACCACAATGAGTCCAAGTTCCCTGAGATAAGATTTGGAGCAGGAGAGCTTGAGGATCTGTGGGATTTCACAGAAGAACTGGCCCAGGGCATTGCCATGACACAAGGGCAGGGAAAATGTATTGGCTGTGTGCAGCAGTGAATAGAGAAAGCCACTGGCCCAGGCAGCTGCTGCCATGTGGGCACAAGCTCTGCTGCCCAGGAGGGTCCCGTAGTGCAGGGGTTTGCAGATGGACACGTAGCGGTCATAGCACATGACGGTCAGGAGGGAAAACTCTGCTGAGATGAAGAACAGAAAGAAAAAGAGCTGTGCAGCACATCCTTTGTAGGAGATGGTGCTGGTGTCCCAGAGGGAATTGTGCATGGCTTTGGGGACAGTGGTGCAGATGGAGCCCAGGTCGCTGAGGGCCAGGTTGAGCAGGAAGAAAAACATGGGCGTGTGCAGGTGGTGGCCGCAGGCTACGGCGCTGATGATGAGGCCGTTGCCCAGGAGGGCAGCCAGGGAGATGCCCAGCAAGAGGCAGAAGTGCAAGAGTTGCAGCTGTCGCGTGTCTGCCAATGCCAGCAGGAGGAAGTGCCTGATGGAGCTGCTATTGGACATTTGCTGTCTCTGGCCATTGGGACCTGTTCATGGAGAAAAGTCAGTGACCGGTTAGTAGAAACTTCTTCCAGCAAATTCAATGCCTTTTCCCACAGACCCTTCTCCTGTAACACTCTGACACCCTTTTCAATTTCCAGCAGATTTTCCTTCAGCTCCAAGTGTGGAGCCCTGGCTGGTGCTGCCTGAGTGGGACTTCAGGTTCAGGGCAGCTACACAGAGAGGTTTTTATAGTTCAGCCTTGCTGCGCAGACATGGGAGAGGGACAGGGACCTGTCCTCATGTTCCACTTTGAATCTCTGTTAAAACAGAAAGCCCTGTCAGCATCTGCCCTCCCACTGCCAGAGAACAGGAATGGTAAAGTCTGTTTAAATGTACTAGTGTTATTTACAGCTTTTTTTCATCTCCCCTGCTGATTATTTTTGGATGTCAGAAATTCTCTGCATTTCTGCTGCCTTCAGGGAGAACAGTGAGTTCTCTGAGGCAAGGTGGTGAGTGGAGAGGAAGGGAAGGAGGTCTGTCACCCTGTCCTGTTCCAGGATTGTCTCGGCTTTCACCTTTCCCTGACAGAGGATGATCATCCTCCCATGCTTCCTTTAAAAAGCATCCTGACATTGCTGAGAGCAGATGGATCCCCACAGTCCACTAAATGTCCATTCCCTTCAAAAAGTCTCAGCTCCAGATTTGTATCCAGGGACAGACAGGGCTCATTTCGCCAACCCAACAGCATTTTCTCATCACAGACCTTCTGTGTCTCACCGTGAGGCTTTTAGATAACACAGAGATGCTACAGGACAGGTTTGTATCCTGGAGGGAAGCTCAAAGCTTGGACTGAAATCTCAGGGAGATTCCAGGTGTCCTTATGATGGCATTGGATTGAGGGAGATGCAGCTCCTTCCCTGGCTGCCCTGACAGCATTGCCCAGAGCCGGGCACTGGGGACAGCGTCACCCTGAGCCAGCTGTGCCCCCTCCAGAGCCCCCAGGGCCGGGCAGCTGCTCCCAGCCCTGTGCTCTGCAGAGGGAACTGGGCCCGGGGCTGCAGAGCTGCCCCACGGCTCTGCTGCAGCTCTGCCTGCACAGGAGGGGCTGCACGCCTTGGAGCCCCAGCCCTGAGGGCAGAGGCTGGGCTGGGGCACAGGAGGGAGGGGGCTTGTTCAGAGAGAGGGGCTGCACTGGAGGGGATCCTGTGAGCATGTCTAAGCTCTCCCTGCCACAGCATTGCTGGGGTTTGTTTTCTCTCATTGCCTGATCTTCTCTCTGCTTCCTGGTGATTTTCCTCCTGCAGGTGTTTCCCAGTGCCTGATCTCTCCCTGCCAGCACTCACAGACCCCAAATCTCTGTGCCCACTCCTTGGCCCTACAGGACCCTGCCTGTTTGCAGGGCACTGGCTGGGGCAGGTTCTGTTTGCAGGTGGGACAAAGGACAGCTCAGACTGAGCCTGATGGCTCCAGCAAAGGGGATGCTGGTGCTGTCCATGGGCAGAGTGGCTGAAAACACATTAGGGATCTAATGTGAACCTATTGGTCACTGAAAGTAACAGTTCAGATGTCTCAGGCACTTGTAAAATTTCATAATTATTAATTCATAACCAATCTTTAATATTAATCCACCAGCTCCCTGCCATTCCCCAATATTAGGAAACGGAATACAAAGTCTTTGGAAATGTTCTAATTTATAAGGAAATCCTTGTATTGGGAACATTTTATGACTGACCAGCATTCCTCAGCATGTCAAAGCGTCAGGAGCATTTCACCTCCCCTGCACCAGAAATATTCAGAGTTTTACTCACAGAGTCTGGAGGCATTGGGATGTTCCAGCTTTAGGAGATGGCTCCGGGAGCTGCAGCTGCATTGTCCTGCAGCCAGAGGTTCCTGTGCCAAGGGCTGGCAGTGACTGTGCCCCAGCACCTTCCCAGCCCTGACTGATTGAAGCTGTCTGTGCTTCTGTGCTGTGCCCAGGGTGGCTGCAGGCAGTGCCCCAGCCCTGTTGGGCTGGAAGAGGAGCTGCTCCTCAGGAGAAATGTCTTTTTGAAGCTCTTCTTGGTTTGCAAGGAGCTGCCTCTGTGCCAGGAGCCCAGCCCAACTCATCAGCACAGACACAGCACAAGGACTTTAATGACCCTCTGGGGCTTTGTTGTTGTTTACATCAGACTCAGTCCCTGAGAGAGTGTTCAGAAAACTGGTCAAGAACTCAAATTGAAAGTGTGAAGTATCTTGAAGTTGTTATGGGTCCCACTGAGGAACACAACTCAAAGTGTCCCCAGGTTCCAGGTAGAGCAGAACACTGGAGGCAGTGATGACAGCTGGGGACAAACAAGGCAAAGGTGTCTCTGGTGATGAGCAAAGCTGGATGTGTTTGAGGAATGCCAAGGGCCAAGGCCTGAGCCCCAGCCCCTGGCCAGGCAGATGCTGTCCCTCCCTCCTTGCTCAGGGCTCTTGCCGGGATGGGCACTGGGATGTGGGGATGTGCAATGGCAAGGGCAGGAGCATGGGGCGGCCCCTGCCAGGCTGCTGAGCAGGGACAAGGAGGCAATGAGGCCCCAGGCCTGCAAGGGTCACTTGTCTCCTGCTCCTGCCTCAGGCCCAGGCCCAGCAGCCATGGCCAAAGTGCTGCCCAAGGTGGCTCTGGCAGGGCTGTCTTGCAGCTGCTGCACATGCCTGTGCCCTGTGCAGCCCAGGCTGTGCTACGGTGTCCTTGCCCTGCACCTCTGTCCCTGCAGGCTGTCAGCATCCCCCGGCTGCCCCACCTGGCTGGGCCCTTCCTTTGCTGACAGCTCTGCCTCCTGCCTGCCTCTGCCTGCCCACACAAAGCCTGGGGCTGACCCAGGCTCCTTCTGGGGGATGTGTTGCACCACAGCCCTGCCCTGGGAGCAAAATTCCTTTCTCTTTGGGTACTGTCTGGCCCTCCCTATCTGTCCTTCTTTATTTCTCTGTCTGTTCTCTACTATGTCAAAAGGAGCCACCATCTCTGAAAACACCCTTTAGTCCCTCCCAGGTCTCTCCTTTGCTGTCCTCAGTCCCCACCCTACTGAGCACAGAGCTCCTCTGTCCCTGTACAGTGCTCCTTTGCTTGAGGCCTCCAAACCCCACCTTGGGAGATCTCCCAGCCCTCTCCAAGGTGTTGGCAAATGAAAACATTCTGCTCATAGTCTAAGAAAATCACCTTAGGACAAAACCAGTCAGATCTCCGTGTCTCCTGGCTACTTTTGCCTTGGCGCAATCCTTGGATAGATGGAATTTTTTAGGCCAAATTTCAGTTTTGCCCATGGGCACTTTGATGTGAACAATGATTCTCTTCCATTGGAAGGAAAGCTGAGGCCCGGTGTTTCAGGGGTAGATGAGCAGCAGCCACCAAGGGCCAAGGCGAGCCAGACGTTTCTGGAATTGCAGCTTGTGCCTGAGAGAAATCCTTGGATACACATAATTTGGGAGGTAGAATACAAGTTTTGGCCACTGGTCCATTGATGACAAGGCCATTTCTTTTCCATCTGAAGGAAAGCAGAGAGCCCCAGGGTTTGATGGTAGATGAGAAGCAGCCCCTGGGAGGCCAAGCCAGCCAAACTCGTCTCTCCTGGCAGCTTTTGATTGGGAGCTATCCTTGGATATATGAAATTTAGGGGCAAAATCTCAAATTTGGCCATGGCCCCTGGACGAGGAGACTGTTCTATTTCCATCACAAGGAAGGCAGAGAGCCCCAGTGTTTCAGGGGTAGATGACAGGTGGACATCAGAGCCCACAGCGCCAGCCAGAGCTGGCAGGTTTTGTCTGGGAGTAACCCTTCATATATTGAATAGTTTAGGAGGAGTAGCAATTTTGGCCACGGAGGAAAACGAAGAATCTTTTCCATAGGAAGGAAAGCCGGGCAGTGTCACAGGGGTCTCCTTGGGGCTGTAGTATCACAATGGACCCTTGGTTCCATGGGGACTCAATATGTCAGAAGGGTCTCCTTGGTTCCATGAGGCCCTGCAGAGCCCCTTGATTCAATGAGGCCTCCAAGTGTCATCGTGGCCTCCAGGATTCCATGAGGCCCCGCAATGTCCCAATGGGCCTTTGGTCCCATGGGGTCCTGCACTGTTCCATGAATCATTAGATCCATGGGGCCCTGGAGTGTCCAATGGCCTCCTTGGTTCCATTGGTGCCGTAGAGTGTGACAACTGCCCCTTGGCCTGCCAGACCCCACAGTGTCACATGGTTCCTTGCTTGCATGAGGCGTTGTAGTGTCACAATGGCCCCTTGGTTCAGTGAGGCCTGTAGTGTCACTGTGGTCTCCATGATCCCATAAGGCCTTGCAGTGTCACAACAGACCATTGGTTTCATGGAGCCCCACAGTGTCACTATGGTCCCCTTGGCTCCACAAGGCTCTGAAGTGCCACAATGGCCCTTTGGTTCCACAAGGCCGCCAAGTGTAGAAATGGCCTCCTTCCATGAGCTTTCACACTGCCCACAGCAGTCTCTTTGGTTCTGCAGTGTCACCGTGGACCCTTTGTTCCATGAGGTTCTGCAGTAGAACACGCTCACCTTGGTTCCGTGAGGTTCTGCAGTGTCACAATGCACCCATGGTTCCACCAGGCCTTGCTGTGTCACAATGGCCCCTTGGTTCCAAGAGGTTTCTCAGGGTCACAATGGTCTCCTTGGATCCGCACTATCACAATGGACCATTGGGTCAATGTGGCCCCAATGTGCCAAAATGGATTTTGGTTCCATGGGGTTCTGCTGCGTCACCATGGGCCCTTTGTTCCATGAGTTTGCACAGTGTCACTAATGACTCCTTGGTGCTGTGAGGCCCTGCTGTCACCAAATCTCTGAAATATCAGAATAAGGCTCCCTAAAAGTGACTTGCTATTTCAGAGGCTGTCATTTATTAAGGCCTGAGGTCTGGTGAGGGATCACTGCTAACCTTATATGGACATGTGATTCTACCAGTATGTTTCTTATGCACAGTCCCTAAATGTGAATTACAATTTACTCATTTCCATAAAATCCACCCCAAGTTCCCAGATTCACTTCTTGTTTTCTCCATCCCTGCACCCTTGAGCCAGATGTCTTCTGCTTCTCTTCCAACCATCCTTCCTGGGGAAGCAGCACCTGCATACATTGTTTCTGTGATGAAGGTTCACAGGCAGGGTAAAAATGGAATGAACCCTTTTGGTATCAGCCCCAGGCTTTGTGTGGTCAGGCAGAGGCAGGCAGGAGGCAGAGCTGTCAGCAAAGGAAGGGCCCAGCCAGGTGGGGCAGCCGGGGGATGCCGACAGCCTGCAGGGACAGAGGCGCAGGGCAGGGACAGCGTAGCACAGCCTGGGCTGCACAGGGCACAGGCATGTGCAGCAGCTGCAAGACAGCCCTGCCAGAGCCAACCTGGGCAGCACTTTGGCCATGGCTGCTGGGCCTGGGCCTGAGGCAGGAGCAGGAGACAAGTGACCCTTGTAGGCCTGGGGCCTCATTGCCTCCTTGTCCCTGCTCAGCAGCCTGGCAGGGGCCGCCCCATGCTCCTGCCCTTGCCATTGCACATCCCCACATGCCAGTGCCCATCCCGGCAAGAGCCCTGAGCAAGGAGGGAGGGACAGCATCTGCCTGGCCAGGGGCTGGGGCTCAGGCCTTGGCCCTTTGCATTCCTCAAACACATCCAGCTTTGCTCAGCACCAAAGACACCTTTGCCTTGTTTGTCCCCAGCTGTCATCACTGCCTCCAAGGTTCTGCTCTAACTGGAACCTTGGGACACTTTTTCAGTTGTGTCCCTCAGTGAGACCCATTAAAACTTCAAGAAAGTTAAGAGCTTCAATTTGAGTTCTTGAGAAGTTTATTGAAGTCAGTCTCAGGGACTGAGTGATGTAAACAACATTAAAGCCCTGTGAGAATCATTAAAGTTTTCCTAGTCCAATTATGGAGGAAGATTTCAAAGAACTTGTAAGGAATACACATTCCTATTTTAAATAAGCTATTTGATTTTATTTCTCATTAGAGCAGAGGCGATTGCGGCATTCTGTGATTGATATTGACCCAGGGTCTCTCCTCCGCAGCTCTTGCCTGCTCACAGAAGCTGTGCCTTGAGCTCTGACCCAGTGTGGACAACCTTGCTCCACATTGCCCAGCCCCATTCTGTCTGTCCTCACTCCCCTGGGCCCTGCTGTGCTTGCAGAGCTGGCTGCACTCAGCCTAAGAGGGGTTTTCACTTTTTGGGGTTTTTTGAATCAATCTGAATCTCCTGAGTTTCCCCACTGCAAACAGACACACTGCTCAGGTGTGTGCCAGCCCCAGGTGCCACCAAAGCCACTGCAGAGCTGCCCTGGGCCAGCTGTGAGGGTGGATCATCAGCCCAAGCTGCACTGGGCCCCTGCAAGGGGCTGTGGCCATGGGCACTGCACTGACCCCACTGCTGGGTTTGGCTGCCACGGCCACCGTGAGAAATCGAACTGTCCTTGGAAACACTGGGGAGGACTGGGACATACTGGGGAACACTGGGAACGCTGTGGGAGACACTGGGACATACTGGGAGTGACACTGGGGAGTCCTGGGGTAACCTGGGAAGAAGAGGAATGCTGAGAGAGAATCTGGGTGGAGTGGAATGGATGCTGGAGGTCCACTGGGACATACTGGGACATAACCGGACATACGGGGAGTTATACTGGGACCAACTGGGGACACCGGGGACATTGCAGAGAAGACTGGGGACACTGGGGCATCCTGTGGATGACATTGGGCGGAACTGGGAACGACTGGGAATGAACTCAGGTGTATTGGGAGGGACTGGGCTGTTCTGGGGTTGTACTGGGGTAGTACTGGGGATGAACTGGTCTCTACTGGGTGGGACTGGGGAGGTTAAACGGGCCGTTTCCGCCTACACCACCTCCCATTTTCCGAGGCTCCCGCCGATCACCGACCGCAGCCAATCAACGCCAGGGAGCCGGGTCTCGGGGCGGTGCCTAGGTGGGCGTCATATTTTATTTTTGCATACAACTCCCATCATGCCCCGCGGCCGGATACAGCCACATTGGAGCAGAGAGTATAACGCCCGTCATGGCCCGCGCTCCACAGAACCCCGGGATCGCCCCCCCATCTGTCCCATAAGTGTCTCCCAGACACTCCAGGATCCCTCAATGACCCCTTACCGCCCAGTCGGGACCCCCAAAAGCGTCCCGCACCCCCTGAGTGCTCCCATCCCCACAGATGCCCGGTACAGCCACTTCTGGGAATTCATCTCCTCTCATCCCCCGCAGCCCCAGAGCCTCTCAGAACAGAGTCCCGTCCCTAAAACTCCTGCCGTGACCCGAGCCCTAAAAAGCCCCGTTAGAGCTCCCTGAGCTCCCCTCAAGGGCTCCCGAACCGTTTAAGTTCCCCCGAGGATCTCAAGTCGCGGCTCGGATGCAAAAGTGTCCCCCAGGTGCCTTCCTGGACCCCCAAACGCTGCGTTTCAACTACTTCCGGGACTACAGTTCCCATCATGCTCCGCGGCGCAAGTCCAGCGCTAGTCCACTCGGGACTTCATCTCCCGTCATGTCCCGCGCCCCACCGAAACCCATTGCAGCTGCGCCCAGAACTCCCGTGATGCTCCGCGGCCTTGTTACCCTGTGTGATACCGCGCCTTCAACTCCCATCACCCCCCGCGCCCCAGAGAGCTCCCCCCCAAGGGCTCGCCCGCACGCCGAAGGGCCCCAAATTCCCCTCCCTGACCTCCAAGGGCCTCCCTGGACCCCCAAGTGCTGCCCCGGACCCTGAACTGTCCCTCAGAATCCCTGAGTGCCCCTACAAGGTCCCACCTGGCACCCCCAAGTGTCCTCCAGATCCTCAAGTTCTCTCGGAATTCCCTCCCCAGACCCAAAACTGCCCCAAATATGACCCAGAACTGTCTCCATGGACCCCAAAGTGCCCCTTCTTGACCCTGTATTGTAAAAAGACTATAAAAAAGATGATTAAAAGTCTACAAATATATCTAATATATATATGGAAAGAGGAATAAATAAATAGCTACTGGAGCTTAATAAATTAATGAAGGTGTGAAAAACGCCAATCACTTGTTTTTAAAATTTTTAAAGTTTAATTGTAATAAAATTGTTTTAAAAATAGCAATACAATTAGAGTAATAATAATTTGTACAAATTGAATTAGGACAATATGAGACAATAAAGACAAAGAATTACGGACGTCCAGGTACCTTTTTATGGGCAGCATGAGCCCAAAGAAGGACACCTGCTAACAAAGGATTAACCCCTAAAAGCAATAGCCTGTGGCATAGTCATGCCCTTCATACATGATGAATAAATTCCATTCAAATACAGGATTCTGTCTGGTCATCAGCAACTTCTTCCTTCTAATCCTAACAGTGCCTTTGAGGAAGAAGTTCGTTTCTTCTGATAAGAGGGCAATAAATTCTTTTTCTCTGAAAGATTTAGGTGTCCTGGGGTTGCTATCTGGTGCAAGTGCCTCATTCCTTTCTTAAAAAATCCCACTAACATATGGTAAATACCTGCATGGAGCCATATACTATGCACTTTTCACAAAGTGAATTGTGTTACTTAGAAACGTTGAGCATTAATTTTCTTGCCTACTAAAAATGTAGTGATTTTTCTATATAAATATAAAAACTAGGTAATAAAATCCAATACTGTTGTTATAAATATAAATAAATATAAAAATATATAAATAATAAAATGGTAACACCAAATAATGTGTTACAGAATAAAAAGAAGAAATAAAAAAAATTCCATGGACTTTTCTGGGTGTTTTTTGGGATCTCAGTCCTTGGGGTCATGGTGAGGTTGGGCGTGAGGAGCAGGTTTCCAAACTGGCTCAGCCTGCAAGGGGCTCATTCTTCTCTGTGCCCAGACCTCCTCAGGAGACATTCAGCATCAAGATGACTTGGGGAGTGGTTCCATCCCCTCTTCTCTGAAATGAAAAGTAAAAAAATGCACCCTTGATTAAAAACCAATCATGATGTGCACTGTGGAATCTCCCTCCTGAAGACAACTCCAAACTGACTCCAATCACTGCACAAGCCCTGGAGACTCAAAGACAATGGAAGGGAGACAAAGAGCTCCTGAGGCCTTTCTGTATTTTAATCAGCCCCACGCTGGACTTGGGGCTGGGTCCAGGAGCCTCAGGCACACAGAGAAGGATGAAGAAGCTGCTCAAGGAGTCAGCAGCAAAACTCCAAGTGCTTTGGGGCATGGCTGGGCCCCAGGGAGGGCAGGGAGTGCCAAAGGCTGCCCAGGGCCTGGTGAGAGCAGATCCTTGAGGGCAGGATTGCAGGGAGCCCAAGGCTCTGAGCAGGGAACTGCAATGCTGAGCAAGGCCTGGCTTGGCTGCAGGAAGCAGAAAGGCCAAGCCCTGAGCCCAGCCTGGGCCAGCAGGGCCTGTCCCTCACGGCTGCCTCGGGGCTCTTAGTGGGCCAGGGGGATGTGAGGGGCAGCAAGGACAAATGGCATCAACCCGCAGCCTCTGTGAGCCTCCGCAGGGAGGCCGAGGGAGAAGCAAAGTGCAGCCCCTGCCAGGAAAGTTTCTCCTGTGGGGCCTCCAGAGGCGCTGCCCGAGCCCAGGGCACAAAGGCCTGGCTGCCTGTGGCCCTGCCAGCCCTGCCCAGCCCTTGGCCATCTGTCCTGCAGGCTGTGCCCCCTGGGCGTGCTGCTCCTCTGCCCTGGCCGGCTGCACTTGCCCATCTCCTTGTGCCCCAGCATTTCTCACCCAGCGTTTCTGTGCCCTCCCTGGGCTCCCTGCACCCAGCGCTGCCGGCTCCTGGCACACAGAGGCCCGCCATGGCCCAGCCTCACGCTGCCACACCTCCAGCACCAACATTCTGCCCTGCAAGGGACTTTGCTTTCTCCTCAGCTCCAGACTGAGCCTTCCAAGCTGCACTTTGGGGAGGTTTCCTGCAATTCCCACTGCCAAGGAAAGCTCTGTCTCCTGCTGGTCACAAGCAGAGAAGGGCTGGCAGGAGATGTAATTGTCAGAGGCTGTTTGGGGCCCAGTGACCATGAAATTATTGAAGATTTTAAATATTCTGTGAAAGGAGGTGTTGTATTGGACTAGATATTTAGTTGGTTTCACTGGGTGTTGGGAAAATATGTTATTGGGTCACTTGGATGGTATATTCCCCCTCACATGGCTTCTCCCTCACCCCCCTGGTCTCTGTATCTCTGGTGGTCTGCCCCACGGGTGGTCCCTCCCCTCACCCCTCCCCAGTGTTATCCCATTGGCTGCGGTCCTCTTTCCCTGCCCCCATCACCTGGGGCATAAAACCCTACTGCAGGTGAGGCTCTACCTCTTTGCTACCTGGTGGTCGCTCACTGCAGAAGTGTCCCTGTCTCAAGCCAATAACCTGGATACTCATCTCCACGTGGCAGAGAGCGCTCTTCGTCTTTTGTCTCGTTCATGCGATTCTGTGTTGACTTTAGTATTCAGCGAGCCGGCTCTGGATTACAATAAGCCTAGAAACCCACGGTTATCGCAAGGAGGGGCATCTACAAATCTTCTACACTGGAGTTCCAGGGAGCGGACTTCAGCCTATAAAGGATTGAGCTGGGGAGAAACAAATCAGGTACTGATTTTTTTAAAGGGAAACAGCCCTTAAAAACAAAGGATTCCAAGAAGGGTGGACACAATTGAAGAAAATCATTTTGACAGAGCAGCAACAGCCTGTCCCTCTATGCCCAAAAGTGAGCTAGCAAGGAAAATGAATGACCTGGCAGGGCATGGAGCATTTTCGAGGAACTCAAGGGAAAAAAATTAGGGTGCATCACCTTTGGACAGAGGGACAGGAAACTCAGGACATGTTAAAGGATGTTCTTAGGTCATGCAGAAAGAAAATTCGAGATGTGAAAGCTCAATTAGGATTTAACCAGGCCACTTCTGTGAAGGATAATAAAAATGATTTTATAAATATATTAATGGCAAAAGGAAGGATAAGGACAACTTCCATTCCTTATTGGAGGGGAAATGGTTAAGATGAGGAAAAAGCTGAGGTACTTAACCCCTTCTTAGCCTCAATTTTCAAGAATAAGTCAAGTTGTCCTCAGGACAAGTGCTCTCCTAAGCTGGTGGATGGGCACAGGGAGCAGAACAGCCCCCTGTAATCCAGGAGGAAGCAGTGACGGACCTGCTGAGCCACTCAGATGCTCACAGGTGTCTCTGGGAGCAGAGGGGATCCATTCCAGGGGGATGAGGGAGCTGTGGATGAGCTCCCCAAGCTGCTCTCCATCATTTACCATCAGTGCTGGCTCAGCAGGGAGGTGCCAGAGGACTGGAGGTGCCAATGTGAGCCTATCCCCAAGAAGGGCTGGAAGGAGGAGCTGGGCAACTCCAGGCCTGTCAGCCTGACCTGGGTGCCCAGCACGGTTATGGAACAGATCACCCTGAGTGCCATCACAGGGCACCCACAGGATGGCCAAGCGATCAGAGTGGCTGGAGAGCAGCCACGCAGAAAGGGACCTGGGGGCACTGCTGGACAGCAGGCTGGACATGAACTAGCAGAGTGCCTGGGTGGGCAAGAAGGCCAATGGCTCCTGGCCTGGATCAGGAGTGGTGTGGCCAGCAGGAGCAGAGTTGCTGTGCCACCCATGACATGCCCCCAGCTCTGCACACACACTTTGCTGCTGCAGCTGCAGAGAAGGCAGCAAAAGGGGAATTGCCAGGGAAGACATTGCTTGGAGATGCTTTAAGTCTCTTAAAACCACTGAGAGCAGAGGTCCTCATGGACACACTCTGGGGCCACAGCAAATGTGAAGAAAAACAAAATGAAATATGGCTCAAACAATGCCATTTGTTCTAATATTAAAAGATTAAGAAAAAGGGAAGGAAAGAACAAATCAAATACTAAACCCGAGTGTCGCAGATATATTTTTATGAAAATCCTGTCTTAGGATTTTTTCATCCTGGAAGCTGAGTGGCTCTAGGAACAAAATGTAAACAATGGTTATCTGCTGCTGTGGAATGCATCAGGTGGATTTTTGATTGGCCCATCTGGGATGTTTATAATTAATGGCCAATCAAGACCAAGCTATCTCAGAGAGAGTCCAAGACAGCTGCCTTTTGTTATCATTATTTTCTATTTTATTCTTAGCTTAGCTAGTCTTCTGAGATGAACCTTTTCCTTCTATTCTTTTAGTATAGTTTTAATGTAATATATATATCAGAAAATAATAAATCAAGCTTTCTGAAATACAGAGTCAGATCTACGTCTCTTCCCTCACCTGAAAACCCCTGTGAGCACTGTCACACCCAAGTATTATCAAAGACGAAATTTATTACAAATGACGTGTAGAAACTGGCAAGAAGTTTAGTGTTCCTGAAGCCATCCAGTTGTCATTGTCCACACTGCAGCCTTGAGCTCCTGGTTCCTGAGGCTGTAGATGAGGGGGTTCAAGGCTGGAGGCACCACCGAGTACAGAACTGACAGAGGCAGATCCAGGGATGGGGAGGAGATGGAGGGGGGCTTCAGGTGAGCAAACATGATAGTGCTGAGGAACAGGGAGACCACAGCCAGGTGAGGGAGGCAGGTGGAAAAGGCTTTGTGCTGTCCCTGCTCAGAGGGGATCCTCAGCACAGCCCTGAAGATCTGCACATAGGAGAAAACAATGAACACAAAACAGCCAGAAACAACACAGACAGTGAGAGCAATAGGCCCAAGTTCCCTGAGGTAGGATTTGGAGCAGGAGAGCTTGAGGATCTGGGGCACCTCACAGAAGAACTGGCCCAGGTCATTGCCATGGCACAGGGGCAGGGAAAATGTATTGGCTGTGTGCAGCAGAGCATTGAGAAAGGCACCGGCCCAGGCAGCTGCTGCCATGTGGGCACAAGCTCTGCTGCCCAGGAGGGTCCCGTAGTGCAGGGGTTTGCAGATGGACACGTAGCGGTCATAGCACATGACGGTCAGGAGAGAAAATTCTGCTCCCACAAAGAAGAGAAATAGGAAAACCTGTGCAGCACATCCTGAGTAGGAGATGTCCCTGGTGTCCCAGAGGGAATTGTGCATGGCTTTGGGGACAGTGGTGCAGATCATGCCCAGGTCGCTGAGGGCCAGGTTGAGCAGGAAGAAGAACATGGGCATGTGCAGGTGGTGGCCGCAGGCTACGGCGCTGATGATGAGGCCGTTGCCCAGGAGGGCAGCCAGGGAGATGCCCAGCAAGAGGCAGAAGTGCAGGAGCTGCAACTGCCGCGTGTCTGCCAATGCCAGCAGGAGGAAGTGCCTGATGGAGCTGCTGTTGGACATTCCTTCACTCTGGTCATAGTGGACTGTTGAAAGAAGACCTTGACAAGCTGGGATAGATTTCCTTTTTGATTTCAGGTTTCTGGTCCTTCTGCGTTACTGCTTTATCTTCAGCATTGCACTCAGCCTGAATACTGGGGAGACCTGAGGGAAAATAGGGCTCCCTGTGCCGGAGGGCAGTCAGACCTGCTGGAATCACACAGGTGCCCTTTGTTCATTTAACCTCTCTCTATTTCACCATGATCACAATTAAATGTTTTTGGAAAAATAAAGTGGACTTTTGGAATTCTCGAGTGTAAAATTTGTTTTCTCCAAATGCTTTTCTCTTTCCCTATGCACATGAGCAGGGAGGGACACCAAGGATTGCTCTGGCTCCCTGCTGCCTCGAGATGTGCCTACTGGAAGCTGTTTCTCTCTATCCAAGCCTTGTCCCTGCCAGTGCTGCCCCAGCCCAGCGCTGGGGGCTCAACTCTGCCCTGCAGACCCCTCCCAGCACAGGGCACTGACCAGGGGCATCTCCCTGGCAGCAGGGCCTTAAGGGAAGGCCAGACAAACAGAGATGCTGCAAGCCAAGGTGCTGCTGCTGCTGTCTGTAGGGAGAGGAGGCTGAAGAGGCACTTTCTGAGGGAGAGCTGAGGCCCATCAGCTGATGCCCAGAGTGACAGTGCAGGAGTGTCAGTGACACAGCCAAAGCTGACAGCCCCTTTCCCTACCCTTGAGGAGAAAGCTGAGAGCAGCCCTGGCCATGCAGCACCATCTCCAGAGCAGGAGGAATCTGCCCTGATGGGGGTGGCTCCTTCCACCTCCAACTTCTCCCCTGCAGCATCCATGGGGAGCTGCCAGGCAGGCTGAGAGCTGCCCCTGGCAGGTGGCACATGGCCTGGGCTGGCCAAGAGCCCTGAGGGCTGCAGGAGCTGCTCTGCAGGACATCCCTGGGCAGCCCTGGCTGCAGCCCCAGCTTCAGCCCCTGCAGCCGTCCCTGGCAGCAGGAGCCGTCCTGCCCTGTCCCTCTGACGGTGCCCAGGGCAGCCCCGCTCTGCAGCATATCCTCCTCCTCCCCCTCCTCCTGTGCCCCAGAGAACCTGGGAGAGTCCTCCTGACACATCCCCCAGGCTGTGGGGTGTGCTGGCTTCAGGAGATCCCTCCAGGAGCACAGGGGACATTGCCCTGCACCCACACACTCACCATGCACAGGGCTGTGAAGATCTTTTCCCAAGTGAAGTCTCAGCTCAATGTCTTCCCAATCCTGATTGCCTTCAGCCTGTCTCTGCCTGGCTCCTGTGCCCTCAGTGCCTGCAGGCAGAGCCCTCAGCCCTGCTGGGCTGGGAGAGGAGCTGGTGCTGGGAAGAGCTGTTCCTTTAAAGCTCAGCAGCACAGACACAGCACAAGGACTTTAATGACCCTCTTGGGGCTTTGGTGTTGTTTACATCAGACTCAGTCCCTGAGAGAGTGTTCAAAAAACTTCTAAAGAACTTAAACTTAAATTGAAACTCTGAAGTTTCTTGAAGTTTTAATGGGTTCCACTGAGGGACGCGACTGAGAAAATGTCCCTGGGTTCCAGTTAGAGCACAACACTGGAGGCAGTGATGACAGCTGGGGACAAACAAGGCAGAGGTGTCTCTGGCGCTGAGCAAAGCTGGATGTGTTTGAGGAATGCCAAGGGCCAAGGCCTGAGCCCCAGCCCCTGGCCAGGCAGATGCTGTCCCTCCCTCCTTGCTCAGGGCTCTTGCCGGGATGGGCACTGGGATGTGGGGATGTGCAATGGCAAGGGCAGGAGCATGGGGCGGCCCCTGCCAGGCTGCTGAGCAGGGACAAGGAGGCAATGAGGCCCCAGGCCTGCAAGGGTCACTTGTCTCCTGCTCCTGCCTCAGGCCCAGGCCCAGCAGCCATGTCCAAAGTTCTGCCCAGGTTGGCTCTGGCAGGGCTGTCTTGCAGCTGCTGCACATGCCTGTGCCCTGTGCAGCTCAGGCTGTGCTACGCTGTCCCTGCCCTGCGCCTCGGTCCCTGCAGGCTGTTGGTATCCCCTGGCTGCCTCATCTGGCTGGGCCCTTCCTTTGCTGACAGCTCTGCCTCCTGCCTGCCTCTGCCTGCCCACACAAAGCTTTGGCATGACCCAGACTCCTTCTGGGGAATGTTCTGCACCATAGCCCTTCCCTGGGAGGAAAATTCCTTTCTCTTCGTGTTCTGTCTGGGCCTCCCAAGCTGCATTTTTGGTATAATTTCTCTATCTGGCTTTTTCCCACTATGGAGAAAAGCTCCACCATTTCTGACTCCCACTTTTAAGCACTGCCAGGCCACTCCTGTTCTGTCCTCAGTCTCCTCACAACACAGACCAGGCACAGCAGCCTCCATATATGGGTTGTTCTCTCTAGGCCTGCAAACCCCAGCCTGGAAGATCTTTGAGCCATCTCCAAGGTGCTTTCAGATGAAAACATTCTGCTCATAGTGTTAGAATATATCACAAGTGCCCAAGGCCAGGCTGAGGTGTCTGTCAATGGCAAGATTATGTCTGGGAGCAATCCTGGGATAGATGGAATTTTGTCAGCTAAATTCCAGTTTTTGCCATGGCACCTGGACAAGGCCATTTTTTTTCCATAGGAAGGAAGGCACAGAGCCCTGTTGCTTCTGAGGTAGATGAGATGTGAACACCAGAGGCCAATGCCAGGCAGAGGTGGCAGGTTTTTTTCTGTGTACCTTTCCCTTGCCTACAGGAAATTTTTCAGGGGGGACTACCAATTTTGTCCTTTGGTGTCTGAATAGAGAGACAGTTCTTTGCACAGGAAGGAAAGCATGGAGCCTCAGTGATTCAGGAGCTGATAAGAGGCAGCCCTCAACATTCCAAGATCAGCTGGACCTGTCAGGTGGCCCCTGAGAGGCCAAACCAGCCAGACCTGTTCCATGTCCCCTTGGTTCCGTGAGGCCCTGCAGTGTCACAATGTTCTCCTTGCTTCTGCAGTGTCACAATGGCCCCGTGCTTCCATGAGGCCCTGCAGGGTCACAATGGCCCTTTGGTTCCCCGGGGCCCCACAGTGTCACAATGCTCTCCATGATTCCATGGGGCCTTGCAATTCCACAATGCTCTCCATGGATCCACGGTGCCCCACAGGATCACAACGGCCCTTTGGTTCCATGAATTCCCACAGTGGCACAATGGTCTCCACGGGAAGCAAGCAACTGAGTCCCAGTGTTGCAGGGGCAGATGAGAGGCAGTCACCAAAGGCCAAGACCAACCAGACTTGACTGTGTTGGCAGACTTTTTCTGGGAGAAATCCCCGGATATACAGAATTTAAGAGGTAGGATCCAATCTTTGGACATGGACAACTGGACAAGAAGGATGATTCTTTTTCATGGGAAGGAAATAATGGAACGCCATTGTTTTAGGGGCAGAAGCAGAGGCTGTCTGAGCCACAGGCCAGACACACCTGTTTGTCCTGGCAGCTTTTGTCACAGAGGAATCCTTGTATATACAGAATCTTGTGGGGCTGAATCTCAATTTTGACCATGGACACCATGACAAGAATATCAGTTCCTTTCCATTGGAAGGAAAGCACCAAGCCCCAGTGTTTCAAAAGCAGGTGAGAGGCAGCTCCCAAGAGGCCAAGGGCAGCCAGACCTGTCTGTCCTGGCAGCTTTCACTTGAGAACAGTCCTTGGATGGACGGAGTTTAGGAGGTGGTGTCCCAGTTTCGACTGTGGGCACCTGGTTGAAATGGATGGTTTTTCTATAGGAAAAAAAAACATGAACTCCAAGTGTTTTGGTAGAAGATGAAAGGTGGCCACCATAGGCCCAGCCAGCCAAACCTTTCTCTCTTGGCATCTTTCATTTTGGGGAAATCCTTGGATGTAGGGAATTTTGGAGGTGGAATCTCAGTTTTGGCTGTGGGCATACGGCTAGGAAGAAGAGTTCTTTTCATTAGGATGGAAAGCACAGAACCCCAGTGTTTCAAAGGCAGATGAGAACCAGTCCTCAGGAAGCCAAGGCCAGCCAGACCTGTCTCTCCTGAAAGCTTTTGTCTGGGAGAAATCCTTGGATATAGGGAATTCTGGAGGTGGATTCCCAACTTTGGCCATGGGTGCCTGGATGTGAAAGGTGCTTTTTTCCCTAAAGAAAGGAAAGCACATGGTCCCAGTGTTTCAAAGGCAGATGAGAGGTGGCCTCTGGGTGGCCAAGCCAGCCGGATCTGTCAGTCCTGGCAGATTTCATCTGGGAACAAACTTTGCATATATGAAAATCTGGAGGAGGAATCCTGATTTTGGCCATGGACACCTGGAGAACAAGGACAGTACTATCCACAGGACAGAGAGCCCAGAGCCCCAGTGCTCCAGGGGCTGATGAGCTGCAGCCCTCAACATGCCAGGGTCAGCTGGAGCTGTCAGGTGGCCCCCAGGTGTCCCAGCCAGCCAGGCCTTGATGCCTTGAGAGACTGCCTAGAACAGAGGCTGGACAGTGTTACAGGAATAAAGTAGGGATTTATTCAAAGGCCTTCAAAGGATACACCTGGGGCAGTACGAGAGCCCGGCTGAGAGTACACCCGGGATGGAGAATGGGTCACACATTTTCACACTTTTATAAGCTTTGGTCCATTTCCATTTTGGGGTTAATTATGCAATTACAGCTTCAGTTTGTGAAGACCCATCCTCCCAGTCTGCTCTGCTCAATTCACTGTTTGCACTTTTTGGGGCCTGAAACAGCAACAGTGTGCTTGGCCCTCCTAGGGTTTTAGATTTCCTACTCCAGTTATGGAGAAATATATCAAAGAGCTTCTAAAAAAATGCACTCCTACTTTAAAGGGTGTATTTCATTACTGCTCTCTTTGGAGCAGAGACAATTGCAGCATTCTGTGATTGATATTGACCCAGGGTTTCTCCTCAGCAGCTCTGGCCTGCTCACAGAAGCTGTGCCTTGAGCTCTGACCCAGCGTGGACAACCTTGCTCCACATTGCCCAGCCCCATCCTGTCTGTCCTCACTCCCCTGGGGCCTGCTGTGCTTGGACAGCTGGCTGCACTCAGCCTAAGAGGGGTTTTCCCTTTTTGTATTTTTTGACGCAATCTAAAACTGCTGAGTTTCCCCACTGAAAACAGACACACTCCTCAAGTGTGTGCCAAGACCAAGCTGCCACCAATAATGTTCCACTCACCCAAGGCAGAACTGTGCAGAAAATGTTTTAGACCTTTCCACTCCATGGTTCCATGAGGCCTTGCTCTGTGGCAATGGACTTTTGGTTCCACGAGGTTCTGGACTCAACAGTGGTAGCCTTAGTTCCAAGTGTCACCATGGCTCTTTGGTTCCACAGGTCCCCGCTGTGTCACAATGGGCTCCATGATTCCATAATTAATGCAAAAGCTTTGCATAAACAATGAGCAACACCATGGTCTCCTTGGATCCGCATTGTCGCCATGAACAATGGGTTCCATGAGATCCCAAACTGTCCCAATGGATATTTGGCTCCATGTGGCCCCTCTGTGTCACAAAGTACCCTTGGTTCCATCAGGCCCCACAGTGTCACAGGGGTTTCCTTGGTTCCATCTGCCCCAAAATGTCACAGGGTTTTCCCTTTTCCTGCTGCAACCCACAGCAAACCCCAGTCTGGCAAGAAGGAGCAAAGGGTGACATTTGGAGTGATGGATTTTGCCTTCCCAAGTCACAGTGGTGTGGGATGGGGCCCTGCTGTCCTGTAGATGGATGAACACCAGCCTGCCCATGGCAGGGGGTAAGAGACAACAGCCTCTGTCCATGGAACTGCAACAGCAGAGAGGTCAGGAGACCTGGGTTTAAAAGATTCTCACCAGCACAGGAAACATCAACCTAGGACATTTTCTTGAAAGCTGACATTTTAGAGCATTTTTTTATACAGACTTGGACTACCAAATACCAAGTTTAACAGTTTTGGCTTTCTCTGGGCCCTGAGACCAGTTGGAATCTTTTCAGCAGTCTGTGCTGTTCCATCCCATTTTAAATGATCAAATTGAGAGCCAAACTTTTAAGAAAATTTAGCAAAGATTTATTAATTTGTCTGTGAGACTGAAGTTTGGTCATCGAAACCACCTCAGCCAAGGGTCAGCGTCGAGCCCGGGATCGGCGCTGGGTGAACTCAGATCTGACCTCCAAATGTCAGAGTCTCTCCCTGTTCATGAATGATGCTTCGCACAGCAAGTTCTTATACAGTTTATTCTTCCTGAGGCAGAAATGACCGAATGTCCTTTGTGTCTCTTCACATGCAGAACCGTGGCTTTACATGTGCAGAGGTAGACAAAGACTCAGTCCAAGTGTCTCAATGTTGTCAGTCGACTTTGGGGAAGTCAGCATTCACATGCATCAGGGTGGCACTGTCGATCATCGTGGTAGATGTAATCGTTAAGGTGATAATCGCTCTTAGGTGGACCCGGCGACCAAGGGAAGCTGGTGATTATCGGCCTGGAAACTTCTATTCTTACGTTAAAACCCCAACGTTTATCTCAACGAACGTGCAGGAACTTGATATGAATAAGAGACTGCTCCTGGCCTGGATGGTCAAAAGACATAGTGTGGATTTTACAATATTTTATACATTAATAGCATGAATTATCTCTATCATATACTACAATCCCTCCCCATTTATATCACCAATTTAATTCATGCTCTCAAATTGCTAAATTTTTCATTTTCTACTTCTACCAGCCACCATTGAGGGTCTTTCACAGAGTGCTCCTTTACACTATTCTGTACTCCCCTTGTGGAACACCCTGTTACCCCATATTATTCACATTCGTTTTTGCTTGTTTCTCAAACTTTGCCAATACTCCAGCAGCATTGCTGGCACACTGCCTTTGTCCCAATCACATGATTTTAGATGTGTTGCCTCCAGAAGTTCCCTCTGGATCCACAGGAATTATCGCTATCTGCATTCCCTGGACCACGGAGTGGATCAGTCTAAAAAAGCATGGAATTAGACAAGGCAGGAATAGGATTCCAGCTACTGAACAGAGCACAAAAAACATCACTTTGTTCCACCAGGCCCCATCAAACAATTTGTCCCACCATGAAGATTGTAAAATTGAGTTCCATTTTTGAACTGGGACATGGGCCACCTTTTTGATCTCGGCCGCCAAACCTCTTATGGTTTCCCCATAATCATCGATTTCAATACAACATTCTGATTCATTGAACTTTCCACACACACCCCCTTCTTTGGCCAGCAAATAGTCTAAAGCTATTCGATTCAGGTACACAAATGCCTGTATCTGGGTGTGCTGCTGACTAAGTAAATCCAGGGCCTCAGAGGTGTGATGTGAAACAATTTCCACCACTGTCTGCAGCCAAATCAGCCAGTTCAGTAGGTAAATTGGAGTCCTATACCCGTAGCTTCCATCCTGGGCCCACGTGGCCGGTCCATAATAATCGATTATTCTTGGCGCCAGCCACTCTTCTTTCTCCCAGGCTTGCTTACCACTTATCACTGGTATCATCTTTTTCAGGCTTCTCCTCTCCCTTCTCAGGGTCTCGTATAATGGAGCCTCTAGCAGATTACTTTTTGTTTGAGGGAGAGTAAAGAACACTGGCCGAATCATGCCTGAAGTGCATGATCCCTTCCACCTTGGGGGTAACTCACTGTATGCCTTCTTTCCACAAATCCAATAAATTCCATCCAGGACTTTCCATCTAATGGTTATTTTCCCTGGGTGTCCCCAGTACTCTCTCAGGCCCACCAAGGATTGAAAAGGGTTGGCTCCAGGATTTTTGACCCAACACAGTCCTATCCTTTTGTTCCATTCACAATTTGTCTCATTCTTCCTGCTCCAGTACCCCAAAGGGGGTTCTGGCTGCCAGACCTTGCTTTTGGTGTTTGAGTTCACCGTCAGCATAGACACACACGGGGTGCATCCCACCATTTCGGTGTCCTTCTTTCCTTCTCGACTGGTACATATGGTTTCAATCACCCTCTGGTCCAAAATCCATCCCTCAGGTCTCTGTGCCAATTTTGAGACCCTTGGATTGTCCCATTTCAAAAGCTGTTCCAGAACCAAACATTCCCCTTTCCAAGGTCAGTTTTCTGCTGACTTCAGCCCCCCACAAATCCAGCAATTTGACAATCCCAGTTCAATTGCAGTTTCTTCCATCAGGTCAATGAACAGGTTCTTGTCTGGGGAAAGCAGTTCCCCAACAGCATATTGTTTCTCCAGCAATTCATACTGTTCTTCCAGGGTTTTTAATCTCTCCTGTTCAACTTGCTTTGTCCTCATTTCTGTCTCCCTTCGCTTCAATTCCTGAGTTATTTCTCTCATTCTTCCCTCAGGATCCTCACCATCTTCATTTTTCGTGAAACAGACAACCCGATCATATTGCAGGCACACTCTATCATCATTCGCTTCTGCTAAATCCAGTATGATTGGTTCTCTGCTCATGGTAAATTTCCTATCAAATTTAACATTTCTTTCCATGCAATACATTTTCCTGTTCATCATGCATATCCCCAGCCTCGCATTGTCATAACAGAATGGATTCAACTGGTGATATGGGACAAAGATCGATTCAATTTTTCCCCCAACCCACATGGTTCGGTTACATTGGTTACAAATGGAGATTGACATTATTTCTGCATTTTTTTTGTATCTGGTGTTTGTGCTCATCTGACTGCCCATTCCTTAGCCCTGCGTCGCGATTAATACACCAAATCCCTGTTTCCAATTCACACAATTTGACCCTCATGCCATTCTTCCAACAGTACCTGCCAGGTTCCCTGAGACAATCTTCCAGGGCTTGGTATGCTGAGGGTTTCTTGTTCCCTTTACAGCTGGGACCACCTGAGTGCAATTTCCACACTCATCTGCAGAGCTCTCATTTCCGCCTCTCATCGGGACCTCAGTGTGCTGACTCTGCATCCTGCACATGGCTCGGCTCAGGCCAATCAGGATTCCCACCAGGCGTACTCCGCTGCCTTTGCCTCCACCCCCTGGGGTGCCACCAGCGGCCAGGAAGACCATCTTCACGGCAGCAGGAGTATTCTTCAGGGAATACATTCTCTGACCTAGCCGCATACCTCCTTTTAAAGGTGCCTCACCGTGAAACCTTGACAGCATCTGAGCTGCACGGTACCTTGATTATTTCCAGCACTCCACATCCAGAACCTCTGCCTTTGATCTAAGCTTTCCACACACCCTGTTCTGAAAAATCTGAAACCACTCCTGTAAATCTAATGCAATGATTCCTAGGCTTGTGGCTAGGGTTAGGATTCGGTCAGTCAGCTCAAGCTCCTTCTTCAGACACTGAGTGCACAACCCCTTCGGCCTCTGTGCCCTTCTACAGTGTACTACAAACACCTCCTGACAATATTCACACTTGAAAGGTACAAACGGATAGCATACACAGTCAGACTGTACACAACCTGTCCGCTCGCCGTCAGTCATTTACAATGATATTGGAGTTTGAGTTTCAAGTCGCCTGGGGAAGAAGTGACTCTCCACTCGGGTGCTTCCTCCTGATGTTTGACTTTCTTCACCCTAGACGCATGTGTCCAGCCTTTCTTCGCCATCCGAATGGCCGTGTCTGTTGTCAGGAGCACAAGAAAGGGACCTTCCCAGTGAGGAGAGAGGGATACCTCCTTCCACACTTTCACAAGCACTCTGTCACTCGGCTGGATTTTGTGGATAGCGAATCCCAGAGGAGCACTCTGAGATACTATCCCTTGTTTCCTGAGTTCCACAAATTTTTGTTGATTGCAACCAAATATGGTTGAATCTGACAATCCTCAAGCCTGGGGTGTCCTGCCGGCATCTCCTATCTATATGGCATTTCATATAGCATCTGAAAGGGTGAGAGCCCTGTCTCTGAATGAGGCATCGTCCTGATATTAAGCAAGGCTAAAGGTAGGCATTTTAGCCAGGACATCCGAGTTTCTAAAATTAATTTAGACAACCGCGCTTTCAAGGTCTGATTCATCCTTTCCACTTGTCCTGAGCTTTGGGCATGCCACACAGTGTGGTATTCCCACCGAATGGCCTAGCACATCAGCCATCTGCTTAATAAACTTTGATGTAAAATATGTTCTTTGGTCCAAATCAATGTAATTCACTGTGACAGTCTGTCTGAATTTTCCCTCATCTGCCTCATGATTGTCCTTGGGAGACCACTGAAGGGAAGACCCACCCCTGTCTAGAATATCTGGCTCTGAAGGAGAAAAGTCACACGCCACAGGCCCTGAGATCTGAAAGCTCAGTGTTAAGCTATTGTTTTCACAAGTGTGTTTGCTGTATGCTAAGAAGGGGGCACAGTGCCCCGTTTCCAACAATAGCAGCTCTGGAAGCTGTCCCACCTCTTGGCCTGGCTGGACTTCTCCTGACTTTCAGGTGGTCTCCCACAGAAGACCCTCACCTGTTTTACAACCACCGTGACAGACAGACTGAGATGTAAGAAGCTTCTCCACCAAGGACTGAGACATGAAGCTCCTAAAAGCCTCCTCTGCTCCTTCCAAGGACTGGGACTGAAACCTCCAGCCCGGCAGAGGCGTGTGGGGGAGGCAAGCTGACAAAAGCGAGATGTTTGCCTGCAGGTTTGTGACCACTGGAGCAAGAAAACAATGGCTCTCATTTACTGCTGAGAACATAGACTACCTCTTACATCTGTTCCCTATTGTATCTGTTCCCCCCCTCTCACAATTTTCAGTAATAAAAACCTCTGAGTTAGCTAGAGCCTTTGAGATCTCCCCAGCATAGCAGGTGAACCCTCAACTGGACTGGACCAAAGGACTTCGTCTCTACGTTGGTAGCTATATCCCCTCTCCCTCTCTCTTTCTCTATCTTTTTCTCTCCCTTAATCCCTCTATCGCATTTTTGCTCTGGTTATTTCAATAAAATTGCATTTGACTTGATTATCACTGAAAACCCCCTTGTACCATGTTGGTTTCTGCACTCTGAGATCATTCCTACAAACCATCAGGTCATCTGTCCACTAGGACCGACCCTGACATTAAATTGGCGTCACGGACAGAATTTTGATAGACAGAGGGATTTGCAGACAAATCTCATGCTAAATTGAGTGCTCTATCTCCGGAATTGGCACAAAAGATCTCTCAGTTCAAAACAATGGTCATTGTTACTGATACTGATCTGATACCAACACTGATCCTGATCCTTATCCTGATCCTGATCCTGATACTGATCCTGTTACTGTTGTATTTGAGTGAATCTGATCCTGTTACTGCTGTATTTGTGTACCTCGACTGTCTAAAAGGGAAGGGACAGACCTGAAGAAATTGAGCTGTGCCTTTTAGACAGATATTGTCCCTTCACGTACACAGGGGAGTGAGGGGCAGCCCAGCGAAGGTTGAGTGGCTTTCCCCCTGTTGTAGGTTCTGGTCCCCTCACAAAGAAAACATTTGTGTGCGTGTGTTCGTGTGAGTGTATCTGGACTGTCTGGGAAGGAAGAGACAAATTTGAAGCAACCTCACAGAGCCTCCCAGACTGATTCTGTCTCTTCAACTACCCAGGGAATCAAGGGGACAGTGAAAAGGCTGTGTGATTTGTGTAACTTAAGGTAACTCCCTGGTGTAGCTTTGGTCCCCTCACAAAATGACTAAAAACTTCACTGCAAAAGGTAAAGCTGAATTTTATACTCTGCTGCTAAATACAATGCCACACCTTCTCCAGGGAGAGAAAAATGGGCAAGCTACCACTGGTTTAACTTAGAAAATATTAATGATAGACTATCTTTTTTGCAGCCTGAAACAAAATTCAAATTGGGCACAAATAAAACCATCCTCTGCTCAGTCTTGGGCGCCTGCCTCACAGCAGTCATAGAAACTCGCTTTAAGCAAAAAGGTGAGGAAAATGCTATCATAGACTCCCTCCAAAACCTAGTTAAGTTTTGCAAAAACAGTTGGATGAAGAAAGAAATGTAAATAACTTGTTACGGGCTGCCCTGAGAGAGGAGCATGTTAAAAATTGACAGAACACTGATTTCTCAAAAGAAACAGAGGAGAAAGAAACTCCTCACATTAGTCAAAATTGCCCTCAAAAAGAATTAGCTCTGATGAAAAATTGGTGGAAACACTGTTGTAATAGCATAAAACCTCTAACTGAAACAGAATGCAGCTATAACAATAATGAAGATCTTGACCTGCACATAACCACTAAAGAAATCCTGTACACTGCTACTGAATCAACAAAACTTGCAAAGCAGTATGGGCTTTTCCCCCAAAAATCTGAAACAGAACACATTTGTCAAGTGTCTCTCACTGGGGGAGATCCGATTCTTTTGTCAGAACAAGAATCCGGTGATTGCTGGGGACATGGGGTGTTCCTAACAACAGCAGGCAGACACATCCCATGGTCCCCAAATCAGCACACAGCTCATTGGGCAGGGGGGCTTAACCCCTTGGAAAGGAGAGACCCTTTGGTCGGTACCCCTGACCAACTCTGGGAAAACATTCACAAATCCGGCTGCCTGCAATTGATTCATGAAAAGAAATTAATTCCTCGTTTTGAATCTCCAATCCAATCCCCTGTAAAGCCGAAATCATGACCTCTTTACCTCAAGGGCCTCCAGGAACACTTAAACCTACAGCAATTCTCCTTCAGAAAACCATAGTAGCTATGTCTCCCATAGAAAGATCAGATAAATTTCTTAGTAACCAGAATGACCCTTTTGTTCCCCTTTATGACTTGCTGAGAAAAGGAATAAAATGAGATTGGACTTCTTCTCAGAATGAAACATTGCAATTTCTGATTTTTGAAGTGACAGCTCATCAGGCACTGGACCCTATCCATCCCACAGATCCCTTTCAGGAGGAGTGGGGATTTGCCTCCTCACAACTTTCAGTACACATTTGACAGCGTGGTCCTGAAGGTCTGACAAAGACTGTTGGTTTTTATTCCTGTGGTTTCAAAGATGCTGAGAAAAGGTACCCTGCCTGGGAAGGGGGGGTGTTTGTGGTTGGCTTGGCTCCCAGGGAGGTGGAGGAGAAGTGGGCAATCCAAGAAACTGGGAGCTTGGGTAGCAGCCAAAATAAACCTGCCTCTGTGACTAAAGCAACCCCTCCTCTCTCCCCCGCTTCTGCTAACAGAAAGGAAGACAGTTCTCAGGTTGAGGAACTGTTAACTGTTGGGTGTATTTTCCAAAGTGAGGGACAAAATTACTTTCTTGCCTGTATTTACACCGAGTCCTGTGCTATGTTTATATTTGGGTTGGTCCAGGCCGATGCTTTTAAAAGAGCTACAGGAAATAATACTGTTAAAGCAGTGCAAGGATGGTTTGGGATTTTCCTAAAACCACAGGAAATTCAACCTGATAATGTTTCTCACTTTACTGTCAAAAGTGTGCAGGACTGGGCAGAAGGTGAAAAGGCTGAATGGACTTCCCACACCTCTTACTATAGATGGGGGGTAAATGAGTGCTCCAAAATCACTGCTTTTTGCCCGACAGCTCCAAGCATAATTCCTTCACTACAGAGACCAGATGATTTCAAGAATCCAGCACATTAACCTGGATAACCTGGTTTTGGTGGACTCGCTGCTGCTGTAGGGGAAGTACCACTGCTGTTCAAAACCTCTCTGACCATTCCATTGTTCTAATTTTCTGCCTTTTCATGGCAGAGTCTCTTGGGTTTACTTTTTCAGAAGAACTCCGAGGGACATGAAGACCTGATAAACCATGATAACACTAGTGATGGACAACAGAAATAATGTTTTCCCCTCCCTTTATGGTAACACCAGGTGATGATATTACACATGACATGTGAATTAATTGAACTTGAATAAATTGGCTGTCACAATTAGAGATTTGATCAAATTACAGCAACCACTGCAGTCATTCTTATTGGCTTTTGTGAACACACCAGTGGCTGCTATCAAACATATTACCAAATTGGGAGAAGGTAAATGTAAATGATCACAAATTGATAATTGATACACTCGGTGCTACACAAAACAATGTTTCTTTGGCTCTCAGCTGTATCCAGGCACAATTGTAGATGCAGTCAGTTTCTGCTTCAATTATAAGAGAAGGTGAAGAAAGCACTTTTCCCATTGAAATTTGGAAAATAATTTGGTGCAGTGCCACTGACTTTGAAATAGAATTCCAATCCTGGTGGAACCTAGTGAAATTTGACCTATGACCCCATCTCAAATACAGCCACAGTTTTTGTGTTAACTATACACAATGCCTTGGAGCATTTGATTTTCCCTGTTATAGCATTAGAACTGAATTACGACGGAGCCATTCTCTATTTTTTCTGAACATAGAGAATGGGCCTGTCAAATTGGTAAGAAATGGTAAACTATTAATTTGGAATCTTGTATTGCCCGAGAACAATAAGAGTTCATCTGTGAAAGCAATGCAATCATAGCTCAAGACATTTGTTAAGATACAGAGCAAAATATCTGTCATTTTGAAATTTGTCCTAATGAGGCTTTTGAAACAGTTCCTATATACATAGGCAATGGATGTGCATGCATTAGAACTATCTGTGATCTTGTCTTTGTAGAAAATGTAGTAGATACTAAAAATCATTCAAATTTCTGTGCTTGTAACTTTACTAAGATTTCAGGATGTGACATTTTCTTGTGAAGCCCCAGTCACTTCTCACTACCTATTGCAATCTAACTACACAATGATTCACAAACTGATGCCTACTCCTATTGAGATGAAACCTTCTTTGGTAAGACAACTGCTGCTCCATCAGAACTTGGTTGAGATCCTCAAGAAAATCAAGGAAAGCAGACAGAAGACCCCGGTGACTGTTCATCACAATGTAAGACACACCGTGTCATGGAAAGAGTGAAGAAAGATGCCAAGCACGGGTGGTGGGATACTCTTTTGGGTGGTCTCCTACTGCCACAGGTGTCCTGAACAGTGTGTGTGTCATCCCATTGTTATCCTTTTGATACTAATTCTGTTTGGTTTCATTTTTATCAGCAATCCTAGTCATTATGAATTAGAAGATAGTGAAACAGCTGACAAGATTGACGTCTATAGTTAATGCACACAATTTGGCTGATGTCCCCTTCACTGTGGAAATCCCTAAGATATTTGACACAAAGCAATTATGAATTTAGCATATGTGTTTTACAGTAATCCTGACTTTCTTTTATGATTTTGTGAAAATAATTTTTGATTTTTAGTGAATTGTTTTAGATTTTTTTTTAAGCTAATGCTTATATTATGATTTGTTTATTGCTTTTGCTTTGATGATTTGTGATTTGTTTTAACCATTTTTTGAAATTGTTATAAAAACAATGTTTTAATTGATTAACTATTTGTGAAAATTGTTATGACATTCAATATTAATTATGTTTGTTTATTGTCTCCCTTTTTCCCCTTCTTTTTCCTATCCTTTTTTTTTTTTCCTCCTTTTCTCTTTTCTCTCTCACCTGTCATACTGTCTCTGCTTTTCTGGGTATACTACCAACGTATGGCAAGACTGATCAGCAACACTCCAGAGCTCTGCTGAGGAAGATCCCTTCAAGACAATCGTGAGTCACGGGGTTGTGTGAGAGTATGTCAGAATTTTCCCTCATCTGCCTCACAATCGTCCTTGGGAGACCACTGAAGGGAAGACCCACCCCTGTCTAGAATCTCTGGCTCTGAAGGAGAAAAGTCACACGCCAACAGGGCCCTGAGATCTGAAAGCTCAGTGTTAAGCTATTGTTTTCACAAGTGTGTTTGCTGTATGCTAAGAAGGGGGCACTGTGACCCGTTTCCAACAATAGCAGCTCTGGAAGCTGTCCCACCTCTTGGCCGGGCTGGACTTCTTCTGAGTTTCAGGGGGTCTCCCACAGAAGACCCTCACCTGTTTTACAACCACCGTGACAGACAGACTGAGATGTAAGAAGCTTCTCCATCAAGGACTGAGACATGAAACTCCTAAAAGGCTCCTCTGCTCCTTCCAAGGACTGGGACTGAAACCTCCAGCCCGGCAGAGGTGTGTGGGGGAGGCAAGCTGACCGAAGCGAGATGTTTGCCTGCAGGTTGTGACCACTGGAGCAAGAAAACAATGGCTTTCATTTACTGCTGAGAACATGGACTTCCTGTTACATCTGTTTCCTATTGTATCTGTTCCCCCCCTCCCCCCCCCCCCCCCCAAATTTTCACTAATAAAATCCTCTGAGTTAGCTAGAGCCTTTGAGATCTCCCCAGGGTAGCAGGCGGACCCTCGACTGGACTGGACCAAAGGACGTCGTCTCTATGTTGGTAGCTATATCCCCTCTCCTTCCCTCTCTCTCTCCTCTTTCTCTGTCTTTTTCTCTCCCTTAATCCCTCTATTGCATTTTTGCTCTGGTTATTTCAATAAAACTGCATTTGATTTGATTATCACTGCAAACCCCTTTGTACCATGTTGGTTTTTGCACTCTGAGATCATTCCTACGAACCATCAGATCATCTGGTCACTAGGACAGATCCTGACAGATGGCTTTGCAGAATGGCTGGTATTACTGCATAGTGGTACAGAGTTAATATTGGGGTGCAAGGAAGCAGCATTTTTGAATTTCACTAGACCGAATATGGAATGTTAGGGGAAGAACCAAAGAAGAAAAAGGGAGGGATCAAGGTGGTTTGGAGAGAAATAGACATAGGAAAATACAGGAATAATAAAATAAGTAGAGTCAGTCATGCTGAGAGATGCTGATAAATGGTGATCAGTGTGCTTGTAAAGCCCTGCATTGCACCTGTACCCTGCACTGTTCCACAGTACCCTGTTTCCTCATTAGACTCAATGTGTATTTTCTGACTGCTCTGCAGAGGCAGTGGGATGTGGTGGAATCAGATGAGAAACCTTTTTGCACTCTTGTCTGTGTGTATGAACATGTCTGTATGAACATGTCCAAAGGCCAGATAAACAGTGATCCATAGGGGGTTGATAAAGGTGCCCTTCATCATGGTATACCATGATAACTTATTCTTTGGGGCTCAGTAATCTAAAGATTTATAGAATGGTAACTAAAGCCTTATGGATAGGCCTTAGTTACTCTTAATCACCCATTTTTTCCTCTAAAACTGTCGAAGGAAGGGGACCAGGACACCAGTTGGTTCATCACAGGCCCTTCAGGTCCGGTCCTGGTCCTGGTCCCTCAAGTCTTTCTGGTCCAGTTTATTAAAGAAAGTATCAAACACTTATACAGCAAATAATAAGCTTATGAATATTCTGTAAACCAAGCAATCTATTGGTTAAACTATAGCATTAACTCATCCTCATTCCTTAAGGGTTACACTCTCTTTTCTCATGTCTCTTTCACTGTTTGTTATTATACCACAGCCAGGCCCAAGGAAGCTGTTATCTGTGCAGGTGCAGGACTTGGAATTAGCCATGGTTTTGTACTTGTCCAGTCCTTAGCAGCTAAATTCCCAACATGTCCCCTGTTTTTACTTTTTTTAAAAAAGTTCTATGGTGTCCGGTTATCTCGGCTGTTTGAGGGGCCTGGAAAGGCCCGAGGTGGCCTTGGGGCAGCCCGCGTATCGAAGGACAAGAAGAGGCTTCAGTTCTTCTTTCTGTTTTTATGTTTATTAATTGTTTATCTAAAAGATTTTCTTTCAGCCGAACAGAGATCTGCTCAGCAGTCAGCCATGAGCGCACTGTCCCGTCCTCTGGACCGCCACGTATCTTTATACCCATTGTTACGTGTACAATATTTATCATTTTTCCCCAATACCATTTATTCTCATTGCTGGGTGCACTCTCAGTAATAACCAATCCAAAAGTGCCACCATGGCCAAAGAAGATGGAGGAGAAGAGGAAGAAGAAGGAGGACAGGACACATCCCAATTCCTCCATCTTACTCCTCTAAACCCCCCTGTACATAAATCCTAAACCCTGTGTCTCACCCTCTAATTAGCTAATCTTTTCGCCATTCACCCCGGTGAAGTCCTCTTATCTTCATACAGGTGTCGTCTCCCGTGTAGGGTCAAAGTCCAGCCACCAGACACTTCTGGCAACATTCCAGGACTCCCGGGCCCCCCAAGGGTGGTCTCGGTGGCTCGGCACCTCAGGACTCAGATCCTGAGATCCCACACTATGGGCTAACTGTGTTACATTTTTTACAACACAAAAATAGACAATTTTAATAACTAAACAATATTTTTAGCTAGTAAGGTTCTTTTTTTATAAGGGATTTAAGCTAGGAAAACAAACTAAAAAGGTTATTACTAATCATAAAACATGTTATACAACCAATATAAAAAAGAATTCTATGTGTTATAAAACTTAAACAAAACTTAGGTGTACTAATATAATTCATAAAAATAAGCTAAAGGAAGTTTGCTTTCTATTCTCAAATAGCAAATATATTTTAAACAAAGCTAGTTTGACTTATAAATGTTTCTGATTGTTTCTTTTAACTAGAGTTTTTTTTTTAATGTTTACAACAACACTTTGTACACATGTTATAAAATAAACACTTATTATAAAAGCATAAATCTATTTAAAATTATTTAAATTTAATAGCATTTAGACTTAAAATATTTAAACTTTAAATATTTTAATTTAATAAAACTTAACATTACTTAAACTTAAAAAATCAGCTAATTTTAAATTTTATATAACTTATATTTAGTATCATTTTAATTTTGACAAAAAACTTTTGGCCAACAAAAGTTTGTCTGTCTATAATTATAATAAAAAACAAGTGATATCCCAAAATGAATACCAAATGCTGTATATTTTTGTTAATCACATGCTTTTAAAAACCATGCTTTTATTAACTAAAATTTGAAATTATTAATTATTTCAAATTTTTTTATTTCATATTTTATTATTATTTTTTTATTATTATTATTATTATTCATTTTATTATTTATAATTATTTCATATTATTATTTATCATTATTTTACCTCACCATTTATCATTATTTTATTTTATTATTTATTTCATATTTTATTATTATTATTCATTTATTATTTATTTACTATTTTATTATTTTATTTATATCACTATTATGCCTTCTAAAGTGGCTTTGAAGTAGGAAACACCACTTTTAAGAAACAAACATTTTCTCTGGATGCAGAGAAAGGAAACAATTCTTATTTAAAAATAATTATATAGCAATTTTATAAAATGCCTCTTTGAGGAAATACATCAACAGATGTTTTCCTTGCGTAAAATAGACATTTTTCAGCTTAAATCTTTGAGACACAATATACTACTTAGAGTTTGTGTTCATGCATTACCTTCTATATTAGTAATTCAATAAAACTTCTAATCTATCCTAGGGAACAACAAAGCTATATTGCATACCCCTGGAATAAAACACTGTTTAAGGTATAGCTGTAAAAAAAAAAAAAAACTCCTAAATTCAGTGCTCGCCTCCACATCTATCACATCCAAACAAAGCTTAAAAAAATACAAAAAAGACACTTATTACATTTCATTTCGACAACCACTTTAACTTGTTTTGAACATTTTTAAATTTTTCAAAATATAATTTTGAAGTCTGATGTTCCACCGACCAAGTCACCCTGGGTTTCTGATGTCTAAAGTCTGTTAGAAAAAACAAAAGTCCCTTTTAACACTTAGGTGAGAAACTTCTTGATGTTTTTTGATGTCGCTTGTTTATTTTCTAAAACTGGAGCTTTTGCCGGCTGTGGGGCAGAGGGAGAAGCTCTCCCGCTGGAACAAGCGCTCCGGTCCCGCGGCGCCTGTGTCGGAGCGGGCGACCCTCCCCCGCTCTCGGCCTCCACTGCTGCTGGGCTCCCTGCGCGGCTTCCCCGGCGGCTTCCCCGGCGGCTTCCCCGGCGGCTTCCCCAGCGGCTCCCGCGGCGCATGGCTCGGCTTCTGCCGCGGCCCCCCGCGGCTGCGCTGCCACTGCTGCGCCCATGCCGAGTTTGGAGTAGGACAGCTTTGCAGGCGTCCCGAACCGCGGCTGCTTTGCATTCAGAAATATGTTGAAGCAGTGTGTGGTGCATTACTTGCCATGGCTGGCTCAGTTTTTTTGTTGTTTTATCTTCTTCTAACACTGCTTCCCACAGTATATCCCCAGATTTTTTCAGTTCTAAGAGTTCATAGACTGTATGTGGGTTAAAGAAAGTTTTTTCAGCGTATCCGTAGGCTAATAACAATTTTATCCCTTTTATCTCTTGCCATTCTAGATACACGGCTAATAACTTATATGCTGCTTGCCCTTTCATACCTTTTTTTATTTTTCGTGAGCGCTCTTGCAGCTTTCCAGGCTCCGGCAGCACGTGGGTGGCTTGAGTCACCGATGTGAACCCCAAGGGTGCTTCAAAATTCCGGCACCATCTCGGCTGCAAACGAGACCCAGCTCCAACTTCCTTGACCATGGCGTGCTCTCTCCCCCTTTTTCTTTTAGTCGAGACGAGAGGGGTCAGCGTTCAGGGTCACCATTATGTCGAAGGAAGGGGACCAGGACACCAGTTGGTTCATCACAGGCCCTTCAGGTCCAGTCCGGTTCCGGTCCCTCAGGTCTTTCTGGTCCAGTTTATTAAAGAAAGTATCAAACACTTATACAGCAAATAATAAGCTTATGAATATTCTGTAAACCAAGCAATCTATTGGTTAAACTATAGCATTAACTCATCCTCATTCCTTAAGGGTTACACTCTTTTCTCATGTCTCTTTCACTGTTTGTTCTTATACCACAGCTAGGCCCAAGGACGCTGTTATCTGTGCAGGTGCAGGACTTGGAATTAGCCATGGTTTTGTACTTGTCCAGTCCTTAGCAGCTAAATTCCCAACATAAAACTACAAGTGACATCAGGTTAGTTATAATTTTATGCGGAAGGGAACGTATGTGGCCCGAAGTTTAGAATCCGACTAGCTGAGGGCGAAAGGCCGACGCCCCTCTGCAATTCCTGGCCAGCGCCCTTCGGCGTCTGATGGCCTCGGGCTGTGCTGGCTGCGGACTGGCGTACCTCGCTGGTATAGGAGAGGAACGGAGCTGACCATTTCCCGGGGGTTAAACATCGGTTTATTGAAGGTGATGCCGCATCCAAACACCGGGAAACCATCCGGGAAAAAGTTCCAATCATAGGGGGTGAAAACAGGATTATAAAGGAGGGGGGTGGGTACAGGCGGAGCCAATCAGGAAAGGTGAGGGGATGAACTTCACAGAACTGACACTCCATGGAGACCAATAATCAAAAGGTAAAGGAGGTGTCCTGGGACCCCAGCCAACTACCATCTCCAGAGAGGAGAAGGTTCTCGAAACCTGGGAGGAGGAAGGGAGTGATTGACTGGACAGGGAGGAAACAATTTTCACTTATAAGGGAAACCAGGGGAGGAGCAATTACATATCGGCAACTATGAATAGCGGTTGCTATAGCAACTTAGCTGGCAGGCTAACGGTGGCGGGAAAGAAGGGGGAACAAAACCATTTTACACATAATAGGGGAGAACAATACATAAATTGGGGGAATAACACAAGAAACTTAACAACACACTACCACATAGTTGTATTTAAAAACGCATGGATTCTCTCTTGGCCCCTTCCTGCAGTGCCATGGTCATGAATTCCAATGCCTAAAATGATTCCTAATTAATTTACCTTTGTATTAGATATTACACACAAAGAAGGACACCCTTCTATTCAGAAAGGTCAGTTTCATTATAATGAAAAACACAGAAGGATAACATAGGGACTAATGATCCTTTATTTTCAGAAAAAAAAGGATGAGAATTTATGTTTTGGTGCTCTGTAGCCATCCATGTGGACAACATTCCAATATGCCAAGGTATGTGTCCAAAAGGTACAGGGGAAGCCATTCCCCAGAGCCTGCAGGGACAGAGGTGCAGGGCAGGGACACCGTAGCACAGCCTGGACTGCACAGGGCACAGGCATGTGCAGCAGCTGCAAGACAGCCCTGCCAGAGCCAACTTGGGCAGCACTTTGGCCATGGCTGCTGGGCCTGGGCCTGAGGCAGGAGCAGGAGACAAGTGACCCTTGCAGGCCTGGGGCCTCATTGCCTCCTTGTCCCTGCTCAGCAGCCTGGCAGGGGCCACACCATGCTCCTGCCCTTGCCACTGCACATCCCCACATGCCAGTGCCCATCCCGGCAAGAGCCCTGAGCAAGGAGGGGGAGACAGCATCTGCCTGGCCAGGGGCTGGGGCTCAGGCCTTGGCCCTTGGCATTCCTCAAACACATCCAGCTTTGCTCTGCACCAGAGACACCTTTGCCTTCTTTGTCCCCAGCTGCCATCACTGCCTCCAGTGTTCTGCTCTAGCTGGAACCTGGGGACACTTTCTCAGTTGCGTCCCTCAGTGGGACCCATTAAAACTTCAAGAAACTTCAGAGTTTCAATTTAATTTTGTGTTCTTGAGAAGTTTTTTGAACACTCTCTCAGGGACTGAGTCTGATGTAAACAATCCCAAATCCCCAAGAGGCTCATTAAAGTCCTTGTGCTGTGTCTGTGCTGCTGAGCTTTAAAGGAACAGCTCTTCCCAGGACCAGCTCCTCTCCCAGCCCAGCAGGGCTGAGGGCTCTGCCTGCAGGCACTGAGGGGACAGGAGCCAGGAAGAGACAGGCTGAAGGCAATCAGAATTGGGAAGACATTGAGCTGAGACTTCACTTGGGGAAAGATCTTCACAGTCGTCTACGTGGTGAGTTCTCTGTGGCACAGGAGGAGGAGGAGGATGTGCTGCAGAGCAGGGCTGCCCTGGGCACCGTCAGAGGGACTGGACATGACGGCTCATGCTGCCAGGGACGGCTGCAGGGGCTGAAGCTGGGGCTGCAGCCAGAGCTGCTCTGAGCTCCAGCTCATGCCCAGCTCATTTCTGAGGGGACTTTTCATGAACTCATTCAGGGCTAGGGTTTCCTGCTTGGGTCTCTGCTTTCCTGAATCTGTGCTCCCACTTTTCCCTGTCTCAGCTTGGTGGCAATGGAAACCAGGCTGGGCAGGGCAGAGCAGAGCTTAGACTCCTAAATCATCACACTGAGGATTCCTGGGCACCTCAGCAAGTGCCTGCACCTGCCCAGCCTCCAGATCCATGCAGCATCACCTTTCCATGGTGCCCAGGCTGGGGGAGCTGTTCTTTCATCCCTGCAGGGCCCAGCAGCTGAAGGGCAGGGCTGGCCCAGGGGCTGGGCTGGGCTCTGGCAGCTCTGGCAGGGAAGGAGCCTGGGGCCACAGGAGCAGCTGGGGCTGGGACAGCTCCAGCAGCAGAGCCGTGAGCAGGCAGGGAGGGAGGCAGTGCTGAGGGAAGCCCTGCTGCAGGGCAGATGTGGCACCTGCTGGGCCTACCCTGCAGGGCAGACACTGCCCTGAGCAGCACAGCTCTTGTGTCCCCTCGCAGCCAGCACAGCCCTCAGCCCGGGGGCTCGGGGCCCTCAGTCCCTCCTGGGCCGGCAGAGCAGCCCCAGAGATGAAGGGCATCTCTGCGGCCATGTGCCCATTCCCTGCTGACCAGGGCCTGAGGGCCACTGTCCTGCCCTGCTGCTGCCTGGCAGGGGCTGGCCAGGGAAAGGCTTTTCCTCAGGCCCGGCTCTCTCTCTCTCCTTGCCTTGCCCAGGTGCTGCTGGCATTGCTGAGGGGCTCTCTGCAATGGCAGTTCCAGCTGCAGGGCCAGGCCCAGCCCTTGGGCTCCTCCTGTGCAGGCTGAGCACAGCAATGGTGTGTCCCAGCTCCCTGTGCCCGGGCAGCTTTGGGCAGGGCAGCCTGGGAGGCTGGCAATGAGCCCACTCTCCTGACTCTGGGAAAGGCAGGAGCCCCTTTGTGTGCCAGGGATCCCTCTGCTCTCAGCAGCGTCTCCTGACTGCCCAGGCTAACACGGGAGTGGATTTCTGAAAGGTGCAAGTGCAGGGCAGCTGGAAGAGGAGAGAGGGACAGAGCAGCTCCCCTCAGTCTGCACTAAGACTCAGACAATCCTCCTTCCTCACTGGAGTCTCTGTTCTCCACAGGTGCAGCAGAATCTCTCATTCTGCCGTCTGTTATCCCCATCCCTTCACCCAAGCAGCTCTTCTGCCTTAGAACATTTTCTATGCAAGTCAAAACACCAGGACTGGCCCCTGCCCTCACTGTTCCCGTGCATTGACTGGGGGTCAAGGCTGACTCCCAGGTGTCTTGAAGGCCAAGGTCCAGCTCCTCACACAACATAGGCCAGCAACAATCAGGGCTCCAGCAACAGAGCTGACGGAAGATCTCTGAGACCTAGACAGTAGGGGGTCTTTAGTGGCAGGAAAGGATTTATGAGAAAGGGCTTTGCCTTTTCTGTGAGAAATCTCTCCTCAGTTATCACTATAATTCCTTTTTCAAAAGGTTCCAATGTCCAGAGACAGCAAATGTCCAACAGCAGCTCCATCAGGCACTTCCTCCTGCTGGCTTTGGCAGACACGCGGCAGCTGCAGCTCCTGCACTTCTGCCTCTTGCTGGGCATCTCCCTGGCTGCCCTCCTGGGCAACGGCCTCATCATCAGCGCCGTAGCCTGCGGCCACCACCTGCACACGCCCATGTTCTTCTTCCTGCTCAACCTGGCCCTCAGTGACCTGGGCATGATCTGCACCACTGTCCCCAAAGCCATGCACAATTCCCTCTGGGAAACCAGGAACATCTCCTACAAAGGATGTGCTGCACAGCTCTTTTTCTTTCTGTTCTTCATCTCAGCAGAGTTTTCCCTCCTGACCGTCATGTGCTATGACCGCTACGTGTCCATCTGCAAACCCCTGCACTACGGGACCCTTCTGGGCAGCAGAGCTTGTGCCCACATGGCAGCAGCTGCCTGGGCCAGTGGCTTTCTCAATGCTCTGCTGCACACAGCCAATACATTTTCCCTGCCCCTGTGCCATGGCAATGCCCTGGGCCAGTTCTTCTGTGAGGTGCCCCAGATCCTCAAACTCTCCTGCTCACACTCCAAACTTAGGAAACTTGGGCTTCTTGCTATTATTGCCTGGTTAGCTTCTGGATGTTTTGTATTCATTGTTTTCTCCTATGTGCAGATCTTCAGGTCTGTGCTGAGGATCCCCTCTGAGCAGGGAAGGCACAAAGCCTTTTCCACCTGCCTCCCTCACCTGGTCGTGGTCTCTCTGTTTCTCAGCACTGCCATGTTTGCCTACCTGAAGCCCCCCTCCATCTCCTCCCCATCCCTGGATCTGGCCCTGTCAGTTCTGTACTCGGTGGTGCCTCCAGCCCTGAACCCCCTCATCTACAGCCTGAGGAACCAGGAGCTCAAGGCTGAAGTGGGGAGACTAATGACTGGAAAATTTAGAAAACAATAAACTGGTTGCCAATTTCTGCATATCTATTGTAATAAAAGTGATATTTGTTAGTTTTTGTTGGATTGGGTTTTTAACCCCTCTGTTTTCATTTTCAATATTCTCCCTAAACTAAGCCCACTCTTTCTACCATTTCTAATATTCTTTCTCTCCACCTTCCCTGTGGCCCCAGACTCTGTCAACATGAGCTGTGCTCTCAGTGGCTTTAAATGAAATAAAGGACCTCTCAGCAGAATTTTCACCACAGATCCCCCTTTTGTTGCCTTCCCTGTAGCTGCAGCAGCAATGTCTGTGTGCAGAGCTGGGGCAGATGAGGGCTGGCACAGCAGCTCTGCCCAGCAGCAGCAGCAGCAGCACTTGGTGTTGCCAGTGCTGCTGCCGTGGCCCTGCCCCGCTGCCCTGGTGGCCCTGGTGTTGCTGCAGGGCCTGAGTGCTCTCGGGGCCGGGCACAGCCCTGGGGGTGGCAGTGCCGGGGCTGCAGCAGGGACAGGCCGTGGGCACTGCTGGGGCAGCACTGACGCCTCAGCCCAGGGCCTGGGGGCTCCAGGCTCCTTGCCCAGGCTCTCTCAAGAACACATCCAGGCCAATGCTCAGCACAGAAAAGCCCCGTGAGCAGCCCCAGGCTGGCCGTGGGCAGGCTGAGGGCAAACAGCATGGCTGGGGCTCTGCAAGGGCCCTGGGGCAGACGGGAAGGAGCAGCAGAGCAGGGGATGATCCATCCCCAGTGCATTGCACAGCCCAGGGCAGCGTCCCAGAGCGTCCTCATGGAGCTGCCAACAACATCCTCCCTCTGCAGCTCTGGCCACTCCCCCAGCTCACACAGGTGCCCCATCCTTGCAGGCACAGACACGGCAGCACTGGCTCTGGAGCCCCTGTTTGCATTGCACAGAGCAGGGGGAGCACCCCCATGCTGTTGGTGTGGGGACATGAACCTGAGGGAGCACAAATGCCATCAGCCCCGGGGGCCAGCAAGGGCTGGGGGACACCAGGGAAACCACTCAGGTTTGTCGTGGCCTCTACAGTCAGCCAGAAAGTTTGTTCCCATCAGCTGGGAGTTTCCTGTCCCACTGCAGATGCTGTTGCTCAGAGCCAGGACTGCCTGGCAGCCACCTCCAAACTGCCCCAAGCATTTCCTTGGCTTTAGCTTTGTTTTCTTTCCTCCTTCCTATTGCCCATCCCTGTTGCCTCCCCTGCAAACAGCCCATCCCTGTTTGTCCTTTCTTCTCTGGCCCCACTCCCCGTTGCAGTTCCTGACTTGGCACCATGGGAACGTCCCTTGGGCAGCACGATCATCCTACAAGTGCTGCAGGAATTGTCTGCAGGCTCCTGCAGTGCCTCCTGCTGCTCCCTTGCCAGACGCACCACAGGCCAGGGGGGCACATCTGGGCTGCTGTGTCTGGCTCTGGGGCTCCCTGTTCTGGGCAGTGAGGAGGGGCTGCAGAGGCTCTGCAGGACTGACAGCAGGGGCTTTGGGGCTTGCAGGAGAAGCCGAGGGACCTGGGCTGCTGGAGCTTCTGAAGAGGAGGCCCAGGGTTCCTCCTGCAACTGCTCCAAGGGTGGTTCCAGAGAATCACAGAATCAGCAAGGTTGGAAAAGACCTTGGAGATCATCAAATCCAACCAGTGCCCTGATATTGCCTTATTTCCCCTGAGCCTCCTCTTCTCCAGGATAAACAACCCCAACTCCCTCAGCCACTCTGAAAAAGACTTGTGTTCCAGAACCCTCCCCAGCCTTCTTGCCCTTCTCTGGACACAGCCCCTCCATGGCCTTCCTAATTTGGGGGCCCAGAGCTGGACCCAGAGCTGGACACAGCACTCGAAATGTGGCCTCACCAGTGCCGAGTGCAGGGCAAGAATCACTGCCCTGCTCCTGCTGGCCACATCATTCCTGATCCAGGCCTGGGGCCATTGGCCTTCTTGCCCACCTGGGCACACTGCTGGCTCATGTCCAGCCTGCTGTCCATCAGTGCCCCCCAGGTCCCTTTCTGCCTGGCTGCTGTCCAGCCACTCTCTCCCCCGCCTGTAGCACTGCAGGGGTTGTTGTGGCCAAAGTGCAGGACCCGGCACTTGGTTCTTGTTCAACCTCACCTTGTAGGATTTGGGCCCTGGATCCAGCCTGTCCAGGTCCCTCTGCCGAGAGCCACCCTACTGTCCAGCAGAACAACACTTGTAGCCATCTTTGTCACCACAGTTCCATGAGGTCCTAGAGTGTCACAAGCGTTTCCATGGTTTCATGAGACTGCTTAGTGTCACAAAGTCCCTTGCATCCTTGGGCCCTCTGCAGAGCCCTCCTACACTCAAGCACATCCACACTCACACCCAGCTTGGTGTCATCTGCAAATTTGCTGATGCTGGACTCAGTCCCCTCATGCAGATCATCAATGCAAATATTGAAATCCACGCTGGCTGGCTCTGAGCTCTCGGCCACCCTGTGGGTGCCCTGTGATGGCCCTCAGGGTGATCTGTTCCATAACCTTGCCAGGCACCCAGGTCAGGCTGACAGGCCTGGAGTTGCCCAGCTCCTCCTTCCAGCCCTTCTTGGGGATGGGCTCACATTGGCACCTCCAGTCCTCTGGCACCTCCCTGCTGAGCCAGCACTGATGGTAAATGATGGAGAGCAGCTTGGGGAGCTCATCCACAGCTCCCTCATCCCCCTGGGATGGATCCCATCTGCTCCCGGAGACACCTGTGAGCATCTGAGTGGCTCAGCAGGTCCCCAGCTGCTTCCTCCTGGATTACAGGGGGCTGTTCTGCTCCCTGTGCTGAACTACCAGCTCAGGAGAACACTTGTTCTGAGGACAACTTAAATTATTCTTGAAAACTGAGGCAAAGAAGGAGTTAAGTACCTCAGCCTTTCCCTCATATTTGGTAACCATATCTCCCGCAATAATGACAAAAGATTGGCTTTGTACCTCCTTTTGCCATTGATGTATTTATAGAAAGCTTTTTATTATCCTTCACAGAAGTGGCCTGGTTTAGCCTTTAGCTTTCACCTCTCTAATTTTTTTTCTGCATGACCCAACAATACCCTTAAACATTTCCTGAGTTACCTACCTCTCTGTACAAAGGTGATGCACCTTCTTTTCTTTCCCCAAGTTCTTGCAAAAGGCCCATCGCATTCAGAATGTAACCTGTTGTCTAAAGTACGCCTCAGAGGAGGAAAATACAAGAGTCTATAAATTAAAAGAGGGAAAGCAAGCTAGGAAAATAAAAGAAGGAGAGGCTGGGAAGGCTAACAAAAACTGAGACTCCCATTGACCACTTACTTCCTCCTATCCTTGCAGTACCTCAAATCCTTCCTCCAGTTCCTCTTTCTGTGGACCCAATTCCTCCTCCTCTCTCAGCTGTCATTCCTTTACCGCCCCATAACCCAGTTATACCTCCACCACCTTCCCCTCAACCCTCTCCTTACTCTCCTTGCCCTTCACTACCGTCCCCTTACCTCTGCCATCTCATGCACCCCTTATTCACCAGCAAGTTCCTGCTCTGCCTCCCCCAGCACAAATGAGAAGCCAAACAACATCTCAGAATCTCATGCCCAAGAGTGAAGTTACCCAGTCAACCTCCACAGCTGATGTTGTAACACCCGGTCCAAGGAGCCTAAAGTGGAAAAATTATTCCCCCTCAGAGAAGTTCCCATGTGCAGGGTGGCCAGTGAGATTGGATTTTTAAATGCTCCCTTGACTGTGTCCGAAGTTAGAGACTTTAAGAAAGAATTGTAAAAATTTAGTGGAAGACTGTAGGAATAGCAAATCAAATTGATCCATTTTTAGCCCTAATATTTATACATGGGGAGAATTGAACTCCATCTTTAACATCCTATTTTCCCCAGAAGAGACTTGATTAATAAAAACTGCAAGAATGAAAATTTTGGAGCGAGAAAACCAGCCTGGCCCCCCTGGTGACCAAACAATGCCTTTAGTGGGGCCTGACTGGGACCCTAATCAAGAAGAGGGGAGAAGGAATATGAGAGATTACAGGTCCCCGATGACCAGAGGGATAAAAGAATAATACCAGGTTAGCGTTTGAGAGCACCCAGGAAAAAGACGAGACTCCAGCAACATGGCTTAATAGGCTAGAGCAAAACTTCCAGATTTACTCTGATGTTGACCTAGATAGCCCCGAAGGTCAAGTCCACCTCAACACACAATTTGTAATTAAATCCTGGCTGGATATCACATGAAAGTTAGAAAGAATAGAGGACTGGCCGGAAAAAAGCTTAATGAACTGCTGAGAGAAGCCATAAGAGTATATCTGAGAAGAGAAGAAAAAAAGACAAAACCAAAAGCTAAAATTATGGTAGCAATAGCCAGAGAAAGTGTAGAAGCCAACAAGGATGGGCCAGTAGAACCACTTAGAAGAGACAAATTGGACCCAAAGGGGAGAGAGCTCTACCCAGTGACAAATATTGTTATTACTGTGGAGAGAAAGGACACCTAAAGAGAAATTGTAAGAAACTCCAATTTAGATGAAGCCATAGCCTGGGAGCAAGAACCTCTAGAGAACATCTTAAGAAGAGACGAGAAGTATGCGGAATAGGGTGTAAAGCGTTGTATACTCTGGGGAATTTACTGAACCATCCAGAAGAACCCTTTGTAAAGTTTGAGATTGGTCCCCAGAATGATGAATTTGAATTTTAAGTTGATACTGTAGCAGACAAGTCATGTGTGACTAAAATACCAACAGGAATCACAGTCGGTAAAAGGGTCTGCAAAGTACAAGGGGCCAAAGGAGAACCATTTGAGGCCCAGATTATAGAAGATGTAGAAATTAGAGCAAATTCAAGGGAGTGTCAAGCTAAGTTCATTTACATCCCCAAGTTAGATTGTAATTTATTAGGACATGATTTACAAATCAAATTTGGAATTTGAGTAATCCCAAAAGAAGGAAAAATGGTATTACAAATATTGGTCTTAACAAAGGAAGACAGAGATGAAATCAACCCAAACGTGTGGGTGGGGGAGGGAAAAATTGGTTGTTTGAATTGCCACGAATAAAAGCAGAGATGCAGAAAGACATGTCCCCAATTCAGGTAAGGCAGTATCCAATTTCCCTAGAGGGAAAGAAAGGACCAGCCCCAGCAACTGACCAGCTATTAAAGGAAGGATTTTAGCACCATGCATGTCTCCATATAATACTCCCATACTAGCGGTGAGAAAAGCTGATGGAAGGTATTGATTAGCACAAGATTCAAGAGAAGTTAATAAAAGAATGGTTGCCAGGCACCCAGTAGTACAAAACCCACACACCATTGTAAGCCAAGCACCTCAGGAGCATGCATGGTTCTCTGTCATGGATTTAAAGGATGCCTTCTGCGCGTGTCCCCTGGCTGAAGAGTGCTGGAACTGGTTTGCCTTTGAATGGGAGGACATTGAAAAGAAAGGAAAACAGCAACTAAAGTGGACAGGTCTTCCCCAGGGGTTTACAGAATCCTCGAATCTCTTTGGGAAGCTCTAGAAGAACTCCTAGAACATTTTAAACCTGAAATGGGGTACATATTTTACAATATGGTGATGATTTACTTGTATCAGGGGGAGAACAAGACAAAGGTAGAAGTTCTAGCATACTAGCATCTAAATTTCTTAGGGGAAAAAGGCCTAAAAGGATCACAAAAGAAACTGCAATTTGTGGAACAAGAAGCAACATATCTAGGACATACAATCACCCAAGTATAAAAGGTCAAGCCACAAGATAATTTTGGGAATTCTGTCCATCCCTGCCCCAAAGACGATAAGAGATGTTGGAAAATTACTAAGTTTGTTTGGGTATTGAAGATTATGGCTTGATCAGTATACTAAAAGGGTTAAATTTCCATATGACTAATTGATAGACTCAGAGCCTGTAACTGGGACCTGAAATGATGAGGAACAGCTTCAGAATCTGAAAACTAAATTGTCCTGTTTCTCTGTACTAAGTCTACCAGACCTTAAAAAGATCTTTGACCTATTGGTAAACGTGGAAGAGGGGATAGCTTGTGGAGTCCTTACACAGCACTGGGGAGGATGCAGGAAGCCGGTCGCATCTCTCTCCAAGTCACCAGATCCAGCAGCCAGAGGGTGGCCAGCCTGTGTGCAAGTGATAGCAGCAACAGCCACCCCAATGGAAGACACACAGAAACTAACCTGAAAGGGGAAGATCTGGGTTCATACCCCACACAATGTGAAAGATGTTTTAAGTCACAAGGCCCCTCAGTGGCTAACCGACTCCCAAATACAAAAGTATGAAGTCATTCTAATAAGTACCAAGGGCCTCCAATTAGTCACTTCAAAATGTTTAAATCCAGCCCAGTTCCTCACAGGAGAGCTGTAAACAGACCTGGAGCATGACTGTTTAGAAATTATTGAAATGCAGACTAAAGTGAGAGAAGATTTAGAAGATGGGCCCCTCCCATATGGGAGAATTTTATTTACAGATGGATCATTATTAATGGTAGCCAGTAAACAGGTCTCAGGGTATGCAACCATAGATGGGCAGAACATGCAAGTTGAGGAAATGGGAAAGCTACCCTCAAATTGGTCTGCCCAGTGCTGTGAAATCTGTGCCCTGAAGAGAAATCTAGATTTACTAGAAAAAGATAAAAGAAGAATCTATATCGACTCCTGGTGCGCATTTGGGATTGCCCATACATTCAAAAAATATGGGAAGAACAGGGGTACCTTAATTCTTAATGCAAAAATTCAATACATGAAGAGCTAATAAAATTAGTACTAGAGTCACTAAGGAAACCAATTGAGATAGCCAAAGTTCACAAAAAAGGACATCAAAAAGGGGGACACCCTTGAAATAAAGGGAAACCAATTAGCTGATCAAGTAGTGAAAGAAGTAGCTTTGGAACAGGAAAGTCCAGTTAAAATTCTTAAGATAGAGAGAACACCTAGTAGGAGAAAGAAAAGAGGAAAGACCCATCTTTGATGAGAAAGAGTCAAGGAAGTTAGAAAAGATGAGAGGACAGCAAAAAGAAAATGGAAAATGGTGGATCCCTGATGGACAGCAAATTTAAATAAAGCTCTAGCCTGAATGGTGATGATGGAGTTACACGAGTTGACCCATTGGGGAATACAAGGATTATGTGACCACTTTCCAAGGGATCATATGTGCATGGGAGTACACACCATAGCAATGGCAGTTACCAAGGGATGTTTAACTTGCCAACAAATTAATCAGAAAGTAATGAGAAGAGTACTGTCTGATCTGGGGAAAGAGAGTTGGCCTTGCGGCTGTTCCAAAATGTGCAGGTAGACTTCACAGAAATGTCCCCTGTCCGGGGATACAGACACTTATTAGCGATCGTGGGTCACCTCACCCATTGGGTAGAGGCGTTCCCGACCAAAACAGAGACAGCCCAAGCAGCCACAAAAGCAATCCTAGAAAACATCATCCCCAATATGGGTTGATAAATAATGTCGATTCTGATCGAGGTCCTAACATTTTGCTGCCCAAGTCTTACAACAAGTCGTTGAAGCCCTGGGAATGAAATGGAGGTTGCAGAGCCCATTGGCATCCCCAGAGCCCCAGAAGAGTAGAAAGAATGAATAAAACAATCAAAAACATGTTAACTACATTAGTTACAGAAATTCACATGAATTTGCTTAAATGTCTACACTTAGCACTGTTACAAATTAGAACAAGGCCTCAATCAGGTATAAGAGCTTCACCTTATGAAATGATGTTTGGACTCCCCTTCTTGACAACCTCATATAGCATTGGAATTTATCCAGAAGGAGAGACAGACACCCAAAAATAAGTAAAGGCCATAGGAAGGAGATTCAAAGATCTTAGGAAAAAGGGCTATCTCCCTCAAACCTCCCCCTTAGACACTAAGGGACATAACATCAATCCAGGGGACAGGGTGTTAGTTAAATCATGGAACTCTGCACCTTTAACCTCTACGTTTGAAGGCCTTTTTCAGGTCCTACTCACCATCCATACAGCCATATGACCCAAGAGAAGGGGTGGACACATATAACCCAGATTAAAGGACCTGTACCACCTCCCACTGAAGAGTCAAAACCAACCACATCCCCTACTAAGTCTTCTAATGAATGGACTGTGACTAATCACTCAGACAATCTAAAGCTAACCCTCCAGAGGAGACCTAAAGACTATTGGAGAGTGTTTATAGTCAAAAACTTGTTAAGAACTGTTTAAATAATCAAAACTTGTAAAGAACTGTTAAAAATTGCAGTTAATGTTATTTATATTTTACTTTTGAGTTTGAAATTAGATACTTTCCTGTTCAATTATTATTAGTTAGTGGTTATTAATGAATGTACAGTTTTTAGTTTGTGTTGGAGCCTTTGTTTGTTTCAGCGTACATTGTGATTTTGTAGGATTAGGCATAAGAATAAATACCTCGTTATTTGTTTGGAGTATTTTTTGTATCATTTTGAATACCGAAAATTTTTAAAGTCATCTGACCATTGAATTCAAGGTTTTTAGGAGTATGTTTTTGTGTTAAAAAGTTAAAATACCCCAGTTAACTCCAATCTTAGTGTACAAAGCAATCTCCTATAAAACATCCATCAGGGCAAAATAAGTTAGAAAAGAAAAATCAAATGTGTTGACACTGAGAGAATAAAAAACTCTGTACTGAAACCAATGAGCTCTTCTGTCAGAGAAAAGCATAACCAGGAGGCAAGGCTGGGTGAGTCTACAGTCCGCCTAAAAACAGCCACTCCAATGACTGGGTGCAGCTCAGCAGTTGTAGAGTTTGGTGGAATGCCTCATACCAGACTCCTGGGAATGCTCTTACTGATCTTATTAGTTCAACATCACGCTGGGAAGTCAGAAGAGCCCATGTGCTAAATGTTACTACCCCCTTTACAAAGGAGAAGAAACTGGATCTCTAATACGAGTACATACAAATTTAAACTAAAACTGTGTCATCCTCTCTCTGTTAGCAACCTGTCAAGGGGAAGGGAAGACTTACTGGATTTCACAAAATATAGTCACTTACCAGCAAGGACTGCCTGGGGAGTGTCCCATAGGAGATGCTTGGCTTTGCTTTGAACATAAGTCCAATCAAAAAGGCACAGCAGACTTAATAAAAGAGAAAGAAGTAACAACATCAATAAATTGAGAAAGAAGACCTAGAAACATCTCGTGGGAAAAACTTGTTCATAGATTTAGTGGAAAAGATCAGAAAAGAGCTGAATGTAACTAATTGCTGGATCTGTGGAAATACACAAATGGCCACAGTCTGGCCTTGGGAAGGGATCAGCTTAAGACCAATAGATATTTTAAAAATGGACACAAACAAGACAAAAAGCACCAGCTATTGGACAAAGAGGAAAAGAATGGTGGGAATTGAAGTCTGAAATAATTGGAGAAGACTAGTGTATATCAAGGAAAGCGAAAATGTATAAAATATATAAATTTACAAAATTCCAGGAGGAGAAATATCCTGTAAGAGATATTTAAAAATAAAACATCCATTAGCTGGGTAGGTCCCTAGAGAACCCAATACATACTGGAAGTATAATTTATTATTTATATATTGGATAAATAAATATTGTTATTTATTAAATATTAAATAATACCATTTGAATTTATTATTTTTATTTTTATTAAATAATAAATAATAGTATTAATTTATTAAAATATCATTTATTAAATATGAAGAAGTAATATTACTTTATTAAAAGCCTATTTTAATATTATTAAAATTACATAATATTATTTTATATTAATATTATATATCAATATATAATATGAATTAATAATTAATATAAATACATCATATAACATATAATATTATATAGTTTTATATATAATACCACATAATAAATATTATAATGTGTATTTTATATTATATAGTATAATATTTATATATATATATTAGTATATTAATATATATTATATTATATATTAATAATAATATTTTAAGTTATAAATTAAACACTGAAAATCCATTGGGAAGAAAGAAATTAGGTGTATCTACCGAGAAGGATCTAAACTCCATGAGTGTACTGGAAAAGGAATAAATAAAGGAATAAATAAAGGAATAAAAGGAATAAACCCATTCTGGGGAGAGAGAGAAATATCCAAGTACTGGGAATTTCCAATGACTACCAGTGATGCTTCTTGGAAAGCTTCAGAAAACCTGGCTTGGATATGTGGGAATGCGGGTTACACTAAATTACCCGGGGAGTGGAGCAGCACTTCCACTATCGGAATTATTAAACCATCATTTTCCTTACTCCCAAAAGAGCCTGGATCGAACCAAGGAGTACCAGTATATGATGATTTGAACAAATCTAGCTGACAAAAAAGAAACTTAATTGAAATTGGAGGAACACAGACACGGAAAAACACAGTATGGACCCCCCAGGAAATAATTTGCACTTATGGACCGGCGACCCGGGCTCAAGATGGGTCCTGGAGACACCGGACCCCAATTTATAGGGGGTTAAATCGAATTCTGAGATCACAAGCAGTACTCGAGATGGTATCGAACCGAGCCTCTCTGGCTGTAGACCACATAAATGACCAACTATCCCAGACTAGAACTGTGGTGTATCACATCAGACTAGCAGTAGATTATTTACTAGCCCACGAAGGAAGCACATGTGGAAAATTTAACTCCTCTGAGTGCTGCTTAGAAATAGATGACTGCAGTGAAGTCATTAGAAATATCTCAAAGGAAATCTGGAAGTTAGTTTCTGTTGGAACACAGGAGTGAACCCCTACATTCGATACCAGCTGGTAGGACAAGTTCTGGTCATTAAAAGGAAACCGATGGGAAAAAAACCACTTTTTCATCATATGTGAAATTGCCTGTTTGATCCTCCTACCTTGCATGCTCCCCTGTATAATCCGAGTTGTAACATCTGCTGTACAAGCAAGTGTAATGATACCAAAAGAGCTTAATACAAAAGAAGTAAAAGTAATCATGGTAATGAAAGATCATGAATGTGAAGATGCCAAGCAAATTTACAATCAATATTAAAAATTGTGAGAAAATTGTTCTTTCAAGAAAAAGTAATTGCTAATTGATGCAGGCTTAAGCCCAATTGAACAATTAGAGGGGGAAATTGTGGAGAATCGATTGTTAAAGGAGTTGATATAAAGTTCATTGTTAAAGGAGTTAATATAAAGTTCCAATGTTAGTCATGGATTGTTGTTGAATGTTTTATAGTTATGTCAAGTTCCAGTGCCAGTTAAAGGATTTATAATTATGTAAATCCCCTCACTGTCAGGTGTTCCCCCCACTGCTCCTGTCAGTGTTCAGAAGCACATAATCACGAAAATGATTCTAGCAGGTGCTTTTATTGAAGAGCTCTGGGTGCCAGGGGTACAACCCCAAATCTGTCTTCGACATGGGTTCGGGATGAACATGTTTTTATATTCTATTGTTATATAACTTTCATGTTAATAATTAAACCTATATTGTTCTATTGTATACATAGATTTCAGCCAAGCATGGCCTGGTTGTGGTCCTCCACAAACTTCTAACATAGTTTCTCATTATTATTCTTATGATTATACCATAATTATATTTAATTACTAAACAATCATCACATCTAACAATTATATAATTTATCATTTACTACTTACACAGGTGCAATTTCACATGATCTGGCAAACCCAAAGCCTAATATTTTCAGAGTCTATTTTTAACATTTTCCCAGGGCTCCACAGAGTCCAGCTTCTTTCTAATTCCCCAAATTTTATGATTTTAAAACCTTTTAATATCACTCCCACTCTCATCTAAGATGGCGAACCAGCCGACACCATAAAGAAGAGGATTATGTCACCCAATAACCAAATATGAAAATCCCATAAGACCTAACAGAAAAGAATGACCTAACAAAAACCCCTAGAACAACAAGCCACCATGCAAATGAAAAATTAAAATAACACCTCTAACCACAGAAAACATAAGACAACATCAGAACCATGGTCAGGGCTTTTTGCCTTTGTCACCCCAACCAGAGCAGGCCAAGAGCAGCACAGGGACCATGGACCTGAAACCAACAGTGCCCACCCAGAGACTCTTGAAAGGAGAGAAAACCCAGCCAAGCCAGGCCTTGCTCAGCATTGCAGTTCCCTGCTCAGAGCCTTGGGCTCCCTGCAATCCTGCCCTCAAGGATCTGCTCTCACCATGCCTGGGCAGCCTTTGGCACTCCCTGCCCTCCCTGGGGCCCAGCCATGCTCCAAGGCACTTGGAGTTTTGCTGCTGACTCCTTGAGCAGCTTCTCCATCCTTCTCTGCGAGCCTGAGGCTCCTGGAGCCAGCCCCAAATCCAGCGTGGGGCTGATTAAAATATAGAAAGCCCTCAGGAGCTCTTTGTCTCCCTTCCATTGTCTTTGGGTCTCCAGGGCTTGTGCAGGGATTGGAATCAGTTTGGAGTTCTCTTCAGGAGGGAGATTCCAAAGTGCACATCAGGATTTACGGTTTTAGTCAAGAGAATATATTTCTCTTTATATTTCAGAGAAGAGGGGATAGAAGTATTCCCTAGGTGATCTGGATGTTGAATGTCTCCTGAGGAGGTCTGGGCACAGAGAAGAATGAGCCCCATGCAGGCTGAGCCTGTTTGGCCAAGCTGCTCCTCACCCCCAGCCTCACCATGTCTGACATCATGCACCTGGGACCGACATCCCAAAACATCCAAAAGTGTTAATGAAATTTATTATTTTCTTTTTATTCTGTAACACATTATTTGGTAATATTTCATTATTTATATATTAATTGTATTTATTTATATTTCCAACAAGAGTATTCGTTTTTAAACCCTAGGTTTTATATTTATATAAAAACCAATACAGGTTTAGCAGTTAAGAAAAGTAATGCTCAATATTTCCAACTAACAAAATTCCCTTCATTAATTAATTAAGCTCTACTAGTTATTTATTTATTCCTCCTTCTTATAATTAGTTTTATATGTACTCTTTTTCTCATCTTTTTTATAATCTTTTTACCATACAGTGTCAAGAGGGGGTACATTGGGATCCTTGGAGATATTTCTGGGCACATTTGGGGCAGTTTTGGGTCTGGGGAGGGAATTCAGAGAGAACTTGAGGGTCTGGAGGATACTTGCAGGAGCCGGGTGGGCACTTGGAGGGGCACTCAGGGATTCTGAGGGACAGTTCGGGTCCGGGGCAGATCTTGGGGGTCCAGGGGGGCCCTTGGAGGTCAGGGAGGGGAATTTGGGGCCCTTCGGGGTCCGGGCGGGCCCTTGGGAGGCTCGAACGGGGCTCTCTGGGGCGCGGGGGATGATGGGAGTTGAAGGCGCGGGGATCATACGGTTTAACGGTGCCGCGGAGCATCACGGGAGTGCTGGGCGTAGCTGCACTGGCTTCTTGTAGGGCGCGGGGCATGACGGGAGCTGTAGTCCGGAAGTGGCTCGAACACGGCGTTTTGGGGTCCGGGAAGTCTCTTGGGGGACACTTTTGCGTCCGAGCCGCGACTAGAGATCCTCGTGGGGGAACGTAAACGGTTCGAGAGCACTCCGGGGGAGCTCGCGGAGCTCTAGCCGGACTCTTTAGGGCGCGGGACACAGCAGGAGTTATAGATGCGGGGCTGTGTTCTGAGGGGCTCTGGGGCCGCGGGGGATGGGAGGAGATGAATTCCCAGAAGGGGCTGTACCGGGTATCTGTGGGGTTGGGATCACTCAGGGGGCCGGGGACGCTTTTGGGGGGTCCCAAATGGGTGCTGACGGGGCACTGCGGGATCCTGGAGGGTCTGGGGGACATTTATGGGACAGATGGGGGCGGATCCCGGGCTTCTGTGCAGCGCGGGTCATGACGGGCGTTGTAATTCTGGCTCTAATGGGGCTCAGTCGGGCCGCGGGGCATGACGGGAGTTGTATGCAAAACGAAAAGATGGCGCCCACCCTGGGCACCGCCCCAAAGTGTCTGGTTCCTACGCTGATTGGCTGCAGACTGTAATGGGTGGGAGCATCAGCAAATGGGAGGCGGGAACAGACCAATCAACCTCTGTAGTCCCTCCCCCTATAGACCACTTTATATCCAGTACAGACCAGTACAACCCCAGTGCTCCTCCAATCCCTCCCAGTACAGCCCTGTTCCTCCCAATACACCTGAGTTCTTTTCCAGTACAGCCCAGTTCATCCCAATGTCATGTACAGTATGTCCCTGTGTCTCCATTCTTCCCTGCAATTTCTCCCCTGTCCCTGTTTGTCCCAGTATGTCCTGGTATGTCCCAGTCTGTCTTATTGTACCCTACAGTCCATCTCAGTCCATGCAGTTTCCCCCTCAGCATTCCTCGTGTTCCCAAGTTGTCCCACTCTTCCCCAATGTCACTCCCAGTGTGTCCCAGTGTTTCCCAAACCATTGCCAGTGTCCCAGTCCTCCCCAGTGTTTCCAAGGACAGTTTAATTTCTCTCGGTGGCCGTGGCAGCCAAACCCAGCAGTGGGGTCAGTGCAGTGCCCATGGCCACAGCCCCTTGTAGTGGCCCAGTGCAGCTTGGGCTGATGATCCACCCTCACAGCTGGCCCAGGGCAGCTCTGCAGTGGCTTTGGTGGCACCTGGGGCTGGCACACACCTGAGCAGTGTGTCTGTTTGCAGTGGGGAAACTCAGGAGTTTCAGATTGCTTCAAAAAACCCAAAAAGGGAAAACCCTTCTTAGGCTGAGTGCAGCCAGCTCTGCAAGGACAGCAGGGCCCAGGGGAGTGAGGACAGACAGGATGGGGCTGGGCAATGTGGAGCAAGGTTGTCCATGCTTGGTCAGAACTCAAGGCACAGCTTCTGTGAGCAGGCCAAAGCTGCTGAGGAAAGACCCTGGGTCGATATCAATCACAGAATGCTGCAATCACCTCTGCTGTAAAGTGAAATAAAATAAAATACATCCTTTAAAATAGGAATGTGTATTTCTTATAAGGTCCTTGAAATCTTTCTCCATAACTGTGCCAGGAAAACTGTAATGATTCTCTCAGGGCTTGGGTGTTGTTTACATCAGAGTCAGTCCCTGAGAGTGTCTTCAATCAACTTCTCAAGAACTCAAAGTTAAATTGAAACTCCAAATTTTCTTAAAGTTTTAATGGGTCCCACTGAGGAACACGAATGAGAAGGTGTCCCCAGGTTCCAGTTAGAGCAGAACACTGGAGGCAGTGATGACAGCTGGGGACAAACAAGGCCAAGGTGGCTCTGGTGCTGAGCAAAGCTGGATGTGTTTGAGGAATGCCAAGGGCCAAGGCCTGAGCCCCAGCCCCTGGCCAGGCAGATGCTGTCCCTCCCTCCTTGCTCAGGGCTCTTGCCGGGATGGGCACTGGCCTGTGGGGATGTGCAATGGCAAGGGCAGGAGCATGGGGCGGCCCCTGCCAGGCTGCTGAGCAGGGACAAGGAGGCAATGAGGCCCCAGGCCTGCAAGGGTCACTTGTCTCCTGCTCCTGCCTCAGGCCCAGGCCCAGCAGCCATGGCCAAAGTGCTGCCCAAGTTGGCTCTGGCAGGGCTGTCTTGCAGCTGCTGCACATGCCTGTGCCCTGTGCAGCCCAGGCTGTGCTACGGTGTCCCTGCCCTGCGCCTCTGTCCCTGCAGGCTGTCGGCATCCCCCGGCTGCCCCACCTGGCTGGCCCCTTCCTTTGCTGACAGCTCTGCCTCCTGCCTGCCTCTGCCTGCCCACACAAAGCCTGGGGCTGATACCAGAAGGGTTCGTTCCATTTTTCCCCTGCCTGTGAACTTGCAGCAGAGGAACAAGGCATGTGAGGGCTGTTTTCCCAGCAATGAAATGGTGGAAGAGAAGAAGAAGACATCTGGCTCAAGGGTGCAGGAATAGAGAAAACAAGGAGTGAATCTGGGAACTTGGAGTGGGTTTTATGGAAATGGGTTCATTTTGATTCACATTTAAGGACTGTGTATAAGCAACACACTGGTAGAATCACATGTCCATGTAGGGTTGGGAGTTATCCCATATTGGACCTTAGGCCTCAGTAAAGGATACCCTCTTAAATAGGAAATGAGAGGTAAAGAATTTGATTCTCTTATTTCAGATATTTTGTGACAGCAGGGCCTCACAGAACCAAGGAGTCAGCTGTGACACTGTGCAAACTCATGGAACAAAGGGTCCATTGTGACACAGCAGAACCCCATGGAACCAAAATCCATTTTGGCACATTGAGGCCACATTGAACCAATGGTCCATTGTGATGGTGCGGATCCAAGGAGACCATTGTGACCCAGAGAATCCACTTGGAACCAAGGGGCCTTTGTGACACAGTAAGGCCTAGTGGAACCATGGGTCCATTGTGACACTGCAGAACCTCACAGAACCAAGGTGACCGTGTTCTAGTGCCGGACGTCATGGAACAAAGTGTCCATGGTGACACTGCAGAACTAAGGAGACTGCTGCTGGCAGTGTGAGAGCTCATGGAACCAGAAGTCCATTGTGACACAGCAAGGCCTGATGGAACCAAGGGTCCCTTGTTAAACTGTGTGGCCTCATGGAACCATGAGCCATTGTGACACAGCATGGCCACACAGAGCCAAGGGGCCACTGTGACACTGCGGATCCAAGGAGACCATTGGGACTGAGGAACCTCATGGAACCAAGAATCCATTATTCCACTGTGGGGCCCTGTGGAACCAAGTGGAGCTCAGTGATATTGCGGGGCCTCATTGAACAATGGAGTCTGTTCTGACACTTTGGGACCCACTGGAACCAAGGGGCCATTTGAGTATGGCAGGGCCTGGTGGAATCAAGGGCACTGCAGTGAACACTGTGGGTGTCCATGGGATGAAGGGTCCATTCTGACACTGTGGAACCCAGGATACCATTGTGACACTCTGGGGCATCATGGAACCATGAGCCGTTGTGACACAGCAGGGCCTCATGGAAGCATGGAGGCCATTTATAGACTTGGAGGCCTTGTGGAACCAAAGGGTCATTGTGGCACTTCAGGGCCTTGTGGAGCCAAGGGAACCGTAGTGACACTGTGCGACTCCATGAAACCAATGGTCTGTTGTGACACTGCAAGGCCTTCTGGGATCATGGCGACCATTGTGACACCAGAAGGCCTCATGAAACCATGGAACCACTGTGACACTCTTGAGTCTTTGCAGGCCAAGGGGCAGTTGTCACACTCTGTGGCACCATGGAACCAAGGAGGCCATTGTGACACTGCAAGGCCCAGTGGAACTAAGGAAACATGAAACGGTGCAGGACCCCATGCAACCAAAGGACCATTGGGATATTGCAGGGCCTCATGGAATCCTGGAGGCCATGATGACACTTGGAGGGCTCATTGAATCAAGGGGCTCTGCAGGGCCTCATGGAACCAAGGAGGCCCTTCTGACATTGTGAGTCCCCATGGAACCAAGGGACCATTGTGATACTGCAGCACCAAGGAGACCCCTGTAGCACTGCCAGGCCTCGTGGAAGCAAGGGACCATTGTGAAATTCAGGAGCCCTATGGAAACAATAGGCCAGTGTGACACAGGAATGCCTCATGGAACCATGGAGACCATTATGACGCATGGGGCCTCATGGAACCAAAGGAGCATTGTGAAACAGCAAAGCCTCATTGAACCAAGGGCACAATAGTGACACTGTGGAGCTCCATGGGACCACAGGTGCATTGTGACACAGCATGGCTGCAGGAAACCATGGAGGCCATTTCTACACCTTGAGGCCTTGTGAAACCAAAGGGCTATTTGGGCACTTTGTGTCTCCGTGGAACCAAGGAGTCCATTGTGGTACTATGAGGCCCTGTAGGGCAATTGTGGCTCTGTGTGGCACCACGGAACCAAGGGACCATTGTGACACTACAGGAACTAAGGATGTGACATCCCCATGGAACTAAGGATTCATAGAACAGTGTGGGACTCATGGAACCAGAGGTCCATTGTGACTTTGCAGGGCCTCATGGATCTAAGACGGGAGGGACAATTGTGACACTGTGGGGCCCAATGGAAGCAAGGGGCCAGTGTGACACAGCTGGGCCTCATGCAGCCAAGGGGCCGCTGGGATCCTGAGGAGCCCAAAAGAACCAAAGGGCCATTCTGACACTCTGCAGCTGTGGAGACCCTGAGAGGCATTCCCTGGGTTAGGGAGACACAAGAAGCTTCCCTCAAAAGCTGTTTGACCCCATTGGCTCCTTCCCCTTGTTTTGTGTCCCTCAGCCACTCCCTCCCCATTCCCCCATTGGCCCCATTGGCCCCATCTTTGTACTGCCCCCATGGCACTGATCAGCCCCTACCTCTCGAGATACAGAACCCTGGACTTCCCCCAGGAGTCCTGCCTTGTGACCCTGAACATCTCACTGCATGGCTGAATTAAGCATCTGTGGGTACATGCAAAGGCCCTTTTTACTTCCCTACCCTGGGCTTTATTAGCAGCTATTCCACCTGCAACAATGGCCCATTATGGCAGTGTGGATGCAAGGACACCATGGTGACACTGTCGGACCTCATGGATCCATGGGACCATTGTGACACTGAAGAACTTCATGGAGCCCAGGGTCCATTGTGACACAGCAGGGCCTCATTGGAAGAAAGGAACCATTGCTGACAGTACAGAAACTCATGGAAACAAGGTGCCATGGTGACACAGCAGGCCACATGGAACCCAGTAGACCAGTGACATCTAGGGACCTCATTTCTGGAGGGTCCATTATGACACTGCAGAAACAAGGAGACCATTGTTGATGCTGCGGAAGCTCATGGAACCAAGCAGCCATTGTGACACTCCAGGGCCTTGTTGAACCAGGCAGACCATTGGGACACCACAGAATCTCATGGCACTGAGGGTTTATTGTGACACAGCAGAGGCCATGGAGCCTGTTGTCCATTGTGACAATGTGGATCTGAGGAGATCATAGTTACAGCATGGAAGCTTATGGAACCATGCGTCCATTGTGACAAAACAAGGCCTTGTGGAACCAAGGAGACCATTTTGACATCATGGAACCTCGTGGAACCAAGGGTCCATTGTTACAGTCCAGAACCAAGGAGACCATTGTGACCGTACAGAACCTCATGGGACCAGGATTTCATTGTTATGCAGTGGGGCTTCATGTAACCAAAGGGCCACTGTGACACAGCAGGGCCGCATGGAACCAATGGTCCATGGAGATACTGCAGATCCAAGGAGATCATGGTGATGCTGTGGAACCTCAAGGAACCAAGGGGCCTTCGTGACACTGTGGGGCCCCATGGAACCAAATATTCATGTTGACACAGCAGGGCTGCTTGTCACCAATTGTCCATTGTGACACTGCAGATCCAAGAGACCAGGGTGACACTGGAAGCTGATGGAACCAAGGGGCTGTTGTGACACACCAAGGCCTGGTGGAACCAAGGAGAGCATTGTGGCAGTGCAGAACCAAGGAAGGCATTTTGACAATACGGAACCCAATAGAACCAAGGGTCCATATTTCTACAGCAGGGCCTTATGGAACCAAGGAGCCATTGTGAAACTGTGGGGCATAACGGAGTCAAGGACACCACTGATACTGAAATCCACTGGATAGAAACTTCTGAACAGAGTTTTGGGTATTTGAAAGCAGGTATTCTTTATTACAGCATGGTGGTCACTTGGGCCATCATTCCTCCATTGGAGTGAACTGAGCATCAAATGAACAGAGTTTTTATCACACACACTGATTATGTGTTCATGACCTATCCCCAGTTCCTTTGAGTTTATTGGACATAGTTGCACCCCTTATCTCAAATCCTTTTATGGTTCTTTGTGTTTGGTCTTCAACATCCAGTGCCCTTTTAAGGTGGCTGTTCCTTGACCCCTCCTTTTGAGTAAAGGCAATATTATTGTTGTGCATAACTTCTGTTTTGTCAGCCTTGCAGAGCTGAGCTGGCATACTGCTTGTATTGTGTGTGACTTCTGTTTGCTATAGGTAAATCCTCAATCAGTTTCTCCAAGGCTGTCCTGTTCTGTTCTACATTCCTTGCCAAGAGTAAATGTTGTTCTGTTCTCCTATCCTTGTCTCAGTGCTTGCCCCGCATGAGGCGTTTGCAGCCCCTCAACCTATGGGCCTGGGGTGGGCAAGTGTTCCTGGGGAACAGGAATGGGACAGCTGGGCTGGACTGACCCAAGGGACGTTCCACACCATGTCACACCACGATCAGCAATCAACTGAACAAAGCAGAAGGGCAAGGGGTGTAGTGGATAAATTTCTTTTTTAAGACATTTTTCTTTCAAAACAGCACCTACATCTACAGGATCCTCTCCTGCCACAAGGTGATCAAGCATTTTCTGTTATTAGGAGTTTTCCTGTGGATTTGCTTTTCTTCTGTTTGTGGTCTTTTCTTTTTGTGGTTGGTTTGTTTGTGGGGTTTTTGGGTTATTGTGGGTGGGTTTTGCTTTGGGTTTTTCGATTGGGTTTGGTTTTGTTTTATTTTGTTTGGGTTTGAGTTTTTCCCTATTGAACTGCCTTTCTTCTGATGCGTAAGTTTTTCTGCCCTTTCTTGTGGCTTGCTTGGTGCCTGATGGCAAGATAAATTTACCCAACTCAGTCATCTTGCCCAATTACATTTTACAGTCACCATTAAGTAGATGAGTTCAGTCACAGACTCCCTGCAATTTGGCAGCATCCACAAAGGAATTGAAAATACATTTCATGCCATTGTAGAGACAATAGAAATACTCCACAGTGGTGGCCAAGGGCTGGTCACTGAGGGATGTCACCAGGGAGTGGCTGCCAAGAGGACTCTGTACCATGGATGACATCTGACCCTCATTGTTCAGCCAAATTCCCACCCAGCCCATGTTCCACTCCTTCAGCCCAGCTCTCTCCAGTCTGGCTCTGAGGAGACCACAGCAGACCCTGTCCCAGGCCTGGCTGAAGTCTGGGCACACAACATCCCCTTCTTTTCCCTCCCACGTGGGCTCTGCAGTCCCTGCCCTGTCCTGCCAGTGCCTGGAATGGCTGCAGGAGGATTTGCCACATCCCCTTCCCTGCTGAGCCTGACCAGGCTGTGACGCTCCCAGCCCCCTCCCTGCCCTGTGTTCAGACTGGTTCCATGTCTGCCCTTCCCAAGTGCCCAGGACCCTCTGGGATGGCTCTGGCCTTTCCAAGGGGTTTGAGAGAGGTCCCACAGTGACACTGCCCAGCCTTCCCAGCAGCCCTGACACCAAAGGCCTTTTCCACCTCCCTCAGTTCCAGGTCAGTGCCCAGAACACAGCACAGCCCTGTCCAGGTCCCTGGGCTGGTTCAGAAGGGAGGCAGCTCTGATTTCTCCCCAGACCCTCACTCTATACAATGCCTCTCTGTGCAGTCCATGGCTGCCCTGAGCATTTTTTCCTGGAGCCTCCCTGCCTGGGATATTTCTCTCTGTGCAGTCCTAACCACAACCCAGCAAAGAATTCAGGTGTTTTCCCAGAGGACATTACTCTCAGAGTGAAGTGGCCTCAAGGCACTGTTTGTGCCACTGGAATTGTGCCACCCCTGGGTGCTGCTGATGGTGTTTGTGCTCACTGGGGTTAATCTCCCCACACACACACAATGCACTGCTGAGATCTCCTCAGCGCAGAGCAAACATGGCCTGCTGGCCTGGTCACTTGGTGTCCCTCCATGCAGGGACAAAGAACCTCCTGCAGGTGGGGAGAGGCCAGTGCTGGCAATGGTGGTTGCAGGGGCTGGTGTGGGACAATTGCCCTGGGGCACCTTCCCAGGCTGCCCCAGAACAAAGACACAGCCCAGGCCCTGCCCTGCTGCTGCCTCAGGCCCATGCCAGGAGCTCTGGCTGTGCCAGGACACTGCTGTGAGCCCCCCCTGCACACTCTCCCCCTGCCCCAGGCACTGGGCTCTGCTGTGCCAGGGCATTCCTGGAGCACATTGCTGAAAGCAGCTCTGGAGGGGAGCAAAGCCTCCCTGCCCTGCCCTCAGGAGATGCCCTTTGCTGCTGGAGCTGCTGTGCTGGAGCCCAGCTGTGTCCCAGCAGTGCCCATGGCCTGGCCCTGCCTGTGGCCACAGCAGGGACACGCAGCAGGAGAGTGACCAAGCTGCCAGAGCACTCCAGCCTTACAGCCACAGCAGGGCTGGCAACGACAGGGTGGAGTTGGGCAGAGCAGCTCCGAAAGGACCAATCCCTGCTGCTCCCTGGCCATGCTGCTCTGCTGGGACTCTTTTCCCCTTCTTCCCCCTAACTTCACACAGGGCACAGAGTTGGAATTCCAGATGAAACACGCACTGCAAGGAAGCGTCTTTTCTTCAAATGTAGCGATAGCCCAATCCCTGGTTTACAGAGCTTGTGGGTCAAATTCAAGAGAAAGACAGTGAATTAGATGGTGATTAAATAACTTCATCAAGTACAACATTATGACTAAAAACCCCACTGACCCCTACCAAAGACCCAGGAAGGCCTGTTGGGCCTGTCATGAGTTCCATTATAAAAGCTATGCAAAAGAAAACAGGCAATTTTTTGCTTCTCAAAAGCAGCTAGTCATCATTTTCCTCAGAGCATCCTTGAGCTTCTGGTTTCTCAGGCTGTAGATGAGGGGATTCAGGACTGGAGGCACCACCGAGTACAGAACTGACAGAGCCAGATCAAGGGATGGGGAGGAGATGGAGGGGGGCTTCAGGTAGGCAAAAAATGAGGTGCTGACAAACAGGGAGATCACAGTGAGGTGAGGGAGGCAGGTGGAAAAGGCTTTGTGCCGTCCCTGCTCAGAGGGGATCCTCAGCACGGCCCTGAAGATCTGCACATAGGAGAAAACTATGAACACAAAACAACCAAATGCAAAGAAGGTAGTGAAAACAGAAACTCCAAGTTTCCTGAGGAAGGATTTTGAGCAGGAGAGCTTGAGGAGCTGTGGGATTTCACAGAAGAACTGGCCCAGGGCATTGCCATGGCACAGGGGCAGGGAAAATGTATTGGCTGTGTGCAGCAGTGAATAGAGAAAGGCACTGGCCCAGGCAGCTGCTGTCATGTGGGCACAAGCTCTGCTGCCCAGCAGGGTCCCGTAGTGCAGGGGTTTGCAGATGGACACGTAGCGGTCATAGCACATGACGGTCAAGAGAAAATACTCTGCTGAAATGAAGAAGAGAAAGAAAAAGAGCTGTGCAGCACATCCTTTGTAGGAGATGGTGCTGGTGTCCCAGAGGGAATTGTGCATGGCATTGGGGACAGTGGTGCAGATGGAGCCCAGGTCGCTGAGGGCCAGGTTGAGCAGGAAGAAGAACATGGGTGTGTGCAGGTGGTGGCCGCAGGCTACGGCGCTGATGATGAGGCCGTTGCCCAGGAGGGCAGCCAGGGAGATGCCCAGCAAGAGGCAGAAGTGCAGGAGCTGCAGCTGCCGCGTGTCTGCCAATGCCAGCAGGAGGAAGTGCCTGATGGAGCTGCTGTTGGACATTTGGTGCCTTTGGGTACAGGTATTTATACAGCATTAACACCTGCCTGGGAAGAAAAAGGCAGTGCCAGATTGGACATTTCTTCACTGGGGATCGTGGACTGTTGAAAGAAGACTTGAATAGCTGGAGCAAGTCTTTAAGTCTTTCCTGTGTATTTTAGTTGGAATTCCCTTCAAAATTAATTCTCTTCCTGTGAGGGAACTTTGCTAAACTTTATTTGAGTTGGGGTTTGTGTGCTGAGTTTCTGCCTCATCTTCAGCACAGCTCTCAGCCTGAACACTCTGGAGCCCAGAAGGAAAACGGGGCTCCCTGTGCCCCACTGCAGTCAGTGCTAGTCGCCGCAAAGATGCCCTTTGTTCATTTCACCTCTTTTGATTTAAGTGTGATCACACCTAAAACTTTCTTGAAAACAAAGTGGACTTTGTGAATTCTCCAGTTTAAAGATAATTTTCTCCCAACTCTTCTCTCTTTCCCTTTGAAGCTGGACAGGGAGGGATACCAAGGGTTGGTCTGGCTCTCTGCTGCCTGGAGTTGTGCCTATTGGGAGCTGTTTCTCTCTATCCAAGCCCTGTCCCTGCCAGTGCTGCCAGAGCCCAGCCCAGCCCTGGGGGCTCAGCTCTGCCCTGCAGACCCCTCCCAGCACAGGGACCTGCCCAGGGGCATCTCCCTGGCAGCAGAGCCTTAAGGGCAGGCCAGACAAACAGAGATGCTGCAAGCCAAGGTGCTGCTGCTGCTGTCTGTAGGGAGAGGAGGCTGAGGAGGCACTTTCTGAGGGAGATCTGAGGCCCATCTGCTGATGCCCAGGGTGACTGTGCAGGAGTGTCAGTGACATGGACAAAGCTGACAGCCCCTTTCCCTTCCCTTCAGGAGAAAGCTGAGAGCAGCCCTGGCCATGCTGCACCATCTCCAGAGCAGGAGGAATCTGCCCTGATGGTGGTGGCTCCTTCCACCTCCAACTTCTTCCCTGCAGCGTCCATGGGGAGCTGCCAGGCAGGCTGAGAGCTGCCCCTGGCAGGTGGCACATGGCCTGGGCTGGCCAAGAGCCCTGAGGGCTGCAGGAGCTGCTCTGCAGGACATCCCTGGGCAGCCCTGGCTGCAGCCCCAGCTTCAGCCCCTGCAGCTGTCCCTGGCAGCAGGAGCCGTCCTGCCCTGTCCCTCTGACGGTGTCCAGGGCAGCCCCGCTCTGCAGCACATCCTCCTCCTGCTCCTGCTCCTGTGTCACAGAGAACCTGGGAGAGTCCTCCTGACACATCCCCCAGGCTGTGGGGTGTGCTGGCTTCAGGAGATCCCTCCAGGAGCACAGGGGACATTGCCCTGCACCCACACACTCACCATGCACAGGGCTGTGAAGATTTTTCCCCAAGTGAAGTCTCAGCTCAATGTCTTCCCAATCCTGATTGCCTTCAGCCCTTCTCTGCCTGGGTCCTGTGCCCTCAGTGCCTGCAGGCAGAGCCCTCAGCCCTTCTGGGCTGGGAGAGGAGCTGGTGCTGGGAAGAGCTGTTGCTTTAAAGGTGAGCAGCACAGACACAGCACAAGGACATTAATGACCCTCTCAGGGCTTTGGTATTGTTTACATCAAACTCAGTCCCTGAGAGAGTGTTTCAAAAAACTTCTCAAGAACTTAAACTTAAATTGAAACTCTGAAGTTTCTTGAAGTTTTAATGGGTTCCACTGAGGGACACGACTGAGAAAATGTCCCTAGGTTCCAGTTAGAGCAGAACACTGGAGGCAGTGATGACAGCTGGGGACAAACAAGGCAGAGGTGTCTCTGGTGCTGAGCAAAGCTGGATGTGTTTGAGGAATGCAAAGGGCCAAGGCCTGAGCCCCAGCCCCTGGCCAGGCAGATGCTGTCCCTCCCTCCTTGCTCAGGGCTCTTGCCGGGATGGGCACTGGCATGTGGGGATGTGCAATGGCAAGGGCAGGAGCATGGGGCGGCCCCTGCCAGGCTGCTGAGCAGGGACAAGGAGGCAATGAGGCCCCAGGCCTGCAAGGGTCACTTGTCTCCTGCTCCTGCCTCAGGCCCAGGCCCAGCAGCCATGGCCAAAGTGCTGCCCAAGTTGGCTCTGGCAGGGCTGTCTTGCAGCTGCTGCACATGCATGAGCCCTGTGCAGCCCAGGCTGTGCTATGGTGTCCCTGCCCTGCGCCTCTGTCCCTGCAGGCTGTCGGCATCCCCCGGCTGCCCCACCTGGCTGGGCCCTTCCTTTGCTGACAGCTCTGCCTCCTGCCTGCCTCTTCCTGCCTACACAAAGCTTTGGCATGACCCAGACTCTTTCTGGGGGATGTTCTGCACCATAGCCCTTCCCTGGGAGGAAAATTCCTTTCTCTTCGTGTTCTGTCTGGGCCTCCCAAGTAGCATTTGTGATACAATTTCTCTATCTGGCTTTTTCCCACTATGGAGAAAAGCTCCACCATTTCTGACTCCCACTTTTAAGCCCTTCCAGGCCACTCCTGTTCGTTCCTCAGTCTCTTCACAACACAGACCAGGAACAGCAGCCTCCATATATGGGTTGCCCTCTCTAGGCCTGCAAACCCCAGCCTGAGAGATCTTTGAGCCATCTCCAAGGCGCTTTCAGATGAAAACATTCTGCTCATAGTGTTAGAATATATCACAAGTGCCCAAGGCCAGGCTGAGGTGTCTTTCAATGGCAAGATTATGTCTGGGAGCAATCCTGGGATAGATGGAATTTTGTCAGCTAAATTCCAGTTTTTGCCATGGCCCCTGGACAAGGCCATTTTTGTTCCATAGGAAGGAAGGCACAGAGCCCTGTTGCTTCTGAGGTAGATGAGATGTGAACACCAGAGGCCAATGCCAGGCAGAGGTGGCAGGTTTTTCTCTGTGTACCTTTCCCTTGCCTACAGGAAATTTTTCAGGGGGGACTACCAATTTTGTCCTTTGGTGTCTGAATAGAGAGACAGTTCTTTGCATAGGAAGGAAAGCATGGAGCCTCAGTGATTCAGGAGCTGATAAGAGGCAGCCCTCAACATTCCAAGATCAGCTGGACCTGTCAGGTGGCCCCTGGGAGGCCAAACCAGCCAGACCTGTTCCATGTCCCCTTGGTTCCACGAGGCCCTGCAGTGTCACAATGTTCTCCTTGCTTCTGCAGTGTCACAATGGCCCTGTGCTTCCATGAGGCCCTGCAGGGTCACAATATCCCTTTGGTTCCCCGGGGCCCCACAGTGTCACAATGCTCTCCATGATTCCATGGGGCCTTGCAATTCCACAATGCTCTCCATGGATCCACGTTTCCCCACAGGATCACAACGGCCCTTTGGTTCCATGAATTCCCACAGTGGCACAATGGTCTCCACAGGAAGCAAGCAACTGAGTCCCAGTGTTGCAGGGGCAGATGAGAGGCAGTCACCAAAGGCCAAGGCCAGCCAGACTTGACTGTGTTGGCAGACTTTTTCTGGGAGAAATCCCCGGATATACAGAATTTAAGAGGTAGGATCCCATCTTTGGACATGGACAACTGGACAAGAAGGATGATTCTTTTTCATGGGAAGGAAATAATGGAACGCCATTGTTTTAGGGGCAGAAGCAGAGGCTGTCTGAGCCACAGGCCAGACACACCTGTTTGTCCTGGCAGCTTTTGTCACAGAGGAATCCTTGGTATATACAGAATCTTGTGGGGCTGAATCTCAATTTTGACCATGGACACCATGACAAGAATATCAGTTCCTTAACATTGGAAGGAAAGTACCAAGCCCCAGTGTTTCAAAAGCAGGTGAGAGGCAGCTCCCAAGAGGCCAAGGGCAGCCAGACCTGTCTGTCCTGGCAGCTTTCACTTGAGAACAGTCCTTGGATGGACGGAGTTTAGGAGGTGGAGTCCCATTTTCGACTGTGGGCACCTGGTTGAAATGGATGGTTTTTCTATAGGAAAAAAAAGCATGAACTCCAAGTGTTTTGGTAGAAGATGAAAGGTGGCCACCATAGGCCCAGCCAGCCAAACCTTTCTCTCTTGGCACCTTTCATCTGGGGGAAATCCTTGGATGTAGGGAATTTTGGAGGTGGAATCTCAGTTTTGGCTGTGGGCATCTGGCTAGGAAGAAGAGTTCTGTTCATTAGGATGGAAAGCACAGAGCCCCAGTGTTTCAAAGGCAGATGAGAACCAGTCCTCAGGAAGCCAAGGCCAGCCAGACCTGTCTTTCCTGGAAGCTTTTGTCTGGGAGAAATCCCTGGATATAGGGAATTCTGGAGGTGGATTCCCAACTTTCGCCATGGGTGTCTGGATGTGAAAGGAAAGAAAGGAAAGCACATGGTCCCAGTGTTTCAAAGGCAGATGAGAGGTGGCCCCTGGGTGGCCAAGCCAGCCGGATCTGTCAGTCCTGGCAGATTTCATCTGGGAACAAACTTTGCGTATATGAAAATCTGGAGGAGGAATCCTGATTTTGGCCATGGACACCTGGAGAAAAAGGACAGTACTGTCCACATGGAGGAGAACCCAGAGCCCCAGTGCTCCAGGGGCTGATGAGCAGCAGCTCTCAACATGCCAGGGTCAGCTGGAGCTGTCAGGTGGCCCCCAGGTGTCCCAGCCAGCCAGGCCTTGATGCCTTGAGAGGCTGCCTAGAACAGAGGCTGGACAGTGTTACAGGAGTAAAGTAGGGATTTATTAAAAGGCCTTCAAAGGATACACCTGGGGCAGTACAAGAGCCCGGCTGAGGGTACACCCAGGATGGAGAATGGGTCACACATTTTCACACTTTTATAAGCTTTGGTCCATTTCCATATTCCAGTTAATTATGCAATTACAGCTTCAGTTTGTGAAGACCCATCCTCCCAGTCTGCTCTGCTCAATTCACTGTTTGCACTTTTTGGGGCCTGAAACAGCAACAGTGTCCTTGGCCCTCCTAGGTTTTTAGATTTCCTACTCCAGTTATGGAGAAATATATCAAAGAGCTTCTAAAAAAATGCACTCCTACTTTAAAGGGTGTATTTCATTACTGCTCTCTTTGGAGCAGAGACAATTGCAGCATTCTGTGATTGATATTGACCCAGGGTTTCTCCTCAGCAGCTCTGGCCTGCTCACAGAAGCTGTGCCTTGAGCTCTGACCCAATGTGGACAATCTTGCTCCACATTGCCCAGCCCCATCCTGTCTGTCCTCACTCCCCTGGGGCCTGCTGTGCTTGGACAGCTGGCTGCACTCAACCTAAGAGGGGTTTTCCCTTTTTGTATTTTTGGACGCAATCTAAAACTGCTGAGTTTCCCCACTGAAAACAGACACACTCCTCAAGTGTGTGCCAAGACCAAGCTTCCACCAATAATGTTCCCCTCACCCAAGGCAGAACTGTGCAGAAAATGTTTTAGACCTTTCCACTCCATGGTTCCATGAGGCCTTGCTCTGTGGCAATGGACTTTTGGTTCCACGAGGTACTGTACTCAACAGTGGTAGCCTTAGTTCCAAGTGTCACCATGGCTCTTTGGTTCCACAGGTCCCCGCTGTGTCACAATGGGCTCCATGATTCCATAATTAATGCAAAAGCTTTGCATAAACAATGAGCAACACCATGGTCTCCTTGGATCCGCATTGTCGCCATGAACAATGAGTTCCATGAGATCCCAAACTGTCCCAATGGATATTTGGCTCCATGTGGCCCCTCTGTGTCACAAAGTACCCTTGGTTCCATCAGGCCCCACAGTGTCACAGGGGTTTCCTTGGTTCCATCTGCCCCAAAATGTCACAGGGTTTTCCCTTTTCCTGCTGCAACCCACAGCAAACCCCAGTCTGGCAAGAAGGAGCAAAGGGGAACATTTAGAGTGATGGATTTTGCCTTCCCAGGGCACAGTGATATGGGATGGGGCCCTGCTGTCCTGGAGATGGATGAACACCAGCCTGCCCATGGCAGGGGGTAAGAGACAACAGCCTCTGTCCATGGAACTGCAACAGCAGAGAGGTCAGGAGACTGCTGGGTTTAAAAGACTCTCACCAGCACAGGAAACATCAACCTAGGACATTTTCTTGAAAGCTGACATTTTAGAGCATTCTTTATACAGACATGGGCAACCAAATACCAAGTTTAACAGTTTTGGCTTTCTCTGGGCCCTGAGACCATCTGGAATCATTTTGGCAGTCTGTGCTTTTCCGTCCTGTTATAAATTATCAAACTGAGAGCCAAACTTTTAAGAAAATTTAGCAAAGATTTATTAATTTGTCTGTGAGACCGAAGTTTGGTCATCAAAACCACCTCAGCCAAGGGTCAGCGTCGAGCCCGGGATCAGCGCTGGGTGAACACGGATCTGACCTCCAAATGTCAGAGTCTCTCCCTGTTCATGAATGATGCTTCGCGCAGCAAGTTCTTATACAGTCTATTCTTCCCGAGGCAGAAATGACCGAATGTTCTTTGTGTCTCTTCACATGCAGAACCGTGGCTTTACATGTGCAGAGGTAGACAAAGACTCAGTCCAGGTGTCTCAATGTTGTCAGTCGACTCCGGGGAAGTCAGCATTGGCATGCATCAGGGTGGCGCTGTCGATCATCGTGGTAGATGTAATCGTTAAGGTGATAATCGCTCTTAGGTGGACCCGGCGACCAAGGGAAGCTGGTGATTATCGGCCTGGAAACTTCTATTCTTACGTTAAAACCCCAACGTTTATCTCAACGAACGTGCAGGAACTTGATATGAATAAGAGACTGCTCCTGGCCAGGATGGTCAAAAGACATAGTGAGGATTTTACAATATTTTATACATTAATAGCATGAATTATCTCTATCATATACTACAATCCCTCCCCATTTATATCACCAATTAAATTCATGCTCTCAAATTGCTAAATTTTTCATTTTCTACTTCTACCAGCCACCATTGAGGGTCTTTCACAAACAGAGTGCTCCCTTACACTATTCTGTACTCCCCTTGTGGAACACCCTGTTATCCCATATTATTCACATTCATTCGCTTTTGCTTGTTTCTCGAACTTTGCCAATACTTCAGCAGCATTGCTGGCATACTTCCTTTCTCCCAGTCACATGATTTTAGATGTGTTGCCTCCAGAAGTTCCCTCTGAATCCACAAGAATTATCGCTATCTGCATTCCCTGGACCACAGAGTGGATCAGTCTAAAAAAGCATGGAATTAGACAAGGCAGGAATAGGATTCCAGCTACTGAACAGAGCACAAAAAACATCACTTTGTTCCACCAGGCCCCATCAAACAATTTGTCCCACCATGAAGATTGTAAAATCAAGTTCCATTTTTGAACTGGGACATGGGCCACCTTTTTGATCTCAGCCGCCAAACCTCTTATGGTTTCCCCGTAATCATCAATTTCAATACAACATTCTGATTCATTGAACTTTCCACACACACCCCCTTCTTTGGCCAGCAAATAGTCTAAAGCTATTTGATTCTGGTACACAAATGCCCATGCCTGGGTGTATTGCTGACTAAGTAAATCCAGGGCCTCAGAAGTGTGATGTGAAACAATTTCCACCACTGTCTGCAGCCAAATCAGCCAGTTCACTAGATAAATTGGAGTCCTATACCCGTAGCTTCCATCCTGGGCCTACGTGGCCAGTCCATAATAATCAGTTATTCTTGGCGCCAGCCACTCTTCCTTCTCCCAGGCTTGCTTACCACTTATCACTGGTATCATCATTTTCAGGTTTCTTCTCTCTCTTCTCAGGGTCTTGTGTAATGGAGCCCCTAGCTGTTTACTTTTTGTTTGAGAAAGAGTAAAGAACACTGGCCGAACCATGCCCAGAGTGCATGATCTCTTCCGCCTTGGGGGTAACTCACTGTATGCCTTCTTTCCACAAATCCAATAAATTCCATCCAGGGCTTTCCATCTAATGGTTATTTTCCCTGGGTGTCCCCAGTACTCTCTCAGGCCTTCCAAGGATTGAAAAGGGTTGGCTCCAGGATTTTTGACCCAACACAGTCCTATCCTTTTGTTCCATTCACAATTTGTCTCATTCTTCCTGCTCCAGTACCCCAAAGGGGGTTCTGGCTGCCAGACCTTGCTTTTGGTGTTTGAGTTCACCGTCAGGGTAAACACACATGGGGTGCATCCCACCATTTCGGTGTACTCCTTTCCTTCTCAACTGGTGCATATGGTTTCAATCACCCTCTGGTCCAAAATCCATCCCTCAGGTCTCTGTGCCAATTTTGAGACCCTCGGATTGTCCCATTTCAAAAGCTGTTCCAGAACCAAACCTTCCCCTTTCCAAGGTCAGTTTTCTGCTGACTTCAGCCCCCCACAAATCCAACAATTTGACAATCCTTGTTTGGTCGCAACCTCTTGCGTCAGGTCAATGAACAGGTTCCTGTCCGGGGAAGGTAGCTCCCCATCAGCGTATTGTTTCTCCAGCAATTCATACTGTTCTCCCAGAGTTTTTATTTTTTAATCTTTCCTGTTCAACTTGCTTTCTCCTCATTTCTGACTCCCTTCACTTCAATTCCTGATTATCTCTCTCATTCTTCCCTCAGGATCCTCACCATCTTTATTTTTCATGAAACAGACAACCCTGTCATATTGCAGGCACACTCTATCATCATTCGCCTCTGCCAAATCCAATATGATTGGTTCTCTGCTCAAGGTAAATCTGCTATCAAATTTAACATTTCTTTCCATGCAATACATTTTCCTGTTCATCATGCATATCCCCAGCCTCGCATTGTCATAACACAATGGATTCACCTGGTGACACGGGACAAAGATCGATTCCATTTTTCCCCCAACACACATGGTTCGGTTACATTGGTTACAAATGGAGATGGACATTATTTCTGCATTTTTTTTGTATCTGGTGTTTGTGCTCATCTGACTGCCCATTCCTTAGCCCTGCCTCGCGATTAATATACCAAATCCCTGTTTCCAATTCACACAAGTTGACCATCATGCCATTCTTCCAAGAGTACCTGCCAGGTTCCCTGAGACAATCTTCCAGGGCTTGGTATGCTGAGGGTTTCTTGTTCCCTTTACAGCTGGGACCACCTGAGTGCAATTTCCACACTCATCTGCGGAGCTCTCATTTCTGCCTCTCATCGGGACCTCAGTGTGCTGACTCTGCATCCTGCACATGGCTAGGCTCAGGCCAATCAGGATTCCCACCAGGCGTACTCCTCTGCCTTTGCCTCCACCCCCTGAGGTACTACCAGCGGCAAGGAAGACCATCTTCGCGGCAGCAGGAGTATTCTTCAGGGAATACATTCTCTGACCTAGCCGCTTACCTCCTTTAAAAGGCGCCCCACCTTGAAATTCTGATGGCATCTGAGCTGCACGGTACCTTGATTGACTTTCGGCACTCCACATCCAATATTTCTGCCTTAGATTTGAGTTTTCCACGCACCCCGTTCTGGAAAATGTGGAACCACTCTTGTGAATCTAATTCGATAATTCCTAAATCTGTGGCTAGGGTTAGAATGCGGTCAGTCAGCTCAAGCTCCTCTTCCAGACACTGGGTGCACAATCCCTTTGGCCTCTGCCCCCTTCTGCAGCGCACAATAAAAGCCCCCTGACAATATTCACACTTGAAATGTACAAACGGATAGCATACAGAGTCAGAATACAACCTATCCATTCACCGTCAGTCATTTACAAGGACGTTGGAGTTTGAGTTTCAAGTCGCCTGGGGAAGAAGTGACTCTCCACTCGGGCGCTTCCTCCTGATGTTCGACTTTCTTCACCCTAGACGCATGTGTCCAGCCTTTCTTCGCCATCCGAATGGCCGTGTCTGTTGTCAGGAGCACAAGAAAGGGACTTTCCCAGTCAGGAGAGAGGGATACCTCCTTCCACAATTTCACAAGCACTCTGTCACCCGACTGGATTTTGTGGATAGCGAATCCCAGAGGAGCACTCTGAGATACTATCCCTTGTTCCCTGAGTTCCACAAATTTTTGTTGATTGCCAACAAATATGGTTGAATCTGACAATCCTCAAGTCTGGGGTGTCCTGCCGGCATCACATGTCTATATGGCATTTCATATAGCATCTGAAAGGGTGAGAGCCCTGTCTCTGAATGAGGCATTGTCCTGATATTAAGCAAGGCTAAAGGTAGGCATTTCAGCCAGGACATCCAAGTTTCTAAAATTAATTTAGACAACTGCGCTTTCAAGGTCTGATTCATCCTTTCCACTTGTCCTGAGCTTTGGGCATGCCACATAGTGTGGTATTACCATCGAATGCCTAGCACATCAGCCATCTGTTTAATAATCTTTGTTGTAAAATATGTTCCTTGGTCCAAATCAATGTAATTCACTGTGACAGTCTGTCTGAATTTTCCCTCATCTGCCTCACAATCGTCCTTGGGAGACCACTGAAGGGAAGACCCACCCCTGTCTAGAATATCTGGCTCTGAAGGAGAAAATTCACATGCGAACAGGGCCCTGAGACCTGAAAGCTCAGTGTTAAGCTATTGTTTTCACAGGTGTGTTTGGTGTATGCTAAGAAGGGGGCACAGTGCCCCGTTTGCAACAATAGCAGCTGTGGAAGCTGTCCCACCTCTCGGCCTGGCTGGACTTCTCCTGACTTTCAGGTGGTCTCCCATAGAAGACCCTCACCTGTTTTACAACCACCGTGACAGACAGACGGAGATGTAAGAAGCCTCTCCATCAAGGACTGAGACATGAAACTCCTAAAAGGCCCCTCTGCTCCTTCCAAGGTCTGGGACAGAAACCCCCAGTCCGGGGAAGGTGTGTGGGGGAGGCAAGCTGACGGAAGCGAGATGTTTGCCCGCAAGTTGTGACCACTGGAGCAAGAAAACAATGGCTCTCGTTTACTGCTGAGAACATAGACTACCTGTTCCCTGTTGTATCTGTTTCCCCGCTCTCACAATTTTCAGTAATAAAAACCTCTGAGTTAGCTAGAGCCTTTGAGATCTCCCCAGCATAGCAGGCGAACCCTCGACTGAACTGGACCAAAGGACTTCGTCTCTACGTTGGTAGCTATATCCCCTCTCCCTCTCTCTCTCTTTCTCTGTCTTTTTCTCTCCCTTAATTCCTCTATCGCATTTTTGCTGCGGTTATTTCAATAAAATTGCATTTGACTTGATTATCACTGCAAACTCCCTTGTACAGTGTTGGTTTCTGCACTCTGAGATCATTCCTACAAACCATCAGGTCATCTGTCCACTAGGACGGACCCTGACATTAAATTGGCGTCACGGGCAGCATTTTGATAGACAGAGGGATTTTCAGGCAAATCTCATGCTAAATTGAGTGCTCTGTCTCCGGAATTGGCACAAAAGATCTCTCAGTTCAAAACAGTGGTAACTGTTACTGATACTGATCTGATACCGACACTGATCCTGATCCTTATCCTGATCCTGATCCTGATCCTGATCCTGATCCTGATCCTGATCCTGTTACTGTTGTATTTGAGTGAATCTGAACCTGTTTCTGCTGTATTTGTGTACCTCGACTGTCTAAAAGGGAAGGGACAGACCTGAAGAAATTGAGCTGTGCCTTTTGGACAGATATTGTCCCTTCACCTACACAGGGAGTGAGGGGCAGCCCAGCGAAGGCTGAGTGGCTTTCCCCCTGTTCTAGGTTCTGGTCCCCTCGCAAAGAAAACATTTGTGTGCGTGTGTTCGTGTGAGTGTATCTGGACTGTCTGGGAAGGAAGAGACAAATTTGAAGCAACCTCACAGAGCCTCCCAGACTGATTCTGTCTCTTCAACTACCCAGGGAAGCAAGGGGACAGTGAAAAGGCTGTGTGATTTGTGTAACTTTACTCCCTGGTGTAGCTTTGGTCCCCTCACAAAATGACTAAAAACTTCACTGCAAAAGGTAAAGCTGAATTTTTTACTCTGCTTGCTAAATACAATGCCACACCTTCTCCAGGGAGAGAAAAATGGGCAAGCTACCACTGGTTTAACTTAGAAAATGTTATTGATAGACTATCTTTTTTGCAGCCTGAAACAAAATTCAAATTGGGCACAAATAAAACCATCCTCTGCTCAGTCTTGGGCGCCTGCCTCACAGCAGTCATAGAAACTCGCTTTAAGCAAAAAGGTGAGGAAAATGCTATCATAGACTCCCTCCAAAACCTAGTTAAGTTTTGCAAAAACAGTTGGATGAAGAAAGAAATGTAAATAACTTTTTACAGGCTGCCCTGAAAGAGGAGCATGTTAAAAATTGACAGAACACTGATTTCTCAAAAGAAACAGAGGAGAAAGAAACTCCTCACATTAGTCAAAACTGCCCTCAAAAAGAATTAGCTCTGATGAAAAATTGGCGGAAACACTGTTGTAATAGCATAAAACCTCTAACTAAAACAGAATGCAACTATATCAATAATGAAGATCTTGACCTGCACATAACCACTAAAGAAATCCTGTACACTGCTACTGAATTACCAAAACTTGCAAAGCAGTATGGGCTTCTCCCCCAAAAATCTGAAACAGAACACATTTGTCAAGTGTCTCTCACTGGGGGAGATCCGATTCTTTTGTCAGAACAAGAATCTGGTGATTGCTGGGGACATGGGGTGTTCCTAACAACAGCAGGCAGACACATCCCATGGTCCCCAAATCAGCACACAGCTCATTGGGCAGGGGGGCTTAACCCCTTGGAAAGAAGAGACCCTTTGGTCGGTACCCCTGACCAACTCCTGGAAAACATTCACAAATCCGGCTGCCTGCAATTGATTCATGAAAAGAAATTAATTCCTCGTTTTGAATCTCCAATCCAATCCCCTGTAAAGCCTGAAATTATGACCTCTTTAACTCAAGGGCTTCCAGGACACTTAAACCTACAGCAATTCTCCTTCAGAAAACCATAGTAGCCATGTCTCCCATAGAAAGATCAGATAAATTTCTTAGTAACCAGAATGACCCTTTTGTTCCCCTTTATGACTTGCTGAGAAAAGGAATAAAATGAGATTGGACTTCTTCTCAGAATGAAACATTGCAGTTTCTGATTCTTGAAGTGACAGCTCATCAGGCACTGGACCCTATCCATCCCACAGATCCCTTTCAGGAGGAGTGGGGATTTGCCTCCTCACAACTTTCAGTACACATTTGGCAGCGGGGTCCTGAAGGTCTGACAAAGACTGTTGGTTTTTATTCCCGTGGTTTCAAAGATGCTGAGAAAAGGTACCCTGCCTGGGAAGGGGGGGTGTTTGTGATTGGCTTGGCTCCCAGGGAGGTGGAGGAGAAGTGGGCAATCCAAGAAACTGGGAGCTTGGGTAGCAGCCAAAATAAACCTGCCTCTGTGACTAAAGCAACCCCTTTTCTCTCCCCCGCTTCTGCTAACAGAAAGGAAGACAGTTCTCAGGTTGAGGAACTGTTAACTGTTGGGTGTGTTTTCCAAAGTGAGGGACAAAATTACTTTCTTGTCTGTATTTACACCGAGTCCTGTGCTATGTTTATATTTGGGTTGGTCCAGGCCGATGCTTTTAAAAGAGCTACAGGAAATAATACTGTTAAAGCAGTGCAAGGATGGTTTGGGATTTTCCTAAAACCATAGGAAATTCAACCTGATAATGTTTCTCACTTTACTGTCAAAAGTGTGCAGGACTGGGCAGAAGGTGAAAAGGCTGAATGGACTTCCCACACCTCTTACTATAGATGGGGGGTAAATGAGTGCTCCAAAATCACTGCTTTTTGTCCGACAGCTCCAAGCATAATTCCTTCCCTACAGGGACCAGATGATTTCAAGAACCCAGGACCTTACCTTGGACAACCTGTTTTTTAGTGGACCCCCTGCTGCTGCAGGGGAAGTACCACTGCTGTTCAAAAGCTCTCTGACCATTCCATTGTTCTAATTTTCTGCCTTTTCATGGCAGAGTCTGTTGTGTTCACTTTTTCAGAAGAGCTGCGAGGGACACGAAGACCTGATAAACCATGATAACACTAGTGATGGACAACAGAAATAATGTTTTCCCTTCCCTTTATGGTAACACCAGGTGATGATATTACACATGACGTGTGAATTAATTGAATTTGAATAAATTGGCTGTCACAATTAGAGATTTGATCAAATTACAGCAACCACTGCAGTCATTCTTATTGGCTTTTGTGAACACACCAGATTTTGCTATCAAACATATTACCAAACTGGGAGAAGGTAAATGTAAATGATCACAAATTGATAATTGATACACTCGGTGCTACACAAAACAATGTTTCTTTGGCTCTCAGCTGTATCCAGGCACAATTGTAGATGCAGTCAGTTTCTGCTTCAATTATAAGAGAAGGTGAAGAAAGCACTTTTCCCACTGAAATTTGGAAAATAATTTGGGACAGTGCCACCTTTGAAAGAGAATTCCAATCCTGGTGGAACCTAGTGAAATTTGACCTGAGACCCCATTTCAAATACAGCCACAGTTTTTGTGTTAACTATACACAATGCCTCAGTGCATTTGATTTTCCCTGTTATAGCACTAGAACTGAATTACGACGGAGCCATTCTCTATTTTTTCTGAACATAGAGAATGAGCCCATCAAATTGGTAAGAAATGGTAAACTATTAATTTGGAATCTTGTATTGCCTGAGAACAATAAGAGTTCATCTGTGAAAGCAATGCAATCATAGCTCAAGACATTTGTTAAGATACAGAGCAAAATATCTGTCATTTTGAAATTTGTCCTAATGAGGCTTTTGAAACAGTTCCTATATACATAGGCAATGGATGTGCATGCTTTAGAACTATCTGTGATCTTGTCCTTGTAGAAAATGTAGTAGATACTAAAAATCATTCAAATTTCTGTGCTTGTAACTTTACTAAGATTTCAGGATGTGACTTTTTCTTGTGAAGCCCCAGTCACTTCTCACTACCTATTGCAATCTAACTACACAATGATTCACAAACTGATGCCTACTCCTATTGAGATGAAACCTTCTTTGGTAAGACAACTGCTGCTCCATCAGAACTTGGTTGAGATCCTCAAGAAAATCAAGGAAAGCAGACAGAAGACCCCAGTGCATGTTCATCACAATGGAAGACACACCGTGTCTTGGAAAGAGTGAAGAAAGATGCCAAGCACGGGTGGTGGGATACTCTTTTGGGTGGTCTCCTACTGCCACAGGTGTCCTGAACAGTGTGTGTGTCATCCCATTGTTATCCTTTTGATACTAATTCTGTTTGGTTTCATTTTTATCAGCAATCCTAGTCATTATGAATTAGAAGATAGTGAAACAGCTGACAAGATTGACGTCTATAGTTAATGCACACAATTTGGCTGATGCCCCCTTCACTGTGGAAATCCCTAAGATATTTGACACAAAGCAATTATGAATTTAGCATATGTGTTTTACAGTAATCCTGACTTTCTTTTATGATTTTGTGAAAATAATTTTTGATTTTTAGTGAATTGTTTTAGATTTTTTTTTAAGCTAATTCTTATATTATGATTTGTTTATTGCTTTTGCTTTGATTATTTGTGATTTGTTTTAACCATTTTTGAAATTGTTATAAAAACAATGTTTTAATTGATTAACTATTTGTGAAAATTGTTATGACATTCAATATTAATTATGTTTGTTTATTGTCTCCCTTTTTCCCCTTCTTTTTCCTATCCTTTTTTTTTTTTCCTCCTTTTCTCTTTTCTCTCTCACCTCTCATATTGTCTCTGCTTTTCTGGGTATACTACCAACGTATGGCAAGACTGATCAGCAACACTCCAGAGCTCTGCTGATGAAGATCCCTTCAAGACAATCGTGAGTCACGGGGTTGTGTGAGAGTCTGTCAGAATTTTCCCTCATCTGCCTCACAATCGTCCTTGGGAGACCACTGAAGAGAAGACCCCCCCACTGTCTAGAATCTCTGGCTCTGAAGGAAAAAAGTCACACGCCAACAGGGCCCTGAGATCTGAAAGCTCAGTGTTAAGCTATTGTTTTCACAGATGTGTTTGCTGTATGCTAAGAAGGGGGCACCGTGCCCTGTTTGCAACAATAGCAGCTCTGGAAGCTGTCCCACCTCTTGGCCGGGCTGGACTTCTCCTGTGTTTCAGGTGGTCTCCCATAGAAGACCCTCACCTGTTTTACAACCACCGTGACAGACAGACTGAGATGTAAGAAGCCTTTCCATCAAGCACTGAGACATGAACCTCCTAAAAGGCCCCTCTGCTCCTTCCAAGGACTGGGACTGAAACCTCCAGCCCGGGAGAGGCGTGTGGGGGAGGCAAGCTGACCGAAGCGAGATGTTTGCCTGCAGGTTGTGACCACTGGAGCAAGAAAACAATGGCTTTCATTTACTGCTGAGAACATGGACTTCCTGTTACATCTGTTTCCTATTGTATCTGTTCCCCCCCCCCCCCCCCCCCAAAATTTTCACCAATAAAATCCTCTGAGTTAGCTAGAGCCTTTGAGATCTCCCCAGGGTAGCAGGCGGACCCTCGACTGGACTGGACCAAAGGACTTCGTCTCTATGTTGGTAGCTATATCCCCTCTCCTTCCCTCTCTCTCTCCTCTTTCTCTGTCTTTTTCTCTCCCTTAATCCCTCTATTGCATTTTTGCTGTGGTTATTTCAATAAAACTGCATTTGATTTGATTATCACTGCAAACCCCTTTGTACCATGTTGGTTTTTGCACTCTGAGATCATTCCTACGAACCATCAGGTCATCTGGTCACTAGGACGGATCCTGACAGATGGCTTTGCAGAATGGCTGGTATTACTGCATAGTGGTACAGAGTTAATATTGGGGTGCAAGGAAGCAGCATTTTTGAATTTCACTAGACTTAATATGGAATGTTAGGGGAAGAACCAAAGAAGAAAAAGGGAGGGATCAAGGTGGTTTGGAGAGAAATAGACATAGGAAAATACAGGAATAATAAAATAAGTAGAGTCAGTCATGCTGAGAGATGCTGATAAATGGTGATCAGTGTGCTTGTAAGGCCCTGCCTTGCACCTGTACCCTGCACTGTTCCACAGTACTCTGTTTCCTCATTAGACTCAATGTGCATTTTCTGACTGCTCTGCAGAGGCAGTGGGATGTGGTGGAGTAAGATGAGAAACCTTTTTGCACTCTTGTCTGTGTGTATGAACATGTCTGTATGAATATGTCCAAAGGCCAGATAAACAGTGATCCATAGGGGGTTGATAAAGGTACCCTTTATCATGGTATACCATGATAACTTATCCTTTGGGGCTCAGTAATTTAAAGATTTATAGAATGGTAACTAAAGACTTATGGATAGGCCTTAGTTCCCCTAATCACCCATTTTTTCCTCTAAAAATACACGTGACATCAGGTTAGTTATAATTTAAACATGAATTTCTTAAAAAAGAATCACCATAAGACTACAGGACAATGTCACTTCCCTGTTGTCCTCTTCAGTTAAGTTTCAAGCTTCCAGAAAAATAGTTGTATTTAAAAACGCATGGATTCTAACTTGGCCCCTTCCTGGAGTGCCATGGTCATGAATGCCAATGCCTTAAATGATTCCTAAATATTTTTACCTTTGTATTAGATATTACACACAAAGAAGGACACCCTTCCATTCAGAAAAGTCAGTTTCATTATAATGAAAAACACAGAAGGATAACATAGGGACTAATGATCCTTTATTTTCAGAAAAAAAGGGATGAGAATTTATGTTTTGGTGCTCTGTAGCCATCCATGTGGACAACATTCCAATATGCCAAAGTATGTGTCCAAAAGGTACAGGGGAAGCCATTCCCCAGAGCCTGCAGGGACAGAGGTGCAGGGCAGGGACACCGTAGCACAGCCTGGGCTGCACAGGGCACAGGCATGTGCAGCAGCTGCAAGACAGCCCTGCCAGAGCCAACTTGGGCAGCACTTTGGCCATGGCTGCTGGGCCTGGGCCTGAGGCAGGAGCAGGAGACAAGTGACCCTTGCAGGCCTGGGGCCTCATTGCCTCCTTGTCCCTGCTCAGCAGCCTGGCAGGGGCCGCCCCATGCTCCTGCCCTTGCCATTGCACATCCCCACATGCCAGTGCCCATCCCGGCAAGAGCCCTGAGCAAGGAGGGAGGGACAGCATCTGCCTGGCCAGGGGCTGGGGCTCAGGCCTTGGCCCTTGGCATTCCTCAAACACATGCAGCTTTGCTCTGCACCAGAGACACCTTTGCCTTGTTTGTCCCCAGCTGCCATCACTGCCTCCAGTGTTCTGCTCTACCTGGAAGCTGGGGACACTTTCTCAGTTGCGTCCCTCAGTGGGACCCATTAAAACTTCAAGAAAGTTCAGAGTTTCAATTTAATTTTGTGTTCTTGAGAAGTTTTTTGAACACTCTCTCAGGGACTGAATCCGATGTAAACAATCCCAAATCCCCAAGAGGCTCATTAAAGTTCTTGTGCTGTGTCTGTGCTGCTGAGCTTTAAAGGAACAGCTCTACCCAGGGCCAGCACTTCTCCCAGCCCAGCAGGGCTGAGGGCTCTGCCTGCAGGCACTGAGGGGACAGGAGCCAGGAAGAGACAGACTGAAGGCAATCAGGATAGGGAAGACATTGAGCTGAGACTTCACTTGGGGAAAGATCTTCACAGTCGTCTACGTGGTGAGTTCTCTGTGGCACAGGAGGAGGAGGAGGATGTGCTGCAGAGCAGGGCTGCCCTGGGCACCGTCAGAGGGACTGGACATGACGGCTCATGCTGCCAGGGACGGCTGCAGGCGGTGAAGCTGGGGCTGCAGCCAGAGCTGCTCTGAGCTCCAGCTCATGCCCAGCTCATTTCTGAGGGGAGTTTTCATGAACTCATTCAGGGCTAGGGTTTCCTGCTTGGGTCTCTGCTTTCCTGAATCTGTGCTCCCACTTTTCCCTGGCTCAGCTTGGTGGCAATGGAAACCAGGCTGGGCAGGGCAGAGCAGAGCTTAGACTCCTAAATCATCACACTGAGGATTCCTGGGCACCTCAGCAAGTGTCTGCACCTGCCCAGCCTCCAGATCCATGCAGCATCACCTTTCCATGGTGCCCAGGCTGGGCGAGCTGTTCTTTCATCCCTGCAGGGCCCAGCAGCTGCAGGGCAGGGCTGGCCCAGGGGCTGGGCTGGGCTCTGGCAGCTCTGGCAGGGAAGGAGCCCGGGGCCACAGGAGCAGCTGGGGCTGGGACAGCTCCAGCAGCAGAGCCATGGGCAGGCAGGGAGGGAGGCAGTGCTGAGGGAAGCCCTGCTGCAGGGCAGATGTGGCACCTGCCGGGCCTACCCTGCAGGGCAGACACTGCCCTGAGCAGCACAGCTCTTGTGTCCCCTCGCAGCCAGCACAGCCCTCAGCCCGGGGGCTCGGGGCCCTCAGTCCCTCCTGGGCCGGCAGAGCAGCCCCAGAGATGAAGGGCATCTCTGCGGCCATGTGCCCATTCCCTGCTGACCAGGGCCTGAGGGCCACTGTCCTGCCCTGCTGCTGCCTGGCAGGGGCTGGCCAGGGCTGGCCAGGGAAAGGCTTTTCCTCAGGCCCGGCTCTCTCTCTCTCCTTGCCTTGCCCAGGTGCTGCTGGCATTGCTGAGGGGCTCTCTGCAATGGCAGTTCCAGCTGCAGGGCCAGGCCCAGCCCTTGGGCTCCTCCTGTGCAGGCTGAGCACAGCAATGGGGTGTCCCAGCTCCCTGTGCCCGGAAAGCTCTGGGCAGGGCAGCCTGGGAGGTTGGCAATGAGCCCACTCTCCTGACTCTGGGAAAGGCAGGAGCCCCTTTGTGTGCCAGGGATCCTTCTGCTCTCAGCAGTGTCTCCTGGCTGTGCAGGGTAATATGGGAGTGGATTTCAGAAAGGTGCAAGTGCAGGGCAGCTGGAACAGGACAGAGGGACAGAGCAGCTCCTCTCAGTCTGCACTAAGCCTCAGACAATCCTCCTGCCTCTCTGTAGTCTCTGTTCTTCCACAGTGCAGCAGAATCTCTCATTCTGCCTCCTGCAATCCCCATCCCTTCATGCAGAAAACTCCTCTGCCTTAGGAGAACATTCTTTATCCAAGTCCCAAAACCAGGACTGGACCCTGCCCTCAGTGTTCCCCTGCACTGACTGGGGGCCCAGGCTTACTCCTAGGTGTCCTGCAGGCCAAGGTCCAGCTCCTCACACAACATTGGCCAGCAGCAATCAGGACTCCAGCATAAAAGTTGAAGGAAGATCTCCTAGACATAGATGGGGTGGTATTTAGTGTCTGGAATGGGTCTATGAGAAAGGGCTTTGACCTTTTGGAGAGAAATCACCCCTCAGTTATCACTGTCATGCCTTGTTCAAAAGGTTCCAATGTCCAGAGACAGCAAATGTCCAACAGCAGCTCCATCAGGCACTTCCTCCTGCTGCCATTGGCAGACACGCGGCAGCTGCAGCTCCTGCACTTCTGCCTCTTGCTGGGCATCTCCCTGGCTGCCCTCCTGGCCAACGGCCTCATCATCAGCGCCGTAGCCTGCGGCCACCACCTGCACGCGCCCATGTTCTTCTTCCTGCTCAACCTGGCCCTCAGCGACCTGGGCTCCATCTGCACCACTGTCCCCAAAGCCATGCACAATTCCCTCTGGGACACCAGGGACATCTCCTACTCAGGATGTGCAGCTCAGGTTTTCTTCTTTCTCTTCTTCATTGGAGCAGAGTTTTCCCTCCTGACCATCATGTGCTACGACCGCTACGTGTCCATCTGCAAACCCCTGCACTACGGGACCCTCCTGGGCAGCAGAGCTTGTGCCCACATGACAGCAGCTGCCTGGGCCAGTGCCTTTCTCTATGCTCTGCTGCAAACAGCCAATACATTTTCCCTGCCCCTGTGCCATGGCAATGCCCTGGGCCAGTTCTTCTGTGAGGTGCCCCAGATCCTCAAACTCTCCTGCTCACACTCCACCTTCAGAAATATTTGGATTTCATTTCTTGGTGTCTGTTTAAGTTTTGGTTGTTTTGTGTTCATTGTTTTCTCCTATGTGCAGATCTTCAGGGCTGTGCTGAGGATCCCCTCTGAGCAGGGACAGCACAAAGCCTTTTCCACCTGCCTCCCTCACCTAGTTGTGCTCTCCCTGTTTGTGAGCACTGGCTTTGTTGCCTACCTGAAGCCCCCATCCATCTCCTCCCCATCCCTGGATCTGGTCCTGTCAGTTCTGTACTCGGTGGTGCCTCCAGCCCTGAACCCCCTCATCTACAGCCTAAGGAACCACGAACTCAAGGCTTCAATATGGGCAATGATAACTGGATGGTTTCAGGAACATTAAACTGCTGTCCAGTTTCTGCCAATCAGTTGCATTAAAAGTCATCTCTGATACTACTTGGAGTTGGTGGTCAATTGGTTCTTCCCTTTCTTTTGTTTTATTTTTTTATAATTGCAACAAAGTATGGTCTTTTTTTGTGACATTTCTTATTTTTTTTCTCTGTAACTTCCCTGCGGCCCCAGACTGTGCCAATGAGGAGCTGGCCTCTTGGTGCCTTTAAATAAACTAAAGGATCTCCATGTAAAGTTTTCACAAGAGTTCCCCCTTTTGTTGCGTTCTCTGTAGCTGCAGCAGCAATGTCTGTGTGCAGAGCTGGGGGCAGATCAGGGCTGGCACAGCAGCTGTGCCAGCAGCAGCAGCACTTGGTGTTGCCAGTGCTGCTGCCATGGCCCTGCCCCGCTGCCCTGGTGGCCCTGGTGTTGCTGCAGGGCCTGAGTGCTCTCGGGGCCGGGCACAGCCCTGGGGGTGGCAGTGCCGGGGCTGCAGCAGGGACAGGCCATGGGCACTGCTGGGGCAGCGCTGACGCCTCAGCCCAGGGCCTGGGGGCTCCAGGCTCCTTGTCCAGGCTCTCTCAAGAACAGGCCCAGGCCAATGCTCAGCCCAGAAAAGCCCCGTGAGCAGCCCCAGTCTGGCCGTGGGCAGGCTGGGGGCAAACAGCATGGCTGGGGCTCTGCAAGGGCCCTGGGGCAGACGGGAAGGAGCAGCAGAGCAGGGGCTGATCCATCCCCAGTGCGCTGCACAGCCCAGGGCAGCGTCCCAGAGCATCCTCATGGAGCTGCCAACAACATCCCCCCTCTGCAGCCCTGGCCTCTCCCCCAGCTCACACAGGTGCCCCATCCTGGCAGGCACAGACACGGCAGCACTGGCTCAGCAGCCCCTGTTTGCATTGCACAGAGCAGGGGGAGCACCCCCATGCTGTTGGTGTGGGGACATGAACCTGAGGGAGCACAAATGCCATCAGCCCCTGGGGCCATCAAAGGCTGGGGGATGGCAGGGAAACCACTCAGGTTTGTTGTGACAAACCTTTGAGATCATCAAGTCCAACCTGCATCCTAACACCACCCCGTCTGCCCCGAGCCTCCTCTAGATCATAAAAGCCCAGCTCCTTCAGGTCTTTTTCACCCGATTTCTGTTCCAGGCCCCTCCCCAGCCTTGTTGCCCTTCTCTGGACACGCTCCAGCCCCTCCATTGCCTTCCTAAATTGGGGGCCCAGAACAGGACACAGCACTCGAGGTGTGGCCTCACCAGTGCTGAGTGCAGGGGAAGAATCCCTGTCCTGTTCCTGCTGGCCACATCATTCCTGATCCAGGCCAGGAGCCATTGGCCTTCTTGCCCACCTGGGCACACTGCTGCCTCATGTCCAGCCTGCTGTCCATCAGTGCCCCGGGTCCCTTTCTGCCAGGCCGCTGTCCAGCCACTCTGTCCCCAGCCTGTAACACTGCAGGGGTTGTTGTGTCTAAAGTGCAGGACCCAGCACTTGGTCTTGTTCAACCTCACCGTGTTGGATTTGGGCCCTGGATCCAGCCTGTCCAGGTCCCTCTGCAGAGCCCTCCTACCCTCCAGCAGATCCACACTCACACCCAGCTTGGTGTCATCTGCAAATTTGCTGATGCTGGACTCCGTCCCCTCATGCAGATCATCAATGCAGATATTGAAATCCACGCTGGCTGGCTCTGATCCCTCGGCCATCCTGTGGGTGCCCTGGGATGGCACTCAAGGTGATCTGTTCCATAACCTTGCCGGGCACCCATGTCAGGCTGACAGGCCTGGAGTTGCCCAGCTCCTCCTTCCAGCCCTTCTTGGGGATGGGCTCACATTGGCACCTCCAGTCCTCTGGCACCTCCCTGCTGAGCCAGCACTGATGGTAAATGATGGAGAGCAGCTTGGGGAGCTCATCCACCAACTCCCTCATCCCACTGGGATGGATCCCATCTGCTCCCAGAGAGACCTGTGAGCATCTGAGTGGCTCAGCAGGTCCCCAGCTGCTTGCTCCTGGATTACAGGGGGCTGTTCTGCTTCCTGTGCCCACCCACCAGCTCAGGAGAACACTTGTCCTGAGGACAACCTGTCTTATTCTTGAAAATTGGGGCAAAGAAGGTGTTAAGCAGCTCAGCTTTTCCTTATGTTACCTATTATATTCCCCACTGCCTCCAATAAAGATTAGATGTTCTACTTATCCCTCCTTTTGCTATTAGGCTCGTTTTAAAACATTTTTTTAGTATTTTTCACAGAAGTGGCTGGGTTATGTTTTATTTGACCTTTTACCACTCTACTTTTCTTTCTGCATGACCTAACAACATCCTTAAACACTTCCTGAGATGTCTGATCTTCTTTCCAATGGTGACACACTCTTTTTTTCCCCTCAGTTCCCACAAAAGATCCATGCCCAGCCAGGACAATAATTAGCTGGCTCAACTTTAGCACAGCGGCTGCTCCTTCTCCCTCAAGTTTTCTTTCTTGAAGTGTGTCCATCATTCCTGGACACCTTTGTTTTTAAGGACTGTTTCCCTTAAAAAGTCAGTATCTGATTTGGTATTCTCCAAATCTGCAGCCTGAATAAGCCAACGTGTGCCCTCCATAATTCCCGTGATGAAGTTTTGTTGCAGCCCCTCTTTCTTTCATAGAATATTGGAAACTCTGTTATTTGATGGTGACTTTGCCTCAGGCAGCCTTCAACCACCACATTCCTCACCAGCCCTTGTGTGCTTGTGAACAGCAGGAGACAGAGCTTTCCTTGGGAGTGCGACTGTTACCAAAAATTTGGCAAAAAAATAAAACCCCATAACCCTAATGTAGCACTAAGAAGCAGCATTTTTTATTTGGCCAGATGCACGGGGGATAGCTCGTCCCAAAGCTGTGCATGATGAGTGCTGGAAGGTTTCTGTTTATATTCTGCATTTTGCATACTTATTCATTGATGGTCCTGGACTAAACACACATATGAAAATCATTTCCCCAAAATCATTAACATATTTCCCCTCCACTTTACCCATGCATTCTCCTGTCCTGGGGGGGGTCTCTCTGGTGGTCCCTGGTGCTCATGGACCCCAATATTCCAGTGGGCCTGGCTGAGCTGGCAGGACACTGAGGCTGGTGAATTTCAGTTCCCCTTCTCACACAATGGGCATTGTGTGGTTTCCATAGGCCTGGGGTTTTGGAGAACCAGCATTGTGTGTGCTCACCTGGTGTAGACAATTTATCATCTGGTAACATGAGGTCACAGAGTGGGCTATGATATCACAGA